>NW_026527677.1:0-300000 GCF_022682495.2 Desmodus rotundus | reverse complement strand
CTCAAGGGTTGGTCACGTGACCCCAAAAGGGTAGGTCACGAGACCCCTCAAGGGTGGGTCACGTGACCGTTAAGGGGTGGATCACGTTACCCCTCGGGAGTGGGTCACGTGACCCCTCGGGAGTGGGTCACGAGACCCCTCAGGGGTGGGTCACGTGACCCCTCGGGAGTGGGTCACGAGACCCCTCAGGGGTGGGTCACGTGACCCCTCAGGGGTGGGTCACGTGACCCCTCGGGAGTGGGTCACGAGACCCCTCAGGGGTGGGTCACGTGATACCTCTGGAGTGGGTCACGAGACACCTCAGGGGTGGGTCACGTGACACCTCCAGGGTGGCTCCCGTGACCCCTCAGGGGTGGGTGACGTGACCCCTCAACAGTGGTTCAGGAGACACGTCAAGGGTGGGTCCCGTGACCCGAGGGAGGCTTGTGGTGGGGAGCCTGAGTGCGCACGCGCGGCCCGCTTATAGGCCCGAAATGAGCCAGCCGCGGCTCGGAGAAAGGCCATCTCCTGGGGGCCTCCCCATGTTCCTCCACTCCTCAAGGAGGACCCCTTTACGGATGGAAGAAAAGGGGGATCTTCGCAGTGGTGGGTTCCGGCCAGAGGCGTCTGCGGGTTTGCCTGCACGTACGCCAGGTGCTCGCACAACGGGCCCAGGTGTTTGAGCCCCGTGGAGGCAGAGGGCTGCTTATTGCTGGATGATAGTGTCCTGCAGGGTTAAGGGACGGCGTGGGCACTCCCAGGGCCACAGAGGGCACCTGGCCTTTAGAGAGTTCCCTGGAAAATTCCTCGCCCAGGCCCTTGGTCCACAAGTCTATCCTGGGTACAGTGTCTGTGCGAGGCTGGGAGTGCTTCTGGGCAGTGTTCCCCAGGGGAAATCGCGGGGTCCTCTAGGTGGCAGGGAGGGCTCCTGTGTCCACGGACAGGTGCCCAGGGACCCTGTGGAACTGCTGTGACCTCTAAAGGGTGGGTCAGGTGAGCCAAGGGAGGTGTGTGCTTGGGAGCCTGAGTGCGCATGCGCGGCCCACGTATAGGCCCGGAACGAGCCAGCCGCGGCTCGGAGAAAAGCCATCTCCTGGGGGCCTCCCCATGTTCTTCCACTCCTCAAGCGTGACCCCTTTACGGATGGAGGAAAAGGGGGATCTTCGCAGCGGTGGGTTCGCGCCAGAGGGGTCTGCGGGTTTGCCTCCACGTACGCCAGGTGCCCGCACACCGGGCCCAGGTGTTTGAGCCCCGTGGAGGCAGAGGGCTGCTTATTGCTGGATGCAAGTGTCCTGCGGGGTCAAGGAACGGCATGGGCACTCCCCGGGCCACACAGGGCACCGGGCCCTAAGAGAGTTCCATGAGAAATCCCCCGCCCATGCCCCCGGTACCCAAGTCTGTCCTTAGCACACTGTCTGTGCGGGGCTGAAGGTACTGCTAGGCAGTGTGGCCTGTGGGAAATCGTGCGGTCCTCTGAGTGGCAGGGAGGGCTGCTGTTTCCCCGAACAGGTGCGCAGGGACCCTGTAAAACAGCTGTGACCTCTCAAGGTGGGTCATGTGACCCCTCAAGGGTGGGGACGTGACCTCCCAAGGGTGGGTCAGGAGACCCCACAAGGGTGGGTCACGGGACCCCTCAAGGGTTGGTCACGTGACCCCAAAAGGGTAGGTCACGAGACCCCTCAAGGGTGGGTCACGTGACCCCTCAGGGGTGGGTCACGTGACCCCTCGGGAGTGGGTCACGAGACCCCTCAGGGGTGGGTCACGTGACCCCTCGGGAGTGGGTCACGAGACCCCTCAGGGGTGGGTCACGTGACCCCTCGGGAGTGGGTCACGAGACCCCTCAGGGGTGGGTCACGTGACCCCTCGGGAGTGGGTCACGAGACCCCTCATGGGTGGGTCACGTGATACCTCTGGAGTGGGTCACGAGACCCCTCAGGGGTGGGTCACGTGACCCCTCCGGGGTGGCTCCCGTGACGCCTCAGGGGTGGGTGACGTGACCCCTCAACAGTGGTTCAGGAGACACGTCAAGGGTGGGTCCCGTGACCCGAGGGAGGCTTGTGGTGGGGAGCCTGAGTGCGCACGCGCGGCCCGCTTATAGGCCCGAAATGAGCCAGCCGCGGCTCGGAGAAAAGCCATCTCCTGAGGGCCTCCCTATGTTCCTCCACTCCTCAAGGAGGACCCCTTTACGGATGGAAGAAAAGGGGGATCTTCGCAGTGGTGGGTTCTGGCCAGAGGCGTCTGCGGGTTTGCCTGCACGTACGCCAGGTGCTCGCACAACGGGCCCAGGTGTTTGAGCCCCGTGGAGGCAGAGGGCTGCTTATTGCTGGATGATAGTGTCCTGCAGGGTTAAGGGACGGCGTGGGCACTCCCAGGGCCACAGAGGGCACCTGGCCTTTAGAGAGTTCCCTGGAAAATTCCTCGCCCAGGCCCTTGGTCCACAAGTCTATCCTGCGTACAGTGTCTGTGCGACGCTGGGAGTGCTTCTGGGCAGTGTTCCCCAGGGGAAATCGCGTGGTCCTCTAGGTGGCAGGGAGGGCTCCTGTGTCCACGGACAGGTGCCCAGGGACCCTGTGGAACTGCTGTGACCTCTAAAGGGTGGGTCAGGTGAGCCAAGGGAGGTGTGTGCTTGGGAGCCTGAGTGCGCATGCGCGGCCCACGTATAGGCCCGAAACGAGCCAGCCGCGGATCGGAGAAAAGCCATCTCCTGGGGGCCTCCCCATGTTCTTCCACTCCTCAAGCGTGACCCCTTTACGGATGGAGGAAAAGGGGGATCTTCGCAGTGGTGGGTTCCGGCCAGAGGCGTCTGCGGGTTTGCCTGCACGTACGCCAGGTGCTCGCACAACGGGCCCAGGTGTTTGAGCCCCGTGGAGGCAGAGGGCTGCTTATTGCTGGATGATAGTGTCCTGCAGGGTTAAGGGACGGCGTGGGCACTCCCAGGGCCACAGAGGGCACCTGGCCTTTAGAGAGTTCCCTGGAAAATTCCTCGCCCAGGCCCTTGGTCCACAAGTCTATCCTGGGTACAGTGTCTGTGCGAGGCTGGGAGTGCTTCTGGGCAGTGTTCCCCAGGGGAAATCGCGTGGTCCTCTAGGTGGCAGGGAGGGCTCATGTGTCCACGGACAGGTGCCCAGGGACCCTGTGGAACTGCTGTGACCTCTAAAGGGTGGGTCAGGTGAGCCAAGGGAGGTGTGTGCTTGGGAGCCTGAGTGCGCATGCGCGGCCCACGTATAGGCCCGAAACGAGCCAGCCGCGGCTCGGAGAAAAGCCATCTCCTGGGGGCCTCCCCATGTTCTTCCACTCCTCAAGCGTGACCCCTTTACGGATGGAGGAAAAGGAGGATCTTCGCATTGGTGGGTTCGCGCCAGGGGGGTCTGCGGGTTTGCCTCCACGTACGCCAGGTGCCCGCACACCGGGCCCAGGTGTTTGAGCCCCGTGGAGGCAGAGGGCTGCTTATTGCTGGATGCAAGTGTCCTGCGGGGTCAAGGAACGGCATGGGCACTCCCCGGGCCACACAGGGCACCGGGCCCTTAGAGAGTTCCATGGGAAATCCCCCGCCCATGCCCCCGGTACCCAAGTCTGTCCTTAGCACACTGTCTGTGCGGGGCTGAAGGTACTGCTAAGCAGTGTGGCCTGTGGGAAATCGTGCGGTCCTCTGAGTGGCAGGGAGGGCTGCTGTTTCCCCGAACAGGTGCGCAGGGACCCTGTAAAACAGCTGTGACCTCTCAAGGTGGGTCATGTGACCCCTCAAGGGTGGGGCACGTGACCTCCCAAGGGTGGGTCAGAAGACCCGACAAGGGTGGGTCACGGGACCCCTCAAGGGTGGGTCACGAGACCCCTCAAGGGTTGGTCACGTGACCCCAAAAGGGTAGGTCACGAGACCCCTCAAGGGTGGGTCACGTGACCGTTAAGTGGTGGATCACGTGACACCTCCAGGGTGGCTCCCGTGACCCCTCAGGGGTGGGTGACGTGACCCCTCAATAGTGGTTCAGGAGACACGTCAAGGGTGGGTCCCGTGACCCGAGGGAGGCTTGTGGTGGGGAGCCTGAGTGCGCACGCGCGGCCCGCTTATAGGCCCGAAATGAGCCAGCCGCGGCTCGGAGAAAGGCCATCTCCTGGGGGCCTCCCCATGTTCCTCCACTCCTCAAGGAGGACCCCTTTACGGATGGAAGAAAAGGGGGATCTTCGCAGTGGTGGGTTCCGGCCAGAGGCGTCTGCGGGTTTGCCTGCACGTACGCCAGGTGCTCGCACAACGGGCCCAGGTGTTTGAGCCCCGTGGAGGCAGAGGGCTGCTTATTGCTGGATGATAGTGTCCTGCAGGGTTAAGGGACGGCGTGGGCACTCCCAGGGCCACAGAGGGCACCTGGCCTTTAGAGAGTTCCCTGGAAAATTCCTCGCCCAGGCCCTTGGTCCACAAGTCTATCCTGGGTACAGTGTCTGTGCGAGGCTGGGAGTGCTTCTGGGCAGTGTTCCCCAGGGGAAATCGCGTGGTCCTCTAGGTGGCAGGGAGGGCTCCTGTGTCCACGGACAGGTGCCCAGGGACCCTGTGGAACTGCTGTGACCTCTAAAGGGTGGGTCAGGTGAGCCAAGGGAGGTGTGTGCTTGGGAGCCTGAGTGCGCATGCGCGGCCCACGTATAGGCCCGAAACGAGCCAGCCGCGGCTCGGAGAAAAGCCATCTCCTGGGGGCCTCCCCATGTTCTTCCACTCCTCAAGCGTGACCCCTTTACGGATGGAGGAAAAGGGGGATCTTCGCAGTGGTGGGTTCGCGCCAGAGGGGTCTGCGGGTTTGCCTCCACGTACGCCAGGTGCCCGCACACCGGGCCCAGGTGTTTGAGCCCCGTGGAGGCAGAGGGCTGCTTATTGCTGGATGCAAGTGTCCTGCGGGGTCAAGGAACGGCATGGGCACTCCCCGGGCCACACAGGGCACCGGGCCCTTAGAGAGTTCCATGGGAAATCCCCCGCCCATGCCCCCGGTACCCAAGTCTGTCCTTAGCACACTGTCTGTGCGGGGCTGAAGGTACTGCTAGGCAGTGTGGCCTGTGGGAAATCGTGCGGTCCTCTGAGTGGCAGGGAGGGCTGCTGTTTCCCCGAACAGGTGCGCAGGGACCCTGTAAAACAGCTGTGACCTCTCAAGGTGGGTCATGTGACCCCTCAAGGGTGGGGCACGTGACCTCCCAAGGGTGGGTCAGAAGACCCCACAAGGGTGGGTCACGGGACCCCTCAAGGGTGGGTCACGAGACCCATCAAGGGTTGGTCACGTGACCCCAAAAGGGTAGGTCACGAGACCCCTCAAGGGTGGGTCACGTGACCGTTAAGGGGTGGATCACGTGACCCCTCGGGAGTGGGTCACGTGACCCCTCGGGAGTGGGTCACGAGACCCCTCAGGGGTGGGTCACGTGACACCTCCAGGATGGCTCCCGTGACCCCTCAGGGGTGGGTGACGTGACCCCTCAACAGTGGTTCAGGAGACACGTCAAGGGTGGGTCCCGTGACCCGAGGGAGGCTTGTGGTGGGGAGCCTGAGTGCGCACGCGCGGCCCACTTATAGGCCCGAAATGAGCCAGCCGCGGCTCGGAGAAAGGCCATCTCCTGGGGGCCTCCCCATGTTCCTCCACTCCTCAAGGAGGACCCCTTTACGGATGGAAGAAAAGGGGGATCTTCGCAGTGGTGGGTTCCGGCCCGAGGCGTCTGCGGGTTGCCTGCACGTACGCCAGGTGCTCGCACAACGGGCCCAGGTGTTTGAGCCCTGTGGAGGCAGAGGGCTGCTTATTGCTGGATGATAGTGTCCTGCAGGGTTAAGGGACGGCGTGGGCACTCCCAGGGCCACAGAGGGCACCTGGCCTTTAGAGAGTTCCCTGGAAAATTCCTCGCCCAGGCCCTTGGTCCACAAGTCTATCCTGGGTACAGTGTCTGTGCGAGGCTGGGAGTGCTTCTGGGCAGTGTTCCCCAGGGGAAATCGCGTGGTCCTCTAGGTGGCAGGGAGGGCTCCTGTGTCCACGGACAGGTGCCCAGGGACCCTGTGGAACTGCTGTGACCTCTAAAGGGTGGGTCAGGTGAGCCAAGGGAGGTGTGTGCTTGGGAGCCTGAGTGCGCATGCGCGGCCCACGTATAGGCCCGAAACGAGCCAGCCGCGGCTCGGAGAAAAGCCATCTCCTGGGGGCCTCCCCATGTTCTTCCACTCCTCAAGCGTGACCCCTTTACGGATGGAGGAAAAGGGGGATCTTCGCAGCGGTGGGTTCGCGCCAGAGGGGTCTGCGGGTTTGCCTCCACGTACGCCAGGTGCCCGCACACCGGGCCCAGGTGTTTGAGCCCCGTGGAGGCAGAGGGCTGCTTATTGCTGGATGCAAGTGTCCTGCGGGGTCAAGGAACGGCATGGGCACTCCCCGGGCCACACAGGGCACCGGGCCCTTAGAGAGTTCCATGGGAAATCCCCCGCCCATGCCCCCGGTACCCAAGTCTGTCCTTAGCACACTGTCTGTGCGGGGCTGAAGGTACTGCTAGGCAGTGTGGCCTGTGGGAAATCGTGCGGTCCTCTGAGTGGCAGGGAGGGCTGCTGTTTCCCCGAACAGGTGCGCAGGGACCCTGTAAAACAGCTGTGACCTCTCAAGGTGGGTCATGTGACCCCTCAAGGGTGGGGCACGTGACCTCCCAAGGGTGGGTCAGAAGACCCGACAAGGGTGGGTCACGGGACCCCTCAAGGGTGGGTCACGAGACCCCTCAAGGGTTGGTCACGTGACCCCAAAAGGGTAGGTCACGAGACCCCTCAAGCGTGGGTCACGTGACCGTTAAGGGGTGGATCACGTGACCCCTCGGGAGTGGGTCACGTGACCCCTCCGGAGTGGGTCACGAGACCCCTCAGGGGTGGGTCACGTGACCCCTCGGGAGTGGGTCACGAGACCCCTCAGGGGTGGGTCACGTGATACCTCTGGAGTGGGTCACGAGACACCTCAGGGGTGGGTCACGTGACACCTCCAGGGTGGCTCCCGTGACCCCTCAGGGGTGGGTGACGTGACCCCTCAACAGTGGTTCAGGAGACACGTCAAGGGTGGGTCCCGTGACCCGAGGGAGGCTTGTGGTGGGGAGCCTGAGTGCGCACGCACGCCCCGCTTATAGGCCCGAAATGAGCCAGCCGCGGCTCGGAGAAAGGCCATCTCCTGGGGGCCTCCCCATGTTCCTCCACTCCTCAAGGAGGACCCCTTTACGGATGGAAGAAAAGGGGGATCTTCGCAGTGGTGGGTTCCGGCCAGAGGCGTCTGCGGGTTTGCCTGCACGTACGCCAGGTGCTCGCACAACGGGCCCAGGTGTTTGAGCCACGTGGAGGCAGAGGGCTGCTTATTGCTGGATGATAGTGTCCTGCAGGGTTAAGGGACGGCGTGGGCACTCCCAGGGCCACAGAGGGCACCTGGCCTTTAGAGAGTTCCCTGGAAAATTCCTCGCCCAGGCCCTTGGTCCACAAGTCTATCCTGGGTACAGTGTCTGTGCGAGGCTGGGAGTGCTTCTGGGCAGTGTTCCCCAGGGGAAATCGCGTGGTCCTCTAGGTGGCAGGGAGGGCTCCTGTGTCCACGGACAGGTGCCCAGGGACCCTGTGGAACTGCTGTGACCTCTAAAGGGTGGGTCAGGTGAGCCAAGGGAGGTGTGTGCTTGGGAGCCTGAGTGCGCATGCGCGGCCCACGTATAGGCCCGAAACGAGCCAGCCGCGGCTCGGAGAAAAGCCATCTCCTGGGGGCCTCCCCATGTTCTTCCACTCCTCAAGCGTGACCCCTTTACGGATGGAGGAAAAGGGGGATCTTCGCAGTGGTGGGTTCGCGCCAGAGGGGTCTGCGGGTTTGCCTCCACGTACGCCAGGTGCCCGCACACCGGGCCCAGGTGTTTGAGCCCCGTGGAGGCAGAGGGCTGCTTATTGCTGGATGCAAGTGTCCTGCGGGGTCAAGGAACGGCATGGGCACTCCCCGGGCCACACAGGGCACCGGGCCCTTAGAGAGTTCCATGGGAAATCCCCCGCCCATGCCCCCGGTACCCAAGTCTGTCCTTAGCACACTGTCTGTGCGGGGCTGAAGGTACTGCTAGGCAGTGTGGCCTGTGGGAAATCGTGCGGTCCTCTGAGTGGCAGGGAGGGCTGCTGTTTCCCCGAACAGGTGCGCAGGGACCCTGTAAAACAGCTGTGACCTCTCAAGGTGGGTCATGTGACCCCTCAAGGGTGGGGCACGTGACCTCCCAAGGGTGGGTCAGAAGACCCCACAAGGGTGGGTCACGGGACCCCTCAAGGGTGGGTCACGAGACCCCTCAAGGGTGGGTCACGTGACCGTTAAGGGGTGGATCACGTGACCCCTCGGGAGTGGGTCACGTGACCCCTCGGGAGTGGGTCACGAGACCCCTCAGGGGTGGGTCACGTGACCCCTCGGGAGTGGGTCACGAGACCCCTCAGGGGTGGGTCACGTGACCCCTCAGGGGTGGGTCACGTGACCCCTCGGGAGTGGGTCACGAGACACCTCAGGGGTGGGTCACGTGACACCTCCAGGATGGCTCCCGTGACCCCTCAGGGGTGGGTGACGTGACCCCTCAACAGTGGTTCAGGAGACACGTCAAGGGTGGGTCCCGTGACCCGAGGGAGGCTTGTGGTGGGGAGCCTGAGTGCGCACGCGCGGCCCGCTTATAGGCCCGAAATGAGCCAGCCGCGGCTCGGAGAAAGGCCATCTCCTGGGGGCCTCCCCATGTTCCTCCACTCCTCAAGTAGGACCCCTTTATGGATGGAAGAAAAGGGGGATCTTCGCAGTGGTGGGTTCCGGCCCGAGGCGTCTGCGGGTTGCCTGCACGTACGCCAGGTGCTCGCACAACGGGCCCAGGTGTTTGAGCCCTGTGGAGGCAGAGGGCTGCTTATTGCTGGATGATAGTGTCCTGCAGGGTTAAGGGACGGCGTGGGCACTCCCAGGGCCACAGAGGGCACCTGGCCTTTAGAGAGTTCCCTGGAAAATTCCTCGCCCAGGCCCTTGGTCCACAAGTCTATCCTGGGTACAGTGTCTGTGCGAGGCTGGGAGTGCTTCTGGGCAGTGTTCCCCAGGGGAAATCGCGTGGTCCTCTAGGTGGCAGGGAGGGCTCCTGTGTCCACGGACAGGTGCCCAGGGACCCTGTGGAACTGCTGTGACCTCTAAAGGGTGGGTCAGGTGAGCCAAGGGAGGTGTGTGCTTGGGAGCCTGAGTGCGCATGCGCGGCCCACGTATAGGCCCGAAACGAGCCAGCCGCGGCTCGGAGAAAAGCCATCTCCTGGGGGCCTCCCCATGTTCTTCCACTCCTCAAGCGTGACCCCTTTACGGATGGAGGAAAAGGGGGATCTTCGCAGCGGTGGGTTCGCGCCAGAGGGGTCTGCGGGTTTGCCTCCACGTACGCCAGGTGCCCGCACACCGGGCCCAGGTGTTTGAGCCCCGTGGAGGCAGAGGGCTGCATATTGCTGGATGCAAGTGTCCTGCGGGGTCAAGGAACGGCATGGGCACTCCCCGGGCCACACAGGGCACCGGGCCCTTAGAGAGTTCCATGGGAAATCCCCCGCCCATGCCCCCGGTACCCAAGTCTGTCCTTAGCACACTGTCTGTGCGGGGCTGAAGGTACTGCTAGGCAGTGTGGCCTGTGGGAAATCGTGCGGTCCTCTGAGTGGCAGGGAGGGCTGCTGTTTCCCCGAACAGGTGCGCAGGGACCCTGTAAAACAGCTGTGACCTCTCAAGGTGGGTCATGTGACCCCTCAAGGGTGGGGCACGTGACCTCCCAAGGGTGGGTCAGAAGACCCGACAAGGGTGGGTCACGGGACCCCTCAAGGGTGGGTCACGAGACCCCTCAAGGGTTGGTCACGTGACCCCAAAAGGGTAGGTCACGAGACCCCTCAAGGGTGGGTCACGTGACCGTTAAGGGGTGGATCACGTGACCCCTCGGGAGTGGGTCACGTGACCCCTCGGGAGTGGGTCACGAGACCCCTCAGGGGTGGGTCACGTGACCCCTCGGGAGTGGGTCACGTGACCCCTCAGGGGTGGGTCACGTGATACCTCTGGAGTGGGTCACGAGACACCTCAGGGGTGGGTCACGTGACACCTCCAGGATGGCTCCCGTGACCCCTCAGGGGTGGGTGACGTGACCCCTCAACAGTGGTTCAGGAGACACGTCAAGGGTGGGTCCCGTGACCCGAGGGAGGCTTGTGGTGGGGAGCCTGAGTGCGCACGCGCGGCCCGCTTATAGGCCCGAAATGAGCCAGCCGCGGCTCGGAGAAAGGCCATCTCCTGGGGGCCTCCCCATGTTCCTCCACTCCTCAAGGAGGACCCCTTTATGGATGGAAGAAAAGGGGGATCTTCGCAGTGGTGGGTTCCGGCCCGAGGCGTCTGCGGGTTGCCTGCACGTACGCCAGGTGCTCGCACAACGGGCCCAGGTGTTTGAGCCCTGTGGAGGCAGAGGGCTGCTTATTGCTGGATGATAGTGTCCTGCAGGGTTAAGGGACGGCGTGGGCACTCCCAGGGCCACAGAGGGCACCTGGCCTTTAGAGAGTTCCCTGGAAAATTCCTCGCCCAGGCCCTTGGTCCACAAGTCTATCCTGGGTACAGTGTCTGTGCGAGGCTGGGAGTGCTTCTGGGCAGTGTTCCCCAGGGGAAATCGCGTGGTCCTCTAGGTGGCAGGGAGGGCTCCTGTGTCCACGGACAGGTGCCCAGGGACCCTGTGGAACTGCTGTGACCTCTAAAGGGTGGGTCAGGTGAGCCAAGGGAGGTGTGTGCTTGGGAGCCTGAGTGCGCATGCGCGGCCCACGTATAGGCCCGAAACGAGCCAGCCGCGGCTCGGAGAAAAGCCATCTCCTGGGGGCCTCCCCATGTTCTTCCACTCCTCAAGCGTGACCCCTTTACGGATGGAGGAAAAGGGGGATCTTCGCAGCGGTGGGTTCGCGCCAGAGGGGTCTGCGGGTTTGCCTCCACGTACGCCAGGTGCCCGCACACCGGGCCCAGGTGTTTGAGCCCCGTGGAGGCAGAGGGCTGCTTATTGCTGGATGCAAGTGTCCTGCGGGGTCAAGGAACGGCATGGGCACTCCCCGGGCCACACAGGGCACCGGGCCCTTAGAGAGTTCCATGGGAAATCCCCCGCCCATGCCCCCGGTACCCAAGTCTGTCCTTAGCACACTGTCTGTGCGGGGCTGAAGGTACTGCTAGGCAGTGTGGCCTGTGGGAAATCGTGCGGTCCTCTGAGTGGCAGGGAGGGCTGCTGTTTCCCCGAACAGGTGCGCAGGGACCCTGTAAAACAGCTGTGACCTCTCAAGGTGGGTCATGTGACCCCTCAAGGGTGGGGCACGTGACCTCCCAAGGGTGGGTCAGAAGACCCGACAAGGGTGGGTCACGGGACCCCTCAAGGGTGGGTCACGAGACCCCTCAAGGGTTGGTCACGTGACCCCAAAAGGGTAGGTCACGAGACCCCTCAAGGGTGGGTCACGTGACCGTTAAGGGGTGGATCACGTGACCCCTCGGGAGTGGGTCACGTGACCCCTCGGGAGTGGGTCACGAGACCCCTCAGGGGTGGGTCACGTGACCCCTCGGGAGTGGGTCACGTGACCCCTCAGGGGTGGGTCACGTGACCCCTCGGGAGTGGGTCACGAGACCCCTCAGGGGTGGGTCACGTGATACCTCTGGAGTGGGTCACGAGACACCTCAGGGGTGGGTCACGTGACACCTCCAGGGTGGCTCCCGTGACCCCTCAGGGGTGGGTGACGTGACCCCTCAACAGTGGTTCAGGAGACACGTCAAGGGTGGGTCCCGTGACCCGAGGGAGGCTTGTGGTGGGGAGCCTGAGTGCGCACGCGCGCCCCGCTTATAGGCCCGAAATGAGCCAGCCGCGGCTCGGAGAAAGGCCATCTCCTGGGGGCCTCCCCATGTTCCTCCACTCCTCAAGGAGGACCCCTTTACGGATGGAAGAAAAGGGGGATCTTCGCAGTGGTGGGTTCCGGCCAGAGGCGTCTGCGGGTTTGCCTGCACGTACGCCAGGTGCTCGCACAACGGGCCCAGGTGTTTGAGCCACGTGGAGGCAGAGGGCTGCTTATTGCTGGATGATAGTGTCCTGCAGGGTTAAGGGACGGCGTGGGCACTCCCAGGGCCACAGAGGGCACCTGGCCTTTAGAGAGTTCCCTGGAAAATTCCTCGCCCAGGCCCTTGGTCCACAAGTCTATCCTGGGTACAGTGTCTGTGCGAGGCTGGGAGTGCTTCTGGGCAGTGTTCCCCAGGGGAAATCGCGTGGTCCTCTAGGTGGCAGGGAGGGCTCCTGTGTCCACGGACAGGTGCCCAGGGACCCTGTGGAACTGCTGTGACCTCTAAAGGGTGGGTCAGGTGAGCCAAGGGAGGTGTGTGCTTGGGAGCCTGAGTGCGCATGCGCGGCCCACGTATAGGCCCGAAACGAGCCAGCCGCGGCTCGGAGAAAAGCCATCTCCTGGGGGCCTCCCCATGTTCTTCCACTCCTCAAGCGTGACCCCTTTACGGATGGAGGAAAAGGGGGATCTTCGCAGTGGTGGGTTCGCGCCAGAGGGGTCTGCGGGTTTGCCTCCACGTACGCCAGGTGCCCGCACACCGGGCCCAGGTGTTTGAGCCCCGTGGAGGCAGAGGGCTGCTTATTGCTGGATGCAAGTGTCCTGCGGGGTCAAGGAACGGCATGGGCACTCCCCGGGCCACACAGGGCACCGGGCCCTTAGAGAGTTCCATGGGAAATCCCCCGCCCATGCCCCCGGTACCCAAGTCTGTCCTTAGCACACTGTCTGTGCGGGGCTGAAGGTACTGCTAGGCAGTGTGGCCTGTGGGAAATCGTGCGGTCCTCTGAGTGGCAGGGAGGGCTGCTGTTTCCCCGAACAGGTGCGCAGGGACCCTGTAAAACAGCTGTGACCTCTCAAGGTGGGTCATGTGACCCCTCAAGGGTGGGGCACGTGACCTCCCAAGGGTGGGTCAGAAGACCCCACAAGGGTGGGTCACGGGACCCCTCAAGGGTGGGTCACGAGACCCATCAAGGGTTGGTCACGTGACCCCAAAAGGGTAGGTCACGAGACCCCTCAAGGGTGGGTCACGTGACCGTTAAGGGGTGGATCACGTGACCCCTCGGGAGTGGGTCACGTGACCCCTCGGGAGTGGGTCACGAGACCCCTCAGGGGTGGGTCACGTGACACCTCCAGGATGGCTCCCGTGACCCCTCAGGGGTGGGTGACGTGACCCCTCAACAGTGGTTCAGGAGACACGTCAAGGGTGGGTCCCGTGACCCGAGGGAGGCTTGTGGTGGGGAGCCTGAGTGCGCACGCGCGGCCCACTTATAGGCCCGAAATGAGCCAGCCGCGGCTCGGAGAAAGGCCATCTCCTGGGGGCCTCCCCATGTTCCTCCACTCCTCAAGGAGGACCCCTTTACGGATGGAAGAAAAGGGGGATCTTCGCAGTGGTGGGTTCCGGCCCGAGGCGTCTGCGGGTTGCCTGCACGTACGCCAGGTGCTCGCACAACGGGCCCAGGTGTTTGAGCCCTGTGGAGGCAGAGGGCTGCTTATTGCTGGATGATAGTGTCCTGCAGGGTTAAGGGACGGCGTGGGCACTCCCAGGGCCACAGAGGGCACCTGGCCTTTAGAGAGTTCCCTGGAAAATTCCTCGCCCAGGCCCTTGGTCCACAAGTCTATCCTGGGTACAGTGTCTGTGCGAGGCTGGGAGTGCTTCTGGGCAGTGTTCCCCAGGGGAAATCGCGTGGTCCTCTAGGTGGCAGGGAGGGCTCCTGTGTCCACGGACAGGTGCCCAGGGACCCTGTGGAACTGCTGTGACCTCTAAAGGGTGGGTCAGGTGAGCCAAGGGAGGTGTGTGCTTGGGAGCCTGAGTGCGCATGCGCGGCCCACGTATAGGCCCGAAACGAGCCAGCCGCGGCTCGGAGAAAAGCCATCTCCTGGGGGCCTCCCCATGTTCTTCCACTCCTCAAGCGTGACCCCTTTACGGATGGAGGAAAAGGGGGATCTTCGCAGCGGTGGGTTCGCGCCAGAGGGGTCTGCGGGTTTGCCTCCACGTACGCCAGGTGCCCGCACACCGGGCCCAGGTGTTTGAGCCCCGTGGAGGCAGAGGGCTGCTTATTGCTGGATGCAAGTGTCCTGCGGGGTCAAGGAACGGCATGGGCACTCCCCGGGCCACACAGGGCACCGGGCCCTTAGAGAGTTCCATGGGAAATCCCCCGCCCATGCCCCCGGTACCCAAGTCTGTCCTTAGCACACTGTCTGTGCGGGGCTGAAGGTACTGCTAGGCAGTGTGGCCTGTGGGAAATCGTGCGGTCCTCTGAGTGGCAGGGAGGGCTGCTGTTTCCCCGAACAGGTGCGCAGGGACCCTGTAAAACAGCTGTGACCTCTCAAGGTGGGTCATGTGACCCCTCAAGGGTGGGGCACGTGACCTCCCAAGGGTGGGTCAGAAGACCCGACAAGGGTGGGTCACGGGACCCCTCAAGGGTGGGTCACGAGACCCCTCAAGGGTTGGTCACGTGACCCCAAAAGGGTAGGTCACGAGACCCCTCAAGCGTGGGTCACGTGACCGTTAAGGGGTGGATCACGTGACCCCTCGGGAGTGGGTCACGTGACCCCTCCGGAGTGGGTCACGAGACCCCTCAGGGGTGGGTCACGTGACCCCTCGGGAGTGGGTCACGAGACCCCTCAGGGGTGGGTCACGTGATACCTCTGGAGTGGGTCACGAGACACCTCAGGGGTGGGTCACGTGACACCTCCAGGGTGGCTCCCGTGACCCCTCAGGGGTGGGTGACGTGACCCCTCAACAGTGGTTCAGGAGACACGTCAAGGGTGGGTCCCGTGACCCGAGGGAGGCTTGTGGTGGGGAGCCTGAGTGCGCACGCACGCCCCGCTTATAGGCCCGAAATGAGCCAGCCGCGGCTCGGAGAAAGGCCATCTCCTGGGGGCCTCCCCATGTTCCTCCACTCCTCAAGGAGGACCCCTTTACGGATGGAAGAAAAGGGGGATCTTCGCAGTGGTGGGTTCCGGCCAGAGGCGTCTGCGGGTTTGCCTGCACGTACGCCAGGTGCTCGCACAACGGGCCCAGGTGTTTGAGCCACGTGGAGGCAGAGGGCTGCTTATTGCTGGATGATAGTGTCCTGCAGGGTTAAGGGACGGCGTGGGCACTCCCAGGGCCACAGAGGGCACCTGGCCTTTAGAGAGTTCCCTGGAAAATTCCTCGCCCAGGCCCTTGGTCCACAAGTCTATCCTGGGTACAGTGTCTGTGCGAGGCTGGGAGTGCTTCTGGGCAGTGTTCCCCAGGGGAAATCGCGTGGTCCTCTAGGTGGCAGGGAGGGCTCCTGTGTCCACGGACAGGTGCCCAGGGACCCTGTGGAACTGCTGTGACCTCTAAAGGGTGGGTCAGGTGAGCCAAGGGAGGTGTGTGCTTGGGAGCCTGAGTGCGCATGCGCGGCCCACGTATAGGCCCGAAACGAGCCAGCCGCGGCTCGGAGAAAAGCCATCTCCTGGGGGCCTCCCCATGTTCTTCCACTCCTCAAGCGTGACCCCTTTACGGATGGAGGAAAAGGGGGATCTTCGCAGTGGTGGGTTCGCGCCAGAGGGGTCTGCGGGTTTGCCTCCACGTACGCCAGGTGCCCGCACACCGGGCCCAGGTGTTTGAGCCCCGTGGAGGCAGAGGGCTGCTTATTGCTGGATGCAAGTGTCCTGCGGGGTCAAGGAACGGCATGGGCACTCCCCGGGCCACACAGGGCACCGGGCCCTTAGAGAGTTCCATGGGAAATCCCCCGCCCATGCCCCCGGTACCCAAGTCTGTCCTTAGCACACTGTCTGTGCGGGGCTGAAGGTACTGCTAGGCAGTGTGGCCTGTGGGAAATCGTGCGGTCCTCTGAGTGGCAGGGAGGGCTGCTGTTTCCCCGAACAGGTGCGCAGGGACCCTGTAAAACAGCTGTGACCTCTCAAGGTGGGTCATGTGACCCCTCAAGGGTGGGGCACGTGACCTCCCAAGGGTGGGTCAGAAGACCCCACAAGGGTGGGTCACGGGACCCCTCAAGGGTGGGTCACGAGACCCCTCAAGGGTGGGTCACGTGACCGTTAAGGGGTGGATCACGTGACCCCTCGGGAGTGGGTCACGTGACCCCTCGGGAGTGGGTCACGAGACCCCTCAGGGGTGGGTCACGTGACCCCTCGGGAGTGGGTCACGAGACCCCTCAGGGGTGGGTCACGTGACCCCTCAGGGGTGGGTCACGTGACCCCTCGGGAGTGGGTCACGAGACACCTCAGGGGTGGGTCACGTGACACCTCCAGGATGGCTCCCGTGACCCCTCAGGGGTGGGTGACGTGACCCCTCAACAGTGGTTCAGGAGACACGTCAAGGGTGGGTCCCGTGACCCGAGGGAGGCTTGTGGTGGGGAGCCTGAGTGCGCACGCGCGGCCCGCTTATAGGCCCGAAATGAGCCAGCCGCGGCTCGGAGAAAGGCCATCTCCTGGGGGCCTCCCCATGTTCCTCCACTCCTCAAGGAGGACCCCTTTATGGATGGAAGAAAAGGGGGATCTTCGCAGTGGTGGGTTCCGGCCCGAGGCGTCTGCGGGTTGCCTGCACGTACGCCAGGTGCTCGCACAACGGGCCCAGGTGTTTGAGCCCTGTGGAGGCAGAGGGCTGCTTATTGCTGGATGATAGTGTCCTGCAGGGTTAAGGGACGGCGTGGGCACTCCCAGGGCCACAGAGGGCACCTGGCCTTTAGAGAGTTCCCTGGAAAATTCCTCGCCCAGGCCCTTGGTCCACAAGTCTATCCTGGGTACAGTGTCTGTGCGAGGCTGGGAGTGCTTCTGGGCAGTGTTCCCCAGGGGAAATCGCGTGGTCCTCTAGGTGGCAGGGAGGGCTCCTGTGTCCACGGACAGGTGCCCAGGGACCCTGTGGAACTGCTGTGACCTCTAAAGGGTGGGTCAGGTGAGCCAAGGGAGGTGTGTGCTTGGGAGCCTGAGTGCGCATGCGCGGCCCACGTATAGGCCCGAAACGAGCCAGCCGCGGCTCGGAGAAAAGCCATCTCCTGGGGGCCTCCCCATGTTCTTCCACTCCTCAAGCGTGACCCCTTTACGGATGGAGGAAAAGGGGGATCTTCGCAGCGGTGGGTTCGCGCCAGAGGGGTCTGCGGGTTTGCCTCCACGTACGCCAGGTGCCCGCACACCGGGCCCAGGTGTTTGAGCCCCGTGGAGGCAGAGGGCTGCATATTGCTGGATGCAAGTGTCCTGCGGGGTCAAGGAACGGCATGGGCACTCCCCGGGCCACACAGGGCACCGGGCCCTTAGAGAGTTCCATGGGAAATCCCCCGCCCATGCCCCCGGTACCCAAGTCTGTCCTTAGCACACTGTCTGTGCGGGGCTGAAGGTACTGCTAGGCAGTGTGGCCTGTGGGAAATCGTGCGGTCCTCTGAGTGGCAGGGAGGGCTGCTGTTTCCCCGAACAGGTGCGCAGGGACCCTGTAAAACAGCTGTGACCTCTCAAGGTGGGTCATGTGACCCCTCAAGGGTGGGGCACGTGACCTCCCAAGGGTGGGTCAGAAGACCCGACAAGGGTGGGTCACGGGACCCCTCAAGGGTGGGTCACGAGACCCCTCAAGGGTTGGTCACGTGACCCCAAAAGGGTAGGTCACGAGACCCCTCAAGGGTGGGTCACGTGACCGTTAAGGGGTGGATCACGTGACCCCTCGGGAGTGGGTCACGTGACCCCTCGGGAGTGGGTCACGAGACCCCTCAGGGGTGGGTCACGTGACCCCTCGGGAGTGGGTCACGTGACCCCTCAGGGGTGGGTCACGTGATACCTCTGGAGTGGGTCACGAGACACCTCAGGGGTGGGTCACGTGACACCTCCAGGATGGCTCCCGTGACCCCTCAGGGGTGGGTGACGTGACCCCTCAACAGTGGTTCAGGAGACACGTCAAGGGTGGGTCCCGTGACCCGAGGGAGGCTTGTGGTGGGGAGCCTGAGTGCGCACGCGCGGCCCGCTTATAGGCCCGAAATGAGCCAGCCGCGGCTCGGAGAAAGGCCATCTCCTGGGGGCCTCCCCATGTTCCTCCACTCCTCAAGGAGGACCCCTTTATGGATGGAAGAAAAGGGGGATCTTCGCAGTGGTGGGTTCCGGCCCGAGGCGTCTGCGGGTTGCCTGCACGTACGCCAGGTGCTCGCACAACGGGCCCAGGTGTTTGAGCCCTGTGGAGGCAGAGGGCTGCTTATTGCTGGATGATAGTGTCCTGCAGGGTTAAGGGACGGCGTGGGCACTCCCAGGGCCACAGAGGGCACCTGGCCTTTAGAGAGTTCCCTGGAAAATTCCTCGCCCAGGCCCTTGGTCCACAAGTCTATCCTGGGTACAGTGTCTGTGCGAGGCTGGGAGTGCTTCTGGGCAGTGTTCCCCAGGGGAAATCGCGTGGTCCTCTAGGTGGCAGGGAGGGCTCCTGTGTCCACGGACAGGTGCCCAGGGACCCTGTGGAACTGCTGTGACCTCTAAAGGGTGGGTCAGGTGAGCCAAGGGAGGTGTGTGCTTGGGAGCCTGAGTGCGCATGCGCGGCCCACGTATAGGCCCGAAACGAGCCAGCCGCGGCTCGGAGAAAAGCCATCTCCTGGGGGCCTCCCCATGTTCTTCCACTCCTCAAGCGTGACCCCTTTACGGATGGAGGAAAAGGGGGATCTTCGCAGCGGTGGGTTCGCGCCAGAGGGGTCTGCGGGTTTGCCTCCACGTACGCCAGGTGCCCGCACACCGGGCCCAGGTGTTTGAGCCCCGTGGAGGCAGAGGGCTGCTTATTGCTGGATGCAAGTGTCCTGCGGGGTCAAGGAACGGCATGGGCACTCCCCGGGCCACACAGGGCACCGGGCCCTTAGAGAGTTCCATGGGAAATCCCCCGCCCATGCCCCCGGTACCCAAGTCTGTCCTTAGCACACTGTCTGTGCGGGGCTGAAGGTACTGCTAGGCAGTGTGGCCTGTGGGAAATCGTGCGGTCCTCTGAGTGGCAGGGAGGGCTGCTGTTTCCCCGAACAGGTGCGCAGGGACCCTGTAAAACAGCTGTGACCTCTCAAGGTGGGTCATGTGACCCCTCAAGGGTGGGGCACGTGACCTCCCAAGGGTGGGTCAGAAGACCCGACAAGGGTGGGTCACGGGACCCCTCAAGGGTGGGTCACGAGACCCCTCAAGGGTTGGTCACGTGACCCCAAAAGGGTAGGTCACGAGACCCCTCAAGGGTGGGTCACGTGACCGTTAAGGGGTGGATCACGTGACCCCTCGGGAGTGGGTCACGTGACCCCTCGGGAGTGGGTCACGAGACCCCTCAGGGGTGGGTCACGTGACCCCTCGGGAGTGGGTCACGTGACCCCTCAGGGGTGGGTCACGTGACCCCTCGGGAGTGGGTCACGAGACCCCTCAGGGGTGGGTCACGTGATACCTCTGGAGTGGGTCACGAGACACCTCAGGGGTGGGTCACGTGACACCTCCAGGGTGGCTCCCGTGACCCCTCAGGGGTGGGTGACGTGACCCCTCAACAGTGGTTCAGGAGACACGTCAAGGGTGGGTCCCGTGACCCGAGGGAGGCTTGTGGTGGGGAGCCTGAGTGCGCACGCGCGCCCCGCTTATAGGCCCGAAATGAGCCAGCCGCGGCTCGGAGAAAGGCCATCTCCTGGGGGCCTCCCCATGTTCCTCCACTCCTCAAGGAGGACCCCTTTACGGATGGAAGAAAAGGGGGATCTTCGCAGTGGTGGGTTCCGGCCAGAGGCGTCTGCGGGTTTGCCTGCACGTACGCCAGGTGCTCGCACAACGGGCCCAGGTGTTTGAGCCACGTGGAGGCAGAGGGCTGCTTATTGCTGGATGATAGTGTCCTGCAGGGTTAAGGGACGGCGTGGGCACTCCCAGGGCCACAGAGGGCACCTGGCCTTTAGAGAGTTCCCTGGAAAATTCCTCGCCCAGGCCCTTGGTCCACAAGTCTATCCTGGGTACAGTGTCTGTGCGAGGCTGGGAGTGCTTCTGGGCAGTGTTCCCCAGGGGAAATCGCGTGGTCCTCTAGGTGGCAGGGAGGGCTCCTGTGTCCACGGACAGGTGCCCAGGGACCCTGTGGAACTGCTGTGACCTCTAAAGGGTGGGTCAGGTGAGCCAAGGGAGGTGTGTGCTTGGGAGCCTGAGTGCGCATGCGCGGCCCACGTATAGGCCCGAAACGAGCCAGCCGCGGCTCGGAGAAAAGCCATCTCCTGGGGGCCTCCCCATGTTCTTCCACTCCTCAAGCGTGACCCCTTTACGGATGGAGGAAAAGGGGGATCTTCGCAGTGGTGGGTTCGCGCCAGAGGGGTCTGCGGGTTTGCCTCCACGTACGCCAGGTGCCCGCACACCGGGCCCAGGTGTTTGAGCCCCGTGGAGGCAGAGGGCTGCTTATTGCTGGATGCAAGTGTCCTGCGGGGTCAAGGAACGGCATGGGCACTCCCCGGGCCACACAGGGCACCGGGCCCTTAGAGAGTTCCATGGGAAATCCCCCGCCCATGCCCCCGGTACCCAAGTCTGTCCTTAGCACACTGTCTGTGCGGGGCTGAAGGTACTGCTAGGCAGTGTGGCCTGTGGGAAATCGTGCGGTCCTCTGAGTGGCAGGGAGGGCTGCTGTTTCCCCGAACAGGTGCGCAGGGACCCTGTAAAACAGCTGTGACCTCTCAAGGTGGGTCATGTGACCCCTCAAGGGTGGGGCACGTGACCTCCCAAGGGTGGGTCAGAAGACCCCACAAGGGTGGGTCACGGGACCCCTCAAGGGTGGGTCACGAGACCCATCAAGGGTTGGTCACGTGACCCCAAAAGGGTAGGTCACGAGACCCCTCAAGGGTGGGTCACGTGACCGTTAAGGGGTGGATCACGTGACCCCTCGGGAGTGGGTCACGTGACCCCTCGGGAGTGGGTCACGAGACCCCTCAGGGGTGGGTCACGTGACACCTCCAGGATGGCTCCCGTGACCCCTCAGGGGTGGGTGACGTGACCCCTCAACAGTGGTTCAGGAGACACGTCAAGGGTGGGTCCCGTGACCCGAGGGAGGCTTGTGGTGGGGAGCCTGAGTGCGCACGCGCGGCCCACTTATAGGCCCGAAATGAGCCAGCCGCGGCTCGGAGAAAGGCCATCTCCTGGGGGCCTCCCCATGTTCCTCCACTCCTCAAGGAGGACCCCTTTACGGATGGAAGAAAAGGGGGATCTTCGCAGTGGTGGGTTCCGGCCCGAGGCGTCTGCGGGTTGCCTGCACGTACGCCAGGTGCTCGCACAACGGGCCCAGGTGTTTGAGCCCTGTGGAGGCAGAGGGCTGCTTATTGCTGGATGATAGTGTCCTGCAGGGTTAAGGGACGGCGTGGGCACTCCCAGGGCCACAGAGGGCACCTGGCCTTTAGAGAGTTCCCTGGAAAATTCCTCGCCCAGGCCCTTGGTCCACAAGTCTATCCTGGGTACAGTGTCTGTGCGAGGCTGGGAGTGCTTCTGGGCAGTGTTCCCCAGGGGAAATCGCGTGGTCCTCTAGGTGGCAGGGAGGGCTCCTGTGTCCACGGACAGGTGCCCAGGGACCCTGTGGAACTGCTGTGACCTCTAAAGGGTGGGTCAGGTGAGCCAAGGGAGGTGTGTGCTTGGGAGCCTGAGTGCGCATGCGCGGCCCACGTATAGGCCCGAAACGAGCCAGCCGCGGCTCGGAGAAAAGCCATCTCCTGGGGGCCTCCCCATGTTCTTCCACTCCTCAAGCGTGACCCCTTTACGGATGGAGGAAAAGGGGGATCTTCGCAGCGGTGGGTTCGCGCCAGAGGGGTCTGCGGGTTTGCCTCCACGTACGCCAGGTGCCCGCACACCGGGCCCAGGTGTTTGAGCCCCGTGGAGGCAGAGGGCTGCTTATTGCTGGATGCAAGTGTCCTGCGGGGTCAAGGAACGGCATGGGCACTCCCCGGGCCACACAGGGCACCGGGCCCTTAGAGAGTTCCATGGGAAATCCCCCGCCCATGCCCCCGGTACCCAAGTCTGTCCTTAGCACACTGTCTGTGCGGGGCTGAAGGTACTGCTAGGCAGTGTGGCCTGTGGGAAATCGTGCGGTCCTCTGAGTGGCAGGGAGGGCTGCTGTTTCCCCGAACAGGTGCGCAGGGACCCTGTAAAACAGCTGTGACCTCTCAAGGTGGGTCATGTGACCCCTCAAGGGTGGGGCACGTGACCTCCCAAGGGTGGGTCAGAAGACCCGACAAGGGTGGGTCACGGGACCCCTCAAGGGTGGGTCACGAGACCCCTCAAGGGTTGGTCACGTGACCCCAAAAGGGTAGGTCACGAGACCCCTCAAGCGTGGGTCACGTGACCGTTAAGGGGTGGATCACGTGACCCCTCGGGAGTGGGTCACGTGACCCCTCCGGAGTGGGTCACGAGACCCCTCAGGGGTGGGTCACGTGACCCCTCGGGAGTGGGTCACGAGACCCCTCAGGGGTGGGTCACGTGATACCTCTGGAGTGGGTCACGAGACACCTCAGGGGTGGGTCACGTGACACCTCCAGGGTGGCTCCCGTGACCCCTCAGGGGTGGGTGACGTGACCCCTCAACAGTGGTTCAGGAGACACGTCAAGGGTGGGTCCCGTGACCCGAGGGAGGCTTGTGGTGGGGAGCCTGAGTGCGCACGCGCGCCCCGCTTATAGGCCCGAAATGAGCCAGCCGCGGCTCGG
Organism: Desmodus rotundus; assembly: GCF_022682495.2. Lineage (NCBI taxonomy): Eukaryota > Metazoa > Chordata > Mammalia > Chiroptera > Phyllostomidae > Desmodus > Desmodus rotundus. The sequence goes on along the minus strand of NW_026527677.1, from coordinate 277,371 downwards.
AGAAAGGCCATCTCCTGGGGGCCTCCCCATGTTCCTCCACTCCTCAAGGAGGACCCCTTTACGGATGGAAGAAAAGGGGGATCTTCGCAGTGGTGGGTTCCGGCCAGAGGCGTCTGCGGGTTTGCCTGCACGTACGCCAGGTGCTCGCACAACGGGCCCAGGTGTTTGAGCCACGTGGAGGCAGAGGGCTGCTTATTGCTGGATGATAGTGTCCTGCAGGGTTAAGGGACGGCGTGGGCACTCCCAGGGCCACAGAGGGCACCTGGCCTTTAGAGAGTTCCCTGGAAAATTCCTCGCCCAGGCCCTTGGTCCACAAGTCTATCCTGGGTACAGTGTCTGTGCGAGGCTGGGAGTGCTTCTGGGCAGTGTTCCCCAGGGGAAATCGCGTGGTCCTCTAGGTGGCAGGGAGGGCTCCTGTGTCCACGGACAGGTGCCCAGGGACCCTGTGGAACTGCTGTGACCTCTAAAGGGTGGGTCAGGTGAGCCAAGGGAGGTGTGTGCTTGGGAGCCTGAGTGCGCATGCGCGGCCCACGTATAGGCCCGAAACGAGCCAGCCGCGGCTCGGAGAAAAGCCATCTCCTGGGGGCCTCCCCATGTTCTTCCACTCCTCAAGCGTGACCCCTTTACGGATGGAGGAAAAGGGGGATCTTCGCAGTGGTGGGTTCGCGCCAGAGGGGTCTGCGGGTTTGCCTCCACGTACGCCAGGTGCCCGCACACCGGGCCCAGGTGTTTGAGCCCCGTGGAGGCAGAGGGCTGCTTATTGCTGGATGCAAGTGTCCTGCGGGGTCAAGGAACGGCATGGGCACTCCCCGGGCCACACAGGGCACCGGGCCCTTAGAGAGTTCCATGGGAAATCCCCCGCCCATGCCCCCGGTACCCAAGTCTGTCCTTAGCACACTGTCTGTGCGGGGCTGAAGGTACTGCTAGGCAGTGTGGCCTGTGGGAAATCGTGCGGTCCTCTGAGTGGCAGGGAGGGCTGCTGTTTCCCCGAACAGGTGCGCAGGGACCCTGTAAAACAGCTGTGACCTCTCAAGGTGGGTCATGTGACCCCTCAAGGGTGGGGCACGTGACCTCCCAAGGGTGGGTCAGAAGACCCCACAAGGGTGGGTCACGGGACCCCTCAAGGGTGGGTCACGAGACCCCTCAAGGGTGGGTCACGTGACCGTTAAGGGGTGGATCACGTGACCCCTCGGGAGTGGGTCACGTGACCCCTCGGGAGTGGGTCACGAGACCCCTCAGGGGTGGGTCACGTGACCCCTCGGGAGTGGGTCACGAGACCCCTCAGGGGTGGGTCACGTGACCCCTCAGGGGTGGGTCACGTGACCCCTCGGGAGTGGGTCACGAGACCCCTCAGCGGTGGGTCACGTGATACCTCTGGAGTGGGTCACGAGACACCTCAGGGGTGGGTCACGTGATACCTCTGGAGTGGGTCACGAGACACCTCAGGGGTGGGTCACGTGACACCTCCAGGATGGCTCCCGTGACCCCTCAGGGGTGGGTGACGTGACCCCTCAACAGTGGTTCAGGAGACACGTCAAGGGTGGGTCCCGTGACCCGAGGGAGGCTTGTGGTGGGGAGCCTGAGTGCGCACGCGCGGCCCGCTTATAGGCCCGAAATGAGCCAGCCGCGGCTCGGAGAAAGGCCATCTCCTGGGGGCCTCCCCATGTTCCTCCACTCCTCAAGGAGGACCCCTTTACGGATGGAAGAAAAGGGGGATCTTCGCAGTGGTGGGTTCCGGCCAGAGGCGTCTGCGGGTTTGCCTGCACGTACGCCAGGTGCTCGCACAACGGGCCCAGGTGTTTGAGCCCCGTGGAGGCAGAGGGCTGCTTATTGCTGGATGATAGTGTCCTGCAGGGTTAAGGGACGGCGTGGGCACTCCCAGGGCCACAGAGGGCACCTGGCCTTTAGAGAGTTCCCTGGAAAATTCCTCGCCCAGGCCCTTGGTCCACAAGTCTATCCTGGGTACAGTGTCTGTGCGAGGCTGGGAGTGCTTCTGGGCAGTGTTCCCCAGGGGAAATCGCGTGGTCCTCTAGGTGGCAGGGAGGGCTCCTGTGTCCACGGACAGGTGCCCAGGGACCCTGTGGAACTGCTGTGACCTCTAAAGGGTGGGTCAGGTGAGCCAAGGGAGGTGTGTGCTTGGGAGCCTGAGTGCGCATGCGCGGCCCACGTATAGGCCCGAAACGAGCCAGCCGCGGCTCGGAGAAAAGCCATCTCCTGGGGGCCTCCCCATGTTCTTCCACTCCTCAAGCGTGACCCCTTTACGGATGGAGGAAAAGGGGGATCTTCGCAGTGGTGGGTTCGCGCCAGAGGGGTCTGCGGGTTTGCCTCCACGTACGCCAGGTGCCCGCACACCGGGCCCAGGTGTTTGAGCCCCGTGGAGGCAGAGGGCTGCTTATTGCTGGATGCAAGTGTCCTGCGGGGTCAAGGAACGGCATGGGCACTCCCCGGGCCACACAGGGCACCGGGCCCTTAGAGAGTTCCATGGGAAATCCCCCGCCCATGCCCCCGGTACCCAAGTCTGTCCTTAGCACACTGTCTGTGCGGGGCTGAAGGTACTGCTAGGCAGTGTGGCCTGTGGGAAATCGTGCGGTCCTCTGAGTGGCAGGGAGGGCTGCTGTTTCCCCGAACAGGTGCGCAGGGACCCTGTAAAACAGCTGTGACCTCTCAAGGTGGGTCATGTGACCCCTCAAGGGTGGGGCACGTGACCTCCCAAGGGTGGGTCAGAAGACCCCACAAGGGTGGGTCACGGGACCCCTCAAGGGTGGGTCACGAGACCCCTCAAGGGTGGGTCACGTGACCGTTAAGGGGTGGATCACGTGACCCCTCGGGAGTGGGTCACGTGACCCCTCGGGAGTGGGTCACGAGACCCCTCAGGGGTGGGTCACGTGACCCCTCGGGAGTGGGTCACGAGACCCCTCAGGGGTGGGTCACGTGACCCCTCAGGGGTGGGTCACGTGACCCCTCGGGAGTGGGTCACGAGACCCCTCAGCGGTGGGTCACGTGATACCTCTGGAGTGGGTCACGAGACACCTCAGGGGTGGGTCACGTGATACCTCTGGAGTGGGTCACGAGACACCTCAGGGGTGGGTCACGTGACACCTCCAGGATGGCTCCCGTGACCCCTCAGGGGTGGGTGACGTGACCCCTCAACAGTGGTTCAGGAGACACGTCAAGGGTGGGTCCCGTGACCCGAGGGAGGCTTGTGGTGGGGAGCCTGAGTGCGCACGCGCGGCCCGCTTATAGGCCCGAAATGAGCCAGCCGCGGCTCGGAGAAAGGCCATCTCCTGGGGGCCTCCCCATGTTCCTCCACTCCTCAAGGAGGACCCCTTTACGGATGGAAGAAAAGGGGGATCTTCGCAGCGGTGGGTTCGCGCCAGAGGGGTCTGCGGGTTTGCCTCCACGTACGCCAGGTGCCCGCACACCGGGCCCAGGTGTTTGAGCCCCGTGGAGGCAGAGGGCTGCTTATTGCTGGATGCAAGTGTCCTGCGGGGTCAAGGAACGGCATGGGCACTCCCCGGGCCACACAGGGCACCGGGCCCTTAGAGAGTTCCATGGGAAATCCCCCGCCCATGCCCCCGGTACCCAAGTCTGTCCTTAGCACACTGTCTGTGCGGGGCTGAAGGTACTGCTAGGCAGTGTGGCCTGTGGGAAATCGTGCGGTCCTCTGAGTGGCAGGGAGGGCTGCTGTTTCCCCGAACAGGTGCGCAGGGACCCTGTAAAACAGCTGTGACCTCTCAAGGTGGGTCATGTGACCCCTCAAGGGTGGGGCACGTGACCTCCCAAGGGTGGGTCAGGAGACCCCACAAGGGTGGGTCACGGGACCCCTCAAGGGTTGGTCACGTGACCCCAAAAGGGTAGGTCACGAGACCCCTCAAGGGTGGGTCACGTGACCCCTCAGGGGTGGGTCACGTGACCCCTCGGGAGTGGGTCACGAGACCCCTCAGGGGTGGGTCACGTGACCCCTCGGGAGTGGGTCACGAGACCCCTCAGGGGTGGGTCACGTGACCCCTCGGGAGTGGGTCACGAGACCCCTCAGGGGTGGGTCACGTGACCCCTCGGGAGTGGGTCACGAGACCCCTCATGGGTGGGTCACGTGATACCTCTGGAGTGGGTCACGAGACCCCTCAGGGGTGGGTCACGTGACCCCTCCGGGGTGGCTCCCGTGACGCCTCAGGGGTGGGTGACGTGACCCCTCAACAGTGGTTCAGGAGACACGTCAAGGGTGGGTCCCGTGACCCGAGGGAGGCTTGTGGTGGGGAGCCTGAGTGCGCACGCGCGGCCCGCTTATAGGCCCGAAAGGAGCCAGCCGCGGCTCGGAGAAAAGCCATCTCCTGAGGGCCTCCCTATGTTCCTCCACTCCTCAAGGAGGACCCCTTTACGGATGGAAGAAAAGGGGGATCTTCGCAGTGGTGGGTTCTGGCCAGAGGCGTCTGCGGGTTTGCCTGCACGTACGCCAGGTGCTCGCACAACGGGCCCAGGTGTTTGAGCCCCGTGGAGGCAGAGGGCTGCTTATTGCTGGATGATAGTGTCCTGCAGGGTTAAGGGACGGCGTGGGCACTCCCAGGGCCACAGAGGGCACCTGGCCTTTAGAGAGTTCCCTGGAAAATTCCTCGCCCAGGCCCTTGGTCCACAAGTCTATCCTGCGTACAGTGTCTGTGCGACGCTGGGAGTGCTTCTGGGCAGTGTTCCCCAGGGGAAATCGCGTGGTCCTCTAGGTGGCAGGGAGGGCTCCTGTGTCCACGGACAGGTGCCCAGGGACCCTGTGGAACTGCTGTGACCTCTAAAGGGTGGGTCAGGTGAGCCAAGGGAGGTGTGTGCTTGGGAGCCTGAGTGCGCATGCGCGGCCCACGTATAGGCCCGAAACGAGCCAGCCGCGGATCGGAGAAAAGCCATCTCCTGGGGGCCTCCCCATGTTCTTCCACTCCTCAAGCGTGACCCCTTTACGGATGGAGGAAAAGGGGGATCTTCGCAGTGGTGGGTTCCGGCCAGAGGCGTCTGCGGGTTTGCCTGCACGTACGCCAGGTGCTCGCACAACGGGCCCAGGTGTTTGAGCCCCGTGGAGGCAGAGGGCTGCTTATTGCTGGATGATAGTGTCCTGCAGGGTTAAGGGACGGCGTGGGCACTCCCAGGGCCACAGAGGGCACCTGGCCTTTAGAGAGTTCCCTGGAAAATTCCTCGCCCAGGCCCTTGGTCCACAAGTCTATCCTGGGTACAGTGTCTGTGCGAGGCTGGGAGTGCTTCTGGGCAGTGTTCCCCAGGGGAAATCGCGTGGTCCTCTAGGTGGCAGGGAGGGCTCATGTGTCCACGGACAGGTGCCCAGGGACCCTGTGGAACTGCTGTGACCTCTAAAGGGTGGGTCAGGTGAGCCAAGGGAGGTGTGTGCTTGGGAGCCTGAGTGCGCATGCGCGGCCCACGTATAGGCCCGAAACGAGCCAGCCGCGGCTCGGAGAAAAGCCATCTCCTGGGGGCCTCCCCATGTTCTTCCACTCCTCAAGCGTGACCCCTTTACGGATGGAGGAAAAGGAGGATCTTCGCATTGGTGGGTTCGCGCCAGGGGGGTCTGCGGGTTTGCCTCCACGTACGCCAGGTGCCCGCACACCGGGCCCAGGTGTTTGAGCCCCGTGGAGGCAGAGGGCTGCTTATTGCTGGATGCAAGTGTCCTGCGGGGTCAAGGAACGGCATGGGCACTCCCCGGGCCACACAGGGCACCGGGCCCTTAGAGAGTTCCATGGGAAATCCCCCGCCCATGCCCCCGGTACCCAAGTCTGTCCTTAGCACACTGTCTGTGCGGGGCTGAAGGTACTGCTAAGCAGTGTGGCCTGTGGGAAATCGTGCGGTCCTCTGAGTGGCAGGGAGGGCTGCTGTTTCCCCGAACAGGTGCGCAGGGACCCTGTAAAACAGCTGTGACCTCTCAAGGTGGGTCATGTGACCCCTCAAGGGTGGGGCACGTGACCTCCCAAGGGTGGGTCAGAAGACCCGACAAGGGTGGGTCACGGGACCCCTCAAGGGTGGGTCACGAGACCCCTCAAGGGTTGGTCACGTGACCCCAAAAGGGTAGGTCACGAGACCCCTCAAGGGTGGGTCACGTGACCGTTAAGTGGTGGATCACGTGACCCCTCGGGAGTGGGTCACGTGACCCCTCGGGAGTGGGTCACGAGACCCCTCAGGGGTGGGTCACGTGATACCTCTGGAGTGGGTCACGTGACCCCTCAGGGGTGGGTCACGTGACACCTCCAGGGTGGCTCCCGTGACCCCTCAGGGGTGGGTGACGTGACCCCTCAATAGTGGTTCAGGAGACACGTCAAGGGTGGGTCCCGTGACCCGAGGGAGGCTTGTGGTGGGGAGCCTGAGTGCGCACGCGCGGCCCGCTTATAGGCCCGAAATGAGCCAGCCGCGGCTCGGAGAAAGGCCATCTCCTGGGGGCCTCCCCATGTTCCTCCACTCCTCAAGGAGGACCCCTTTACGGATGGAAGAAAAGGGGGATCTTCGCAGTGGTGGGTTCCGGCCAGAGGCGTCTGCGGGTTTGCCTGCACGTACGCCAGGTGCTCGCACAACGGGCCCAGGTGTTTGAGCCCCGTGGAGGCAGAGGGCTGCTTATTGCTGGATGATAGTGTCCTGCAGGGTTAAGGGACGGCGTGGGCACTCCCAGGGCCACAGAGGGCACCTGGCCTTTAGAGAGTTCCCTGGAAAATTCCTCGCCCAGGCCCTTGGTCCACAAGTCTATCCTGGGTACAGTGTCTGTGCGAGGCTGGGAGTGCTTCTGGGCAGTGTTCCCCAGGGGAAATCGCGTGGTCCTCTAGGTGGCAGGGAGGGCTCCTGTGTCCACGGACAGGTGCCCAGGGACCCTGTGGAACTGCTGTGACCTCTAAAGGGTGGGTCAGGTGAGCCAAGGGAGGTGTGTGCTTGGGAGCCTGAGTGCGCATGCGCGGCCCACGTATAGGCCCGAAACGAGCCAGCCGCGGCTCGGAGAAAAGCCATCTCCTGGGGGCCTCCCCATGTTCTTCCACTCCTCAAGCGTGACCCCTTTACGGATGGAGGAAAAGGGGGATCTTCGCAGTGGTGGGTTCGCGCCAGAGGGGTCTGCGGGTTTGCCTCCACGTACGCCAGGTGCCCGCACACCGGGCCCAGGTGTTTGAGCCCCGTGGAGGCAGAGGGCTGCTTATTGCTGGATGCAAGTGTCCTGCGGGGTCAAGGAACGGCATGGGCACTCCCCGGGCCACACAGGGCACCGGGCCCTTAGAGAGTTCCATGGGAAATCCCCCGCCCATGCCCCCGGTACCCAAGTCTGTCCTTAGCACACTGTCTGTGCGGGGCTGAAGGTACTGCTAGGCAGTGTGGCCTGTGGGAAATCGTGCGGTCCTCTGAGTGGCAGGGAGGGCTGCTGTTTCCCCGAACAGGTGCGCAGGGACCCTGTAAAACAGCTGTGACCTCTCAAGGTGGGTCATGTGACCCCTCAAGGGTGGGGCACGTGACCTCCCAAGGGTGGGTCAGAAGACCCCACAAGGGTGGGTCACGGGACCCCTCAAGGGTGGGTCACGAGACCCATCAAGGGTTGGTCACGTGACCCCAAAAGGGTAGGTCACGAGACCCCTCAAGGGTGGGTCACGTGACCGTTAAGGGGTGGATCACGTGACCCCTCGGGAGTGGGTCACGTGACCCCTCGGGAGTGGGTCACGAGACCCCTCAGGGGTGGGTCACGTGACACCTCCAGGATGGCTCCCGTGACCCCTCAGGGGTGGGTGACGTGACCCCTCAACAGTGGTTCAGGAGACACGTCAAGGGTGGGTCCCGTGACCCGAGGGAGGCTTGTGGTGGGGAGCCTGAGTGCGCACGCGCGGCCCACTTATAGGCCCGAAATGAGCCAGCCGCGGCTCGGAGAAAGGCCATCTCCTGGGGGCCTCCCCATGTTCCTCCACTCCTCAAGGAGGACCCCTTTACGGATGGAAGAAAAGGGGGATCTTCGCAGTGGTGGGTTCCGGCCCGAGGCGTCTGCGGGTTGCCTGCACGTACGCCAGGTGCTCGCACAACGGGCCCAGGTGTTTGAGCCCTGTGGAGGCAGAGGGCTGCTTATTGCTGGATGATAGTGTCCTGCAGGGTTAAGGGACGGCGTGGGCACTCCCAGGGCCACAGAGGGCACCTGGCCTTTAGAGAGTTCCCTGGAAAATTCCTCGCCCAGGCCCTTGGTCCACAAGTCTATCCTGGGTACAGTGTCTGTGCGAGGCTGGGAGTGCTTCTGGGCAGTGTTCCCCAGGGGAAATCGCGTGGTCCTCTAGGTGGCAGGGAGGGCTCCTGTGTCCACGGACAGGTGCCCAGGGACCCTGTGGAACTGCTGTGACCTCTAAAGGGTGGGTCAGGTGAGCCAAGGGAGGTGTGTGCTTGGGAGCCTGAGTGCGCATGCGCGGCCCACGTATAGGCCCGAAACGAGCCAGCCGCGGCTCGGAGAAAAGCCATCTCCTGGGGGCCTCCCCATGTTCTTCCACTCCTCAAGCGTGACCCCTTTACGGATGGAGGAAAAGGGGGATCTTCGCAGCGGTGGGTTCGCGCCAGAGGGGTCTGCGGGTTTGCCTCCACGTACGCCAGGTGCCCGCACACCGGGCCCAGGTGTTTGAGCCCCGTGGAGGCAGAGGGCTGCTTATTGCTGGATGCAAGTGTCCTGCGGGGTCAAGGAACGGCATGGGCACTCCCCGGGCCACACAGGGCACCGGGCCCTTAGAGAGTTCCATGGGAAATCCCCCGCCCATGCCCCCGGTACCCAAGTCTGTCCTTAGCACACTGTCTGTGCGGGGCTGAAGGTACTGCTAGGCAGTGTGGCCTGTGGGAAATCGTGCGGTCCTCTGAGTGGCAGGGAGGGCTGCTGTTTCCCCGAACAGGTGCGCAGGGACCCTGTAAAACAGCTGTGACCTCTCAAGGTGGGTCATGTGACCCCTCAAGGGTGGGGCACGTGACCTCCCAAGGGTGGGTCAGAAGACCCGACAAGGGTGGGTCACGGGACCCCTCAAGGGTGGGTCACGAGACCCCTCAAGGGTTGGTCACGTGACCCCAAAAGGGTAGGTCACGAGACCCCTCAAGCGTGGGTCACGTGACCGTTAAGGGGTGGATCACGTGACCCCTCGGGAGTGGGTCACGTGACCCCTCCGGAGTGGGTCACGAGACCCCTCAGGGGTGGGTCACGTGACCCCTCGGGAGTGGGTCACGAGACCCCTCAGGGGTGGGTCACGTGATACCTCTGGAGTGGGTCACGAGACACCTCAGGGGTGGGTCACGTGACACCTCCAGGGTGGCTCCCGTGACCCCTCAGGGGTGGGTGACGTGACCCCTCAACAGTGGTTCAGGAGACACGTCAAGGGTGGGTCCCGTGACCCGAGGGAGGCTTGTGGTGGGGAGCCTGAGTGCGCACGCGCGCCCCGCTTATAGGCCCGAAATGAGCCAGCCGCGGCTCGGAGAAAGGCCATCTCCTGGGGGCCTCCCCATGTTCCTCCACTCCTCAAGGAGGACCCCTTTACGGATGGAAGAAAAGGGGGATCTTCGCAGTGGTGGGTTCCGGCCAGAGGCGTCTGCGGGTTTGCCTGCACGTACGCCAGGTGCTCGCACAACGGGCCCAGGTGTTTGAGCCACGTGGAGGCAGAGGGCTGCTTATTGCTGGATGATAGTGTCCTGCAGGGTTAAGGGACGGCGTGGGCACTCCCAGGGCCACAGAGGGCACCTGGCCTTTAGAGAGTTCCCTGGAAAATTCCTCGCCCAGGCCCTTGGTCCACAAGTCTATCCTGGGTACAGTGTCTGTGCGAGGCTGGGAGTGCTTCTGGGCAGTGTTCCCCAGGGGAAATCGCGTGGTCCTCTAGGTGGCAGGGAGGGCTCCTGTGTCCACGGACAGGTGCCCAGGGACCCTGTGGAACTGCTGTGACCTCTAAAGGGTGGGTCAGGTGAGCCAAGGGAGGTGTGTGCTTGGGAGCCTGAGTGCGCATGCGCGGCCCACGTATAGGCCCGAAACGAGCCAGCCGCGGCTCGGAGAAAAGCCATCTCCTGGGGGCCTCCCCATGTTCTTCCACTCCTCAAGCGTGACCCCTTTACGGATGGAGGAAAAGGGGGATCTTCGCAGTGGTGGGTTCGCGCCAGAGGGGTCTGCGGGTTTGCCTCCACGTACGCCAGGTGCCCGCACACCGGGCCCAGGTGTTTGAGCCCCGTGGAGGCAGAGGGCTGCTTATTGCTGGATGCAAGTGTCCTGCGGGGTCAAGGAACGGCATGGGCACTCCCCGGGCCACACAGGGCACCGGGCCCTTAGAGAGTTCCATGGGAAATCCCCCGCCCATGCCCCCGGTACCCAAGTCTGTCCTTAGCACACTGTCTGTGCGGGGCTGAAGGTACTGCTAGGCAGTGTGGCCTGTGGGAAATCGTGCGGTCCTCTGAGTGGCAGGGAGGGCTGCTGTTTCCCCGAACAGGTGCGCAGGGACCCTGTAAAACAGCTGTGACCTCTCAAGGTGGGTCATGTGACCCCTCAAGGGTGGGGCACGTGACCTCCCAAGGGTGGGTCAGAAGACCCCACAAGGGTGGGTCACGGGACCCCTCAAGGGTGGGTCACGAGACCCCTCAAGGGTGGGTCACGTGACCGTTAAGGGGTGGATCACGTGACCCCTCGGGAGTGGGTCACGTGACCCCTCGGGAGTGGGTCACGAGACCCCTCAGGGGTGGGTCACGTGACCCCTCGGGAGTGGGTCACGAGACCCCTCAGGGGTGGGTCACGTGACCCCTCAGGGGTGGGTCACGTGACCCCTCGGGAGTGGGTCACGAGACCCCTCAGCGGTGGGTCACGTGATACCTCTGGAGTGGGTCACGAGACACCTCAGGGGTGGGTCACGTGATACCTCTGGAGTGGGTCACGAGACACCTCAGGGGTGGGTCACGTGACACCTCCAGGATGGCTCCCGTGACCCCTCAGGGGTGGGTGACGTGACCCCTCAACAGTGGTTCAGGAGACACGTCAAGGGTGGGTCCCGTGACCCGAGGGAGGCTTGTGGTGGGGAGCCTGAGTGCGCACGCGCGGCCCGCTTATAGGCCCGAAATGAGCCAGCCGCGGCTCGGAGAAAGGCCATCTCCTGGGGGCCTCCCCATGTTCCTCCACTCCTCAAGGAGGACCCCTTTACGGATGGAAGAAAAGGGGGATCTTCGCAGTGGTGGGTTCCGGCCAGAGGCGTCTGCGGGTTTGCCTGCACGTACGCCAGGTGCTCGCACAACGGGCCCAGGTGTTTGAGCCCCGTGGAGGCAGAGGGCTGCTTATTGCTGGATGATAGTGTCCTGCAGGGTTAAGGGACGGCGTGGGCACTCCCAGGGCCACAGAGGGCACCTGGCCTTTAGAGAGTTCCCTGGAAAATTCCTCGCCCAGGCCCTTGGTCCACAAGTCTATCCTGGGTACAGTGTCTGTGCGAGGCTGGGAGTGCTTCTGGGCAGTGTTCCCCAGGGGAAATCGCGTGGTCCTCTAGGTGGCAGGGAGGGCTCCTGTGTCCACGGACAGGTGCCCAGGGACCCTGTGGAACTGCTGTGACCTCTAAAGGGTGGGTCAGGTGAGCCAAGGGAGGTGTGTGCTTGGGAGCCTGAGTGCGCATGCGCGGCCCACGTATAGGCCCGAAACGAGCCAGCCGCGGCTCGGAGAAAAGCCATCTCCTGGGGGCCTCCCCATGTTCTTCCACTCCTCAAGCGTGACCCCTTTACGGATGGAGGAAAAGGGGGATCTTCGCAGTGGTGGGTTCGCGCCAGAGGGGTCTGCGGGTTTGCCTCCACGTACGCCAGGTGCCCGCACACCGGGCCCAGGTGTTTGAGCCCCGTGGAGGCAGAGGGCTGCTTATTGCTGGATGCAAGTGTCCTGCGGGGTCAAGGAACGGCATGGGCACTCCCCGGGCCACACAGGGCACCGGGCCCTTAGAGAGTTCCATGGGAAATCCCCCGCCCATGCCCCCGGTACCCAAGTCTGTCCTTAGCACACTGTCTGTGCGGGGCTGAAGGTACTGCTAGGCAGTGTGGCCTGTGGGAAATCGTGCGGTCCTCTGAGTGGCAGGGAGGGCTGCTGTTTCCCCGAACAGGTGCGCAGGGACCCTGTAAAACAGCTGTGACCTCTCAAGGTGGGTCATGTGACCCCTCAAGGGTGGGGCACGTGACCTCCCAAGGGTGGGTCAGAAGACCCCACAAGGGTGGGTCACGGGACCCCTCAAGGGTGGGTCACGAGACCCCTCAAGGGTGGGTCACGTGACCGTTAAGGGGTGGATCACGTGACCCCTCGGGAGTGGGTCACGTGACCCCTCGGGAGTGGGTCACGAGACCCCTCAGGGGTGGGTCACGTGACCCCTCGGGAGTGGGTCACGAGACCCCTCAGGGGTGGGTCACGTGACCCCTCAGGGGTGGGTCACGTGACCCCTCGGGAGTGGGTCACGAGACCCCTCAGCGGTGGGTCACGTGATACCTCTGGAGTGGGTCACGAGACACCTCAGGGGTGGGTCACGTGATACCTCTGGAGTGGGTCACGAGACACCTCAGGGGTGGGTCACGTGACACCTCCAGGATGGCTCCCGTGACCCCTCAGGGGTGGGTGACGTGACCCCTCAACAGTGGTTCAGGAGACACGTCAAGGGTGGGTCCCGTGACCCGAGGGAGGCTTGTGGTGGGGAGCCTGAGTGCGCACGCGCGGCCCGCTTATAGGCCCGAAATGAGCCAGCCGCGGCTCGGAGAAAGGCCATCTCCTGGGGGCCTCCCCATGTTCCTCCACTCCTCAAGGAGGACCCCTTTACGGATGGAAGAAAAGGGGGATCTTCGCAGTGGTGGGTTCCGGCCAGAGGCGTCTGCGGGTTTGCCTGCACGTACGCCAGGTGCTCGCACAACGGGCCCAGGTGTTTGAGCCCCGTGGAGGCAGAGGGCTGCTTATTGCTGGATGATAGTGTCCTGCAGGGTTAAGGGACGGCGTGGGCACTCCCAGGGCCACAGAGGGCACCTGGCCTTTAGAGAGTTCCCTGGAAAATTCCTCGCCCAGGCCCTTGGTCCACAAGTCTATCCTGGGTACAGTGTCTGTGCGAGGCTGGGAGTGCTTCTGGGCAGTGTTCCCCAGGGGAAATCGCGTGGTCCTCTAGGTGGCAGGGAGGGCTCCTGTGTCCACGGACAGGTGCCCAGGGACCCTGTGGAACTGCTGTGACCTCTAAAGGGTGGGTCAGGTGAGCCAAGGGAGGTGTGTGCTTGGGAGCCTGAGTGCGCATGCGCGGCCCACGTATAGGCCCGAAACGAGCCAGCCGCGGCTCGGAGAAAAGCCATCTCCTGGGGGCCTCCCCATGTTCTTCCACTCCTCAAGCGTGACCCCTTTACGGATGGAGGAAAAGGGGGATCTTCGCAGTGGTGGGTTCGCGCCAGAGGGGTCTGCGGGTTTGCCTCCACGTACGCCAGGTGCCCGCACACCGGGCCCAGGTGTTTGAGCCCCGTGGAGGCAGAGGGCTGCTTATTGCTGGATGCAAGTGTCCTGCGGGGTCAAGGAACGGCATGGGCACTCCCCGGGCCACACAGGGCACCGGGCCCTTAGAGAGTTCCATGGGAAATCCCCCGCCCATGCCCCCGGTACCCAAGTCTGTCCTTAGCACACTGTCTGTGCGGGGCTGAAGGTACTGCTAGGCAGTGTGGCCTGTGGGAAATCGTGCGGTCCTCTGAGTGGCAGGGAGGGCTGCTGTTTCCCCGAACAGGTGCGCAGGGACCCTGTAAAACAGCTGTGACCTCTCAAGGTGGGTCATGTGACCCCTCAAGGGTGGGGCACGTGACCTCCCAAGGGTGGGTCAGAAGACCCCACAAGGGTGGGTCACGGGACCCCTCAAGGGTGGGTCACGAGACCCATCAAGGGTTGGTCACGTGACCCCAAAAGGGTAGGTCACGAGACCCCTCAAGGGTGGGTCACGTGACCGTTAAGGGGTGGATCACGTGACCCCTCGGGAGTGGGTCACGTGACCCCTCGGGAGTGGGTCACGAGACCCCTCAGGGGTGGGTCACGTGACACCTCCAGGATGGCTCCCGTGACCCCTCAGGGGTGGGTGACGTGACCCCTCAACAGTGGTTCAGGAGACACGTCAAGGGTGGGTCCCGTGACCCGAGGGAGGCTTGTGGTGGGGAGCCTGAGTGCGCACGCGCGGCCCACTTATAGGCCCGAAATGAGCCAGCCGCGGCTCGGAGAAAGGCCATCTCCTGGGGGCCTCCCCATGTTCCTCCACTCCTCAAGGAGGACCCCTTTACGGATGGAAGAAAAGGGGGATCTTCGCAGTGGTGGGTTCCGGCCCGAGGCGTCTGCGGGTTGCCTGCACGTACGCCAGGTGCTCGCACAACGGGCCCAGGTGTTTGAGCCCTGTGGAGGCAGAGGGCTGCTTATTGCTGGATGATAGTGTCCTGCAGGGTTAAGGGACGGCGTGGGCACTCCCAGGGCCACAGAGGGCACCTGGCCTTTAGAGAGTTCCCTGGAAAATTCCTCGCCCAGGCCCTTGGTCCACAAGTCTATCCTGGGTACAGTGTCTGTGCGAGGCTGGGAGTGCTTCTGGGCAGTGTTCCCCAGGGGAAATCGCGTGGTCCTCTAGGTGGCAGGGAGGGCTCCTGTGTCCACGGACAGGTGCCCAGGGACCCTGTGGAACTGCTGTGACCTCTAAAGGGTGGGTCAGGTGAGCCAAGGGAGGTGTGTGCTTGGGAGCCTGAGTGCGCATGCGCGGCCCACGTATAGGCCCGAAACGAGCCAGCCGCGGCTCGGAGAAAAGCCATCTCCTGGGGGCCTCCCCATGTTCTTCCACTCCTCAAGCGTGACCCCTTTACGGATGGAGGAAAAGGGGGATCTTCGCAGCGGTGGGTTCGCGCCAGAGGGGTCTGCGGGTTTGCCTCCACGTACGCCAGGTGCCCGCACACCGGGCCCAGGTGTTTGAGCCCCGTGGAGGCAGAGGGCTGCTTATTGCTGGATGCAAGTGTCCTGCGGGGTCAAGGAACGGCATGGGCACTCCCCGGGCCACACAGGGCACCGGGCCCTTAGAGAGTTCCATGGGAAATCCCCCGCCCATGCCCCCGGTACCCAAGTCTGTCCTTAGCACACTGTCTGTGCGGGGCTGAAGGTACTGCTAGGCAGTGTGGCCTGTGGGAAATCGTGCGGTCCTCTGAGTGGCAGGGAGGGCTGCTGTTTCCCCGAACAGGTGCGCAGGGACCCTGTAAAACAGCTGTGACCTCTCAAGGTGGGTCATGTGACCCCTCAAGGGTGGGGCACGTGACCTCCCAAGGGTGGGTCAGAAGACCCGACAAGGGTGGGTCACGGGACCCCTCAAGGGTGGGTCACGAGACCCCTCAAGGGTTGGTCACGTGACCCCAAAAGGGTAGGTCACGAGACCCCTCAAGCGTGGGTCACGTGACCGTTAAGGGGTGGATCACGTGACCCCTCGGGAGTGGGTCACGTGACCCCTCCGGAGTGGGTCACGAGACCCCTCAGGGGTGGGTCACGTGACCCCTCGGGAGTGGGTCACGAGACCCCTCAGGGGTGGGTCACGTGATACCTCTGGAGTGGGTCACGAGACACCTCAGGGGTGGGTCACGTGACACCTCCAGGGTGGCTCCCGTGACCCCTCAGGGGTGGGTGACGTGACCCCTCAACAGTGGTTCAGGAGACACGTCAAGGGTGGGTCCCGTGACCCGAGGGAGGCTTGTGGTGGGGAGCCTGAGTGCGCACGCGCGCCCCGCTTATAGGCCCGAAATGAGCCAGCCGCGGCTCGGAGAAAGGCCATCTCCTGGGGGCCTCCCCATGTTCCTCCACTCCTCAAGGAGGACCCCTTTACGGATGGAAGAAAAGGGGGATCTTCGCAGTGGTGGGTTCCGGCCAGAGGCGTCTCCGGGTTTGCCTGCACGTACGCCAGGTGCTCGCACAACGGGCCCAGGTGTTTGAGCCACGTGGAGGCAGAGGGCTGCTTATTGCTGGATGATAGTGTCCTGCAGGGTTAAGGGACGGCGTGGGCACTCCCAGGGCCACAGAGGGCACCTGGCCTTTAGAGAGTTCCCTGGAAAATTCCTCGCCCAGGCCCTTGGTCCACAAGTCTATCCTGGGTACAGTGTCTGTGCGAGGCTGGGAGTGCTTCTGGGCAGTGTTCCCCAGGGGAAATCGCGTGGTCCTCTAGGTGGCAGGGAGGGCTCCTGTGTCCACGGACAGGTGCCCAGGGACCCTGTGGAACTGCTGTGACCTCTAAAGGGTGGGTCAGGTGAGCCAAGGGAGGTGTGTGCTTGGGAGCCTGAGTGCGCATGCGCGGCCCACGTATAGGCCCGAAACGAGCCAGCCGCGGCTCGGAGAAAAGCCATCTCCTGGGGGCCTCCCCATGTTCTTCCACTCCTCAAGCGTGACCCCTTTACGGATGGAGGAAAAGGGGGATCTTCGCAGTGGTGGGTTCGCGCCAGAGGGGTCTGCGGGTTTGCCTCCACGTACGCCAGGTGCCCGCACACCGGGCCCAGGTGTTTGAGCCCCGTGGAGGCAGAGGGCTGCTTATTGCTGGATGCAAGTGTCCTGCGGGGTCAAGGAACGGCATGGGCACTCCCCGGGCCACACAGGGCACCGGGCCCTTAGAGAGTTCCATGGGAAATCCCCCGCCCATGCCCCCGGTACCCAAGTCTGTCCTTAGCACACTGTCTGTGCGGGGCTGAAGGTACTGCTAGGCAGTGTGGCCTGTGGGAAATCGTGCGGTCCTCTGAGTGGCAGGGAGGGCTGCTGTTTCCCCGAACAGGTGCGCAGGGACCCTGTAAAACAGCTGTGACCTCTCAAGGTGGGTCATGTGACCCCTCAAGGGTGGGGCACGTGACCTCCCAAGGGTGGGTCAGAAGACCCCACAAGGGTGGGTCACGGGACCCCTCAAGGGTGGGTCACGAGACCCCTCAAGGGTGGGTCACGTGACCGTTAAGGGGTGGATCACGTGACCCCTCGGGAGTGGGTCACGTGACCCCTCGGGAGTGGGTCACGAGACCCCTCAGGGGTGGGTCACGTGACCCCTCGGGAGTGGGTCACGAGACCCCTCAGGGGTGGGTCACGTGACCCCTCAGGGGTGGGTCACGTGACCCCTCGGGAGTGGGTCACGAGACCCCTCAGCGGTGGGTCACGTGATACCTCTGGAGTGGGTCACGAGACACCTCAGGGGTGGGTCACGTGATACCTCTGGAGTGGGTCACGAGACACCTCAGGGGTGGGTCACGTGACACCTCCAGGATGGCTCCCGTGACCCCTCAGGGGTGGGTGACGTGACCCCTCAACAGTGGTTCAGGAGACACGTCAAGGGTGGGTCCCGTGACCCGAGGGAGGCTTGTGGTGGGGAGCCTGAGTGCGCACGCGCGGCCCGCTTATAGGCCCGAAATGAGCCAGCCGCGGCTCGGAGAAAGGCCATCTCCTGGGGGCCTCCCCATGTTCCTCCACTCCTCAAGGAGGACCCCTTTACGGATGGAAGAAAAGGGGGATCTTCGCAGTGGTGGGTTCCGGCCAGAGGCGTCTGCGGGTTTGCCTGCACGTACGCCAGGTGCTCGCACAACGGGCCCAGGTGTTTGAGCCCCGTGGAGGCAGAGGGCTGCTTATTGCTGGATGATAGTGTCCTGCAGGGTTAAGGGACGGCGTGGGCACTCCCAGGGCCACAGAGGGCACCTGGCCTTTAGAGAGTTCCCTGGAAAATTCCTCGCCCAGGCCCTTGGTCCACAAGTCTATCCTGGGTACAGTGTCTGTGCGAGGCTGGGAGTGCTTCTGGGCAGTGTTCCCCAGGGGAAATCGCGTGGTCCTCTAGGTGGCAGGGAGGGCTCCTGTGTCCACGGACAGGTGCCCAGGGACCCTGTGGAACTGCTGTGACCTCTAAAGGGTGGGTCAGGTGAGCCAAGGGAGGTGTGTGCTTGGGAGCCTGAGTGCGCATGCGCGGCCCACGTATAGGCCCGAAACGAGCCAGCCGCGGCTCGGAGAAAAGCCATCTCCTGGGGGCCTCCCCATGTTCTTCCACTCCTCAAGCGTGACCCCTTTACGGATGGAGGAAAAGGGGGATCTTCGCAGTGGTGGGTTCGCGCCAGAGGGGTCTGCGGGTTTGCCTCCACGTACGCCAGGTGCCCGCACACCGGGCCCAGGTGTTTGAGCCCCGTGGAGGCAGAGGGCTGCTTATTGCTGGATGCAAGTGTCCTGCGGGGTCAAGGAACGGCATGGGCACTCCCCGGGCCACACAGGGCACCGGGCCCTTAGAGAGTTCCATGGGAAATCCCCCGCCCATGCCCCCGGTACCCAAGTCTGTCCTTAGCACACTGTCTGTGCGGGGCTGAAGGTACTGCTAGGCAGTGTGGCCTGTGGGAAATCGTGCGGTCCTCTGAGTGGCAGGGAGGGCTGCTGTTTCCCCGAACAGGTGCGCAGGGACCCTGTAAAACAGCTGTGACCTCTCAAGGTGGGTCATGTGACCCCTCAAGGGTGGGGCACGTGACCTCCCAAGGGTGGGTCAGAAGACCCCACAAGGGTGGGTCACGGGACCCCTCAAGGGTGGGTCACGAGACCCCTCAAGGGTGGGTCACGTGACCGTTAAGGGGTGGATCACGTGACCCCTCGGGAGTGGGTCACGTGACCCCTCGGGAGTGGGTCACGAGACCCCTCAGGGGTGGGTCACGTGACCCCTCGGGAGTGGGTCACGAGACCCCTCAGGGGTGGGTCACGTGACCCCTCAGGGGTGGGTCACGTGACCCCTCGGGAGTGGGTCACGAGACCCCTCAGCGGTGGGTCACGTGATACCTCTGGAGTGGGTCACGAGACACCTCAGGGGTGGGTCACGTGATACCTCTGGAGTGGGTCACGAGACACCTCAGGGGTGGGTCACGTGACACCTCCAGGATGGCTCCCGTGACCCCTCAGGGGTGGGTGACGTGACCCCTCAACAGTGGTTCAGGAGACACGTCAAGGGTGGGTCCCGTGACCCGAGGGAGGCTTGTGGTGGGGAGCCTGAGTGCGCACGCGCGGCCCGCTTATAGGCCCGAAATGAGCCAGCCGCGGCTCGGAGAAAGGCCATCTCCTGGGGGCCTCCCCATGTTCCTCCACTCCTCAAGGAGGACCCCTTTACGGATGGAAGAAAAGGGGGATCTTCGCAGTGGTGGGTTCCGGCCAGAGGCGTCTGCGGGTTTGCCTGCACGTACGCCAGGTGCTCGCACAACGGGCCCAGGTGTTTGAGCCCCGTGGAGGCAGAGGGCTGCTTATTGCTGGATGATAGTGTCCTGCAGGGTTAAGGGACGGCGTGGGCACTCCCAGGGCCACAGAGGGCACCTGGCCTTTAGAGAGTTCCCTGGAAAATTCCTCGCCCAGGCCCTTGGTCCACAAGTCTATCCTGGGTACAGTGTCTGTGCGAGGCTGGGAGTGCTTCTGGGCAGTGTTCCCCAGGGGAAATCGCGTGGTCCTCTAGGTGGCAGGGAGGGCTCCTGTGTCCACGGACAGGTGCCCAGGGACCCTGTGGAACTGCTGTGACCTCTAAAGGGTGGGTCAGGTGAGCCAAGGGAGGTGTGTGCTTGGGAGCCTGAGTGCGCATGCGCGGCCCACGTATAGGCCCGAAACGAGCCAGCCGCGGCTCGGAGAAAAGCCATCTCCTGGGGGCCTCCCCATGTTCTTCCACTCCTCAAGCGTGACCCCTTTACGGATGGAGGAAAAGGGGGATCTTCGCAGTGGTGGGTTCGCGCCAGAGGGGTCTGCGGGTTTGCCTCCACGTACGCCAGGTGCCCGCACACCGGGCCCAGGTGTTTGAGCCCCGTGGAGGCAGAGGGCTGCTTATTGCTGGATGCAAGTGTCCTGCGGGGTCAAGGAACGGCATGGGCACTCCCCGGGCCACACAGGGCACCGGGCCCTTAGAGAGTTCCATGGGAAATCCCCCGCCCATGCCCCCGGTACCCAAGTCTGTCCTTAGCACACTGTCTGTGCGGGGCTGAAGGTACTGCTAGGCAGTGTGGCCTGTGGGAAATCGTGCGGTCCTCTGAGTGGCAGGGAGGGCTGCTGTTTCCCCGAACAGGTGCGCAGGGACCCTGTAAAACAGCTGTGACCTCTCAAGGTGGGTCATGTGACCCCTCAAGGGTGGGGCACGTGACCTCCCAAGGGTGGGTCAGAAGACCCCACAAGGGTGGGTCACGGGACCCCTCAAGGGTGGGTCACGAGACCCATCAAGGGTTGGTCACGTGACCCCAAAAGGGTAGGTCACGAGACCCCTCAAGGGTGGGTCACGTGACCGTTAAGGGGTGGATCACGTGACCCCTCGGGAGTGGGTCACGTGACCCCTCGGGAGTGGGTCACGAGACCGCTCAGGGGTGGGTCACGTGACACCTCCAGGATGGCTCCCGTGACCCCTCAGGGGTGGGTGACGTGACCCCTCAACAGTGGTTCAGGAGACACGTCAAGGGTGGGTCCCGTGACCCGAGGGAGGCTTGTGGTGGGGAGCCTGAGTGCGCACGCGCGGCCCACTTATAGGCCCGAAATGAGCCAGCCGCGGCTCGGAGAAAGGCCATCTCCTGGGGGCCTCCCCATGTTCCTCCACTCCTCAAGGAGGACCCCTTTACGGATGGAAGAAAAGGGGGATCTTCGCAGTGGTGGGTTCCGGCCCGAGGCGTCTGCGGGTTGCCTGCACGTACGCCAGGTGCTCGCACAACGGGCCCAGGTGTTTGAGCCCTGTGGAGGCAGAGGGCTGCTTATTGCTGGATGATAGTGTCCTGCAGGGTTAAGGGACGGCGTGGGCACTCCCAGGGCCACAGAGGGCACCTGGCCTTTAGAGAGTTCCCTGGAAAATTCCTCGCCCAGGCCCTTGGTCCACAAGTCTATCCTGGGTACAGTGTCTGTGCGAGGCTGGGAGTGCTTCTGGGCAGTGTTCCCCAGGGGAAATCGCGTGGTCCTCTAGGTGGCAGGGAGGGCTCCTGTGTCCACGGACAGGTGCCCAGGGACCCTGTGGAACTGCTGTGACCTCTAAAGGGTGGGTCAGGTGAGCCAAGGGAGGTGTGTGCTTGGGAGCCTGAGTGCGCATGCGCGGCCCACGTATAGGCCCGAAACGAGCCAGCCGCGGCTCGGAGAAAAGCCATCTCCTGGGGGCCTCCCCATGTTCTTCCACTCCTCAAGCGTGACCCCTTTACGGATGGAGGAAAAGGGGGATCTTCGCAGCGGTGGGTTCGCGCCAGAGGGGTCTGCGGGTTTGCCTCCACGTACGCCAGGTGCCCGCACACCGGGCCCAGGTGTTTGAGCCCCGTGGAGGCAGAGGGCTGCTTATTGCTGGATGCAAGTGTCCTGCGGGGTCAAGGAACGGCATGGGCACTCCCCGGGCCACACAGGGCACCGGGCCCTTAGAGAGTTCCATGGGAAATCCCCCGCCCATGCCCCCGGTACCCAAGTCTGTCCTTAGCACACTGTCTGTGCGGGGCTGAAGGTACTGCTAGGCAGTGTGGCCTGTGGGAAATCGTGCGGTCCTCTGAGTGGCAGGGAGGGCTGCTGTTTCCCCGAACAGGTGCGCAGGGACCCTGTAAAACAGCTGTGACCTCTCAAGGTGGGTCATGTGACCCCTCAAGGGTGGGGCACGTGACCTCCCAAGGGTGGGTCAGAAGACCCGACAAGGGTGGGTCACGGGACCCCTCAAGGGTGGGTCACGAGACCCCTCAAGGGTTGGTCACGTGACCCCAAAAGGGTAGGTCACGAGACCCCTCAAGCGTGGGTCACGTGACCGTTAAGGGGTGGATCACGTGACCCCTCGGGAGTGGGTCACGTGACCCCTCCGGAGTGGGTCACGAGACCCCTCAGGGGTGGGTCACGTGACCCCTCGGGAGTGGGTCACGAGACCCCTCAGGGGTGGGTCACGTGATACCTCTGGAGTGGGTCACGAGACACCTCAGGGGTGGGTCACGTGACACCTCCAGGGTGGCTCCCGTGACCCCTCAGGGGTGGGTGACGTGACCCCTCAACAGTGGTTCAGGAGACACGTCAAGGGTGGGTCCCGTGACCCGAGGGAGGCTTGTGGTGGGGAGCCTGAGTGCGCACGCGCGCCCCGCTTATAGGCCCGAAATGAGCCAGCCGCGGCTCGGAGAAAGGCCATCTCCTGGGGGCCTCCCCATGTTCCTCCACTCCTCAAGGAGGACCCCTTTACGGATGGAAGAAAAGGGGGATCTTCGCAGTGGTGGGTTCCGGCCAGAGGCGTCTCCGGGTTTGCCTGCACGTACGCCAGGTGCTCGCACAACGGGCCCAGGTGTTTGAGCCACGTGGAGGCAGAGGGCTGCTTATTGCTGGATGATAGTGTCCTGCAGGGTTAAGGGACGGCGTGGGCACTCCCAGGGCCACAGAGGGCACCTGGCCTTTAGAGAGTTCCCTGGAAAATTCCTCGCCCAGGCCCTTGGTCCACAAGTCTATCCTGGGTACAGTGTCTGTGCGAGGCTGGGAGTGCTTCTGGGCAGTGTTCCCCAGGGGAAATCGCGTGGTCCTCTAGGTGGCAGGGAGGGCTCCTGTGTCCACGGACAGGTGCCCAGGGACCCTGTGGAACTGCTGTGACCTCTAAAGGGTGGGTCAGGTGAGCCAAGGGAGGTGTGTGCTTGGGAGCCTGAGTGCGCATGCGCGGCCCACGTATAGGCCCGAAACGAGCCAGCCGCGGCTCGGAGAAAAGCCATCTCCTGGGGGCCTCCCCATGTTCTTCCACTCCTCAAGCGTGACCCCTTTACGGATGGAGGAAAAGGGGGATCTTCGCAGTGGTGGGTTCGCGCCAGAGGGGTCTGCGGGTTTGCCTCCACGTACGCCAGGTGCCCGCACACCGGGCCCAGGTGTTTGAGCCCCGTGGAGGCAGAGGGCTGCTTATTGCTGGATGCAAGTGTCCTGCGGGGTCAAGGAACGGCATGGGCACTCCCCGGGCCACACAGGGCACCGGGCCCTTAGAGAGTTCCATGGGAAATCCCCCGCCCATGCCCCCGGTACCCAAGTCTGTCCTTAGCACACTGTCTGTGCGGGGCTGAAGGTACTGCTAGGCAGTGTGGCCTGTGGGAAATCGTGCGGTCCTCTGAGTGGCAGGGAGGGCTGCTGTTTCCCCGAACAGGTGCGCAGGGACCCTGTAAAACAGCTGTGACCTCTCAAGGTGGGTCATGTGACCCCTCAAGGGTGGGGCACGTGACCTCCCAAGGGTGGGTCAGAAGACCCCACAAGGGTGGGTCACGGGACCCCTCAAGGGTGGGTCACGAGACCCCTCAAGGGTGGGTCACGTGACCGTTAAGGGGTGGATCACGTGACCCCTCGGGAGTGGGTCACGTGACCCCTCGGGAGTGGGTCACGAGACCCCTCAGGGGTGGGTCACGTGACCCCTCGGGAGTGGGTCACGAGACCCCTCAGGGGTGGGTCACGTGACCCCTCAGGGGTGGGTCACGTGACCCCTCGGGAGTGGGTCACGAGACCCCTCAGCGGTGGGTCACGTGATACCTCTGGAGTGGGTCACGAGACACCTCAGGGGTGGGTCACGTGATACCTCTGGAGTGGGTCACGAGACACCTCAGGGGTGGGTCACGTGACACCTCCAGGATGGCTCCCGTGACCCCTCAGGGGTGGGTGACGTGACCCCTCAACAGTGGTTCAGGAGACACGTCAAGGGTGGGTCCCGTGACCCGAGGGAGGCTTGTGGTGGGGAGCCTGAGTGCGCACGCGCGGCCCGCTTATAGGCCCGAAATGAGCCAGCCGCGGCTCGGAGAAAGGCCATCTCCTGGGGGCCTCCCCATGTTCCTCCACTCCTCAAGGAGGACCCCTTTACGGATGGAAGAAAAGGGGGATCTTCGCAGTGGTGGGTTCCGGCCAGAGGCGTCTGCGGGTTTGCCTGCACGTACGCCAGGTGCTCGCACAACGGGCCCAGGTGTTTGAGCCCCGTGGAGGCAGAGGGCTGCTTATTGCTGGATGATAGTGTCCTGCAGGGTTAAGGGACGGCGTGGGCACTCCCAGGGCCACAGAGGGCACCTGGCCTTTAGAGAGTTCCCTGGAAAATTCCTCGCCCAGGCCCTTGGTCCACAAGTCTATCCTGGGTACAGTGTCTGTGCGAGGCTGGGAGTGCTTCTGGGCAGTGTTCCCCAGGGGAAATCGCGTGGTCCTCTAGGTGGCAGGGAGGGCTCCTGTGTCCACGGACAGGTGCCCAGGGACCCTGTGGAACTGCTGTGACCTCTAAAGGGTGGGTCAGGTGAGCCAAGGGAGGTGTGTGCTTGGGAGCCTGAGTGCGCATGCGCGGCCCACGTATAGGCCCGAAACGAGCCAGCCGCGGCTCGGAGAAAAGCCATCTCCTGGGGGCCTCCCCATGTTCTTCCACTCCTCAAGCGTGACCCCTTTACGGATGGAGGAAAAGGGGGATCTTCGCAGTGGTGGGTTCGCGCCAGAGGGGTCTGCGGGTTTGCCTCCACGTACGCCAGGTGCCCGCACACCGGGCCCAGGTGTTTGAGCCCCGTGGAGGCAGAGGGCTGCTTATTGCTGGATGCAAGTGTCCTGCGGGGTCAAGGAACGGCATGGGCACTCCCCGGGCCACACAGGGCACCGGGCCCTTAGAGAGTTCCATGGGAAATCCCCCGCCCATGCCCCCGGTACCCAAGTCTGTCCTTAGCACACTGTCTGTGCGGGGCTGAAGGTACTGCTAGGCAGTGTGGCCTGTGGGAAATCGTGCGGTCCTCTGAGTGGCAGGGAGGGCTGCTGTTTCCCCGAACAGGTGCGCAGGGACCCTGTAAAACAGCTGTGACCTCTCAAGGTGGGTCATGTGACCCCTCAAGGGTGGGGCACGTGACCTCCCAAGGGTGGGTCAGAAGACCCCACAAGGGTGGGTCACGGGACCCCTCAAGGGTGGGTCACGAGACCCCTCAAGGGTGGGTCACGTGACCGTTAAGGGGTGGATCACGTGACCCCTCGGGAGTGGGTCACGTGACCCCTCGGGAGTGGGTCACGAGACCCCTCAGGGGTGGGTCACGTGACCCCTCGGGAGTGGGTCACGAGACCCCTCAGGGGTGGGTCACGTGACCCCTCAGGGGTGGGTCACGTGACCCCTCGGGAGTGGGTCACGAGACCCCTCAGCGGTGGGTCACGTGATACCTCTGGAGTGGGTCACGAGACACCTCAGGGGTGGGTCACGTGATACCTCTGGAGTGGGTCACGAGACACCTCAGGGGTGGGTCACGTGACACCTCCAGGATGGCTCCCGTGACCCCTCAGGGGTGGGTGACGTGACCCCTCAACAGTGGTTCAGGAGACACGTCAAGGGTGGGTCCCGTGACCCGAGGGAGGCTTGTGGTGGGGAGCCTGAGTGCGCACGCGCGGCCCGCTTATAGGCCCGAAATGAGCCAGCCGCGGCTCGGAGAAAGGCCATCTCCTGGGGGCCTCCCCATGTTCCTCCACTCCTCAAGGAGGACCCCTTTACGGATGGAAGAAAAGGGGGATCTTCGCAGTGGTGGGTTCCGGCCAGAGGCGTCTGCGGGTTTGCCTGCACGTACGCCAGGTGCTCGCACAACGGGCCCAGGTGTTTGAGCCCCGTGGAGGCAGAGGGCTGCTTATTGCTGGATGATAGTGTCCTGCAGGGTTAAGGGACGGCGTGGGCACTCCCAGGGCCACAGAGGGCACCTGGCCTTTAGAGAGTTCCCTGGAAAATTCCTCGCCCAGGCCCTTGGTCCACAAGTCTATCCTGGGTACAGTGTCTGTGCGAGGCTGGGAGTGCTTCTGGGCAGTGTTCCCCAGGGGAAATCGCGTGGTCCTCTAGGTGGCAGGGAGGGCTCCTGTGTCCACGGACAGGTGCCCAGGGACCCTGTGGAACTGCTGTGACCTCTAAAGGGTGGGTCAGGTGAGCCAAGGGAGGTGTGTGCTTGGGAGCCTGAGTGCGCATGCGCGGCCCACGTATAGGCCCGAAACGAGCCAGCCGCGGCTCGGAGAAAAGCCATCTCCTGGGGGCCTCCCCATGTTCTTCCACTCCTCAAGCGTGACCCCTTTACGGATGGAGGAAAAGGGGGATCTTCGCAGTGGTGGGTTCGCGCCAGAGGGGTCTGCGGGTTTGCCTCCACGTACGCCAGGTGCCCGCACACCGGGCCCAGGTGTTTGAGCCCCGTGGAGGCAGAGGGCTGCTTATTGCTGGATGCAAGTGTCCTGCGGGGTCAAGGAACGGCATGGGCACTCCCCGGGCCACACAGGGCACCGGGCCCTTAGAGAGTTCCATGGGAAATCCCCCGCCCATGCCCCCGGTACCCAAGTCTGTCCTTAGCACACTGTCTGTGCGGGGCTGAAGGTACTGCTAGGCAGTGTGGCCTGTGGGAAATCGTGCGGTCCTCTGAGTGGCAGGGAGGGCTGCTGTTTCCCCGAACAGGTGCGCAGGGACCCTGTAAAACAGCTGTGACCTCTCAAGGTGGGTCATGTGACCCCTCAAGGGTGGGGCACGTGACCTCCCAAGGGTGGGTCAGAAGACCCCACAAGGGTGGGTCACGGGACCCCTCAAGGGTGGGTCACGAGACCCATCAAGGGTTGGTCACGTGACCCCAAAAGGGTAGGTCACGAGACCCCTCAAGGGTGGGTCACGTGACCGTTAAGGGGTGGATCACGTGACCCCTCGGGAGTGGGTCACGTGACCCCTCGGGAGTGGGTCACGAGACCCCTCAGGGGTGGGTCACGTGACACCTCCAGGATGGCTCCCGTGACCCCTCAGGGGTGGGTGACGTGACCCCTCAACAGTGGTTCAGGAGACACGTCAAGGGTGGGTCCCGTGACCCGAGGGAGGCTTGTGGTGGGGAGCCTGAGTGCGCACGCGCGGCCCACTTATAGGCCCGAAATGAGCCAGCCGCGGCTCGGAGAAAGGCCATCTCCTGGGGGCCTCCCCATGTTCCTCCACTCCTCAAGGAGGACCCCTTTACGGATGGAAGAAAAGGGGGATCTTCGCAGTGGTGGGTTCCGGCCCGAGGCGTCTGCGGGTTGCCTGCACGTACGCCAGGTGCTCGCACAACGGGCCCAGGTGTTTGAGCCCTGTGGAGGCAGAGGGCTGCTTATTGCTGGATGATAGTGTCCTGCAGGGTTAAGGGACGGCGTGGGCACTCCCAGGGCCACAGAGGGCACCTGGCCTTTAGAGAGTTCCCTGGAAAATTCCTCGCCCAGGCCCTTGGTCCACAAGTCTATCCTGGGTACAGTGTCTGTGCGAGGCTGGGAGTGCTTCTGGGCAGTGTTCCCCAGGGGAAATCGCGTGGTCCTCTAGGTGGCAGGGAGGGCTCCTGTGTCCACGGACAGGTGCCCAGGGACCCTGTGGAACTGCTGTGACCTCTAAAGGGTGGGTCAGGTGAGCCAAGGGAGGTGTGTGCTTGGGAGCCTGAGTGCGCATGCGCGGCCCACGTATAGGCCCGAAACGAGCCAGCCGCGGCTCGGAGAAAAGCCATCTCCTGGGGGCCTCCCCATGTTCTTCCACTCCTCAAGCGTGACCCCTTTACGGATGGAGGAAAAGGGGGATCTTCGCAGCGGTGGGTTCGCGCCAGAGGGGTCTGCGGGTTTGCCTCCACGTACGCCAGGTGCCCGCACACCGGGCCCAGGTGTTTGAGCCCCGTGGAGGCAGAGGGCTGCTTATTGCTGGATGCAAGTGTCCTGCGGGGTCAAGGAACGGCATGGGCACTCCCCGGGCCACACAGGGCACCGGGCCCTTAGAGAGTTCCATGGGAAATCCCCCGCCCATGCCCCCGGTACCCAAGTCTGTCCTTAGCACACTGTCTGTGCGGGGCTGAAGGTACTGCTAGGCAGTGTGGCCTGTGGGAAATCGTGCGGTCCTCTGAGTGGCAGGGAGGGCTGCTGTTTCCCCGAACAGGTGCGCAGGGACCCTGTAAAACAGCTGTGACCTCTCAAGGTGGGTCATGTGACCCCTCAAGGGTGGGGCACGTGACCTCCCAAGGGTGGGTCAGAAGACCCGACAAGGGTGGGTCACGGGACCCCTCAAGGGTGGGTCACGAGACCCCTCAAGGGTTGGTCACGTGACCCCAAAAGGGTAGGTCACGAGACCCCTCAAGCGTGGGTCACGTGACCGTTAAGGGGTGGATCACGTGACCCCTCGGGAGTGGGTCACGTGACCCCTCCGGAGTGGGTCACGAGACCCCTCAGGGGTGGGTCACGTGACCCCTCGGGAGTGGGTCACGAGACCCCTCAGGGGTGGGTCACGTGATACCTCTGGAGTGGGTCACGAGACACCTCAGGGGTGGGTCACGTGACACCTCCAGGGTGGCTCCCGTGACCCCTCAGGGGTGGGTGACGTGACCCCTCAACAGTGGTTCAGGAGACACGTCAAGGGTGGGTCCCGTGACCCGAGGGAGGCTTGTGGTGGGGAGCCTGAGTGCGCACGCGCGCCCCGCTTATAGGCCCGAAATGAGCCAGCCGCGGCTCGGAGAAAGGCCATCTCCTGGGGGCCTCCCCATGTTCCTCCACTCCTCAAGGAGGACCCCTTTACGGATGGAAGAAAAGGGGGATCTTCGCAGTGGTGGGTTCCGGCCAGAGGCGTCTCCGGGTTTGCCTGCACGTACGCCAGGTGCTCGCACAACGGGCCCAGGTGTTTGAGCCACGTGGAGGCAGAGGGCTGCTTATTGCTGGATGATAGTGTCCTGCAGGGTTAAGGGACGGCGTGGGCACTCCCAGGGCCACAGAGGGCACCTGGCCTTTAGAGAGTTCCCTGGAAAATTCCTCGCCCAGGCCCTTGGTCCACAAGTCTATCCTGGGTACAGTGTCTGTGCGAGGCTGGGAGTGCTTCTGGGCAGTGTTCCCCAGGGGAAATCGCGTGGTCCTCTAGGTGGCAGGGAGGGCTCCTGTGTCCACGGACAGGTGCCCAGGGACCCTGTGGAACTGCTGTGACCTCTAAAGGGTGGGTCAGGTGAGCCAAGGGAGGTGTGTGCTTGGGAGCCTGAGTGCGCATGCGCGGCCCACGTATAGGCCCGAAACGAGCCAGCCGCGGCTCGGAGAAAAGCCATCTCCTGGGGGCCTCCCCATGTTCTTCCACTCCTCAAGCGTGACCCCTTTACGGATGGAGGAAAAGGGGGATCTTCGCAGTGGTGGGTTCGCGCCAGAGGGGTCTGCGGGTTTGCCTCCACGTACGCCAGGTGCCCGCACACCGGGCCCAGGTGTTTGAGCCCCGTGGAGGCAGAGGGCTGCTTATTGCTGGATGCAAGTGTCCTGCGGGGTCAAGGAACGGCATGGGCACTCCCCGGGCCACACAGGGCACCGGGCCCTTAGAGAGTTCCATGGGAAATCCCCCGCCCATGCCCCCGGTACCCAAGTCTGTCCTTAGCACACTGTCTGTGCGGGGCTGAAGGTACTGCTAGGCAGTGTGGCCTGTGGGAAATCGTGCGGTCCTCTGAGTGGCAGGGAGGGCTGCTGTTTCCCCGAACAGGTGCGCAGGGACCCTGTAAAACAGCTGTGACCTCTCAAGGTGGGTCATGTGACCCCTCAAGGGTGGGGCACGTGACCTCCCAAGGGTGGGTCAGAAGACCCCACAAGGGTGGGTCACGGGACCCCTCAAGGGTGGGTCACGAGACCCCTCAAGGGTGGGTCACGTGACCGTTAAGGGGTGGATCACGTGACCCCTCGGGAGTGGGTCACGTGACCCCTCGGGAGTGGGTCACGAGACCCCTCAGGGGTGGGTCACGTGACCCCTCGGGAGTGGGTCACGAGACCCCTCAGGGGTGGGTCACGTGACCCCTCAGGGGTGGGTCACGTGACCCCTCGGGAGTGGGTCACGAGACCCCTCAGCGGTGGGTCACGTGATACCTCTGGAGTGGGTCACGAGACACCTCAGGGGTGGGTCACGTGATACCTCTGGAGTGGGTCACGAGACACCTCAGGGGTGGGTCACGTGACACCTCCAGGATGGCTCCCGTGACCCCTCAGGGGTGGGTGACGTGACCCCTCAACAGTGGTTCAGGAGACACGTCAAGGGTGGGTCCCGTGACCCGAGGGAGGCTTGTGGTGGGGAGCCTGAGTGCGCACGCGCGGCCCGCTTATAGGCCCGAAATGAGCCAGCCGCGGCTCGGAGAAAGGCCATCTCCTGGGGGCCTCCCCATGTTCCTCCACTCCTCAAGGAGGACCCCTTTATGGATGGAAGAAAAGGGGGATCTTCGCAGTGGTGGGTTCCGGCCCGAGGCGTCTGCGGGTTGCCTGCACGTACGCCAGGTGCTCGCACAACGGGCCCAGGTGTTTGAGCCCTGTGGAGGCAGAGGGCTGCTTATTGCTGGATGATAGTGTCCTGCAGGGTTAAGGGACGGCGTGGGCACTCCCAGGGCCACAGAGGGCACCTGGCCTTTAGAGAGTTCCCTGGAAAATTCCTCGCCCAGGCCCTTGGTCCACAAGTCTATCCTGGGTACAGTGTCTGTGCGAGGCTGGGAGTGCTTCTGGGCAGTGTTCCCCAGGGGAAATCGCGTGGTCCTCTAGGTGGCAGGGAGGGCTCCTGTGTCCACGGACAGGTGCCCAGGGACCCTGTGGAACTGCTGTGACCTCTAAAGGGTGGGTCAGGTGAGCCAAGGGAGGTGTGTGCTTGGGAGCCTGAGTGCGCATGCGCGGCCCACGTATAGGCCCGAAACGAGCCAGCCGCGGCTCGGAGAAAAGCCATCTCCTGGGGGCCTCCCCATGTTCTTCCACTCCTCAAGCGTGACCCCTTTACGGATGGAGGAAAAGGGGGATCTTCGCAGCGGTGGGTTCGCGCCAGAGGGGTCTGCGGGTTTGCCTCCACGTACGCCAGGTGCCCGCACACCGGGCCCAGGTGTTTGAGCCCCGTGGAGGCAGAGGGCTGCTTATTGCTGGATGCAAGTGTCCTGCGGGGTCAAGGAACGGCATGGGCACTCCCCGGGCCACACAGGGCACCGGGCCCTTAGAGAGTTCCATGGGAAATCCCCCGCCCATGCCCCCGGTACCCAAGTCTGTCCTTAGCACACTGTCTGTGCGGGGCTGAAGGTACTGCTAGGCAGTGTGGCCTGTGGGAAATCGTGCGGTCCTCTGAGTGGCAGGGAGGGCTGCTGTTTCCCCGAACAGGTGCTCAGGGACCCTGTAAAACAGCTGTGACCTCTCAAGGTGGGTCATGTGACCCCTCAAGGGTGGGGCACGTGACCTCCCAAGGGTGGGTCAGAAGACCCGACAAGGGTGGGTCACGGGACCCCTCAAGGGTGGGTCACGAGACCCCTCAAGGGTTGGTCACGTGACCCCAAAAGGGTAGGTCACGAGACCCCTCAAGGGTGGGTCACGTGACCGTTAAGGGGTGGATCACGTGACCCCTCGGGAGTGGGTCACGTGACCCCTCGGGAGTGGGTCACGAGACCCCTCAGGGGTGGGTCACGTGACCCCTCGGGAGTGGGTCACGTGACCCCTCAGGGGTGGGTCACGTGATACCTCTGGAGTGGGTCACGAGACACCTCAGGGGTGGGTCACGTGACACCTCCAGGGTGGCTCCCGTGACCCCTCAGGGGTGGGTGACGTGACCCCTCAACAGTGGTTCAGGAGACACGTCAAGGGTGGGTCCCGTGACCCGAGGGAGGCTTGTGGTGGGGAGCCTGAGTGCGCACGCGCGCCCCGCTTATAGGCCCGAAATGAGCCAGCCGCGGCTCGGAGAAAGGCCATCTCCTGGGGGCCTCCCCATGTTCCTCCACTCCTCAAGGAGGACCCCTTTACGGATGGAAGAAAAGGGGGATCTTCGCAGTGGTGGGTTCCGGCCAGAGGCGTCTGCGGGTTTGCCTGCACGTACGCCAGGTGCTCGCACAACGGGCCCAGGTGTTTGAGCCACGTGGAGGCAGAGGGCTGCTTATTGCTGGATGATAGTGTCCTGCAGGGTTAAGGGACGGCGTGGGCACTCCCAGGGCCACAGAGGGCACCTGGCCTTTAGAGAGTTCCCTGGAAAATTCCTCGCCCAGGCCCTTGGTCCACAAGTCTATCCTGGGTACAGTGTCTGTGCGAGGCTGGGAGTGCTTCTGGGCAGTGTTCCCCAGGGGAAATCGCGTGGTCCTCTAGGTGGCAGGGAGGGCTCCTGTGTCCACGGACAGGTGCCCAGGGACCCTGTGGAACTGCTGTGACCTCTAAAGGGTGGGTCAGGTGAGCCAAGGGAGGTGTGTGCTTGGGAGCCTGAGTGCGCATGCGCGGCCCACGTATAGGCCCGAAACGAGCCAGCCGCGGCTCGGAGAAAAGCCATCTCCTGGGGGCCTCCCCATGTTCTTCCACTCCTCAAGCGTGACCCCTTTACGGATGGAGGAAAAGGGGGATCTTCGCAGCGGTGGGTTCGCGCCAGAGGGGTCTGCGGGTTTGCCTCCACGTACGCCAGGTGCCCGCACACCGGGCCCAGGTGTTTGAGCCCCGTGGAGGCAGAGGGCTGCTTATTGCTGGATGCAAGTGTCCTGCGGGGTCAAGGAACGGCATGGGCACTCCCCGGGCCACACAGGGCACCGGGCCCTTAGAGAGTTCCATGGGAAATCCCCCGCCCATGCCCCCGGTACCCAAGTCTGTCCTTAGCACACTGTCTGTGCGGGGCTGAAGGTACTGCTAGGCAGTGTGGCCTGTGGGAAATCGTGCGGTCCTCTGAGTGGCAGGGAGGGCTGCTGTTTCCCCGAACAGGTGCGCAGGGACCCTGTAAAACAGCTGTGACCTCTCAAGGTGGGTCATGTGACCCCTCAAGGGTGGGGCACGTGACCTCCCAAGGGTGGGTCAGAAGACCCGACAAGGGTGGGTCACGGGACCCCTCAAGGGTGGGTCACGAGACCCCTCAAGGGTTGGTCACGTGACCCCAAAAGGGTAGGTCACGAGACCCCTCAAGGGTGGGTCACGTGACCGTTAAGGGGTGGATCACGTGACCCCTCGGGAGTGGGTCACGTGACCCCTCGGGAGTGGGTCACGAGACCCCTCAGGGGTGGGTCACGTGACCCCTCGGGAGTGGGTCACGTGACCCCTCAGGGGTGGGTCACGTGACCCCTCGGGAGTGGGTCACGAGACCCCTCAGGGGTGGGTCACGTGATACCTCTGGAGTGGGTCACGAGACACCTCAGGGGTGGGTCACGTGACACCTCCAGGGTGGCTCCCGTGACCCCTCAGGGGTGGGTGACGTGACCCCTCAACAGTGGTTCAGGAGACACGTCAAGGGTGGGTCCCGTGACCCGAGGGAGGCTTGTGGTGGGGAGCCTGAGTGCGCACGCGCGCCCCGCTTATAGGCCCGAAATGAGCCAGCCGCGGCTCGGAGAAAGGCCATCTCCTGGGGGCCTCCCCATGTTCCTCCACTCCTCAAGGAGGACCCCTTTACGGATGGAAGAAAAGGGGGATCTTCGCAGTGGTGGGTTCCGGCCAGAGGCGTCTGCGGGTTTGCCTGCACGTACGCCAGGTGCTCGCACAACGGGCCCAGGTGTTTGAGCCACGTGGAGGCAGAGGGCTGCTTATTGCTGGATGATAGTGTCCTGCAGGGTTAAGGGACGGCGTGGGCACTCCCAGGGCCACAGAGGGCACCTGGCCTTTAGAGAGTTCCCTGGAAAATTCCTCGCCCAGGCCCTTGGTCCACAAGTCTATCCTGGGTACAGTGTCTGTGCGAGGCTGGGAGTGCTTCTGGGCAGTGTTCCCCAGGGGAAATCGCGTGGTCCTCTAGGTGGCAGGGAGGGCTCCTGTGTCCACGGACAGGTGCCCAGGGACCCTGTGGAACTGCTGTGACCTCTAAAGGGTGGGTCAGGTGAGCCAAGGGAGGTGTGTGCTTGGGAGCCTGAGTGCGCATGCGCGGCCCACGTATAGGCCCGAAACGAGCCAGCCGCGGCTCGGAGAAAAGCCATCTCCTGGGGGCCTCCCCATGTTCTTCCACTCCTCAAGCGTGACCCCTTTACGGATGGAGGAAAAGGGGGATCTTCGCAGCGGTGGGTTCGCGCCAGAGGGGTCTGCGGGTTTGCCTCCACGTACGCCAGGTGCCCGCACACCGGGCCCAGGTGTTTGAGCCCCGTGGAGGCAGAGGGCTGCTTATTGCTGGATGCAAGTGTCCTGCGGGGTCAAGGAACGGCATGGGCACTCCCCGGGCCACACAGGGCACCGGGCCCTTAGAGAGTTCCATGGGAAATCCCCCGCCCATGCCCCCGGTACCCAAGTCTGTCCTTAGCACACTGTCTGTGCGGGGCTGAAGGTACTGCTAGGCAGTGTGGCCTGTGGGAAATCGTGCGGTCCTCTGAGTGGCAGGGAGGGCTGCTGTTTCCCCGAACAGGTGCGCAGGGACCCTGTAAAACAGCTGTGACCTCTCAAGGTGGGTCATGTGACCCCTCAAGGGTGGGGCACGTGACCTCCCAAGGGTGGGTCAGAAGACCCCACAAGGGTGGTTCACGGGACCCCTCAAGGGTGGGTCACGAGACCCATCAAGGGTTGGTCACGTGACCCCAAAAGGGTAGGTCACGAGACCCCTCAAGGGTGGGTCACGTGACCGTTAAGGGGTGGATCACGTGACCCCTCGGGAGTGGGTCACGTGACCCCTCGGGAGTGGGTCACGAGACCCCTCAGGGGTGGGTCACGTGACCCCTCGGGAGTGGGTCACGAGACCCCTCAGGGGTGGGTCACGTGACCCCTCAGGGGTGGGTCACGTGACCCCTGGGGAGTGGGTCACGAGACCCCTCAGCGGTGGGTCACGTGATACCTCTGGAGTGGGTCACGAGACACCTCAGGGGTGGGTCACGTGATACCTCTGGAGTGGGTCACGAGACACCTCAGGGGTGGGTCACGTGACACCTCCAGGATGGCTCCCGTGACCCCTCAGGGGTGGGTGACGTGACCCCTCAACAGTGGTTCAGGAGACACGTCAAGGGTGGGTCCCGTGACCCGAGGGAGGCTTGTGGTGGGGAGCCTGAGTGCGCACGCGCGGCCCGCTTATAGGCCCGAAATGAGCCAGCCGCGGCTCGGAGAAAGGCCATCTCCTGGGGGCCTCCCCATGTTCCTCCACTCCTCAAGGAGGACCCCTTTACGGATGGAAGAAAAGGGGGATCTTCGCAGTGGTGGGTTCCGGCCCGAGGCGTCTGCGGGTTGCCTGCACGTACGCCAGGTGCTCGCACAACGGGCCCAGGTGTTTGAGCCCTGTGGAGGCAGAGGGCTGCTTATTGCTGGATGATAGTGTCCTGCAGGGTTAAGGGACGGCGTGGGCACTCCCAGGGCCACAGAGGGCACCTGGCCTTTAGAGAGTTCCCTGGAAAATTCCTCGCCCAGGCCCTTGGTCCACAAGTCTATCCTGGGTACAGTGTCTGTGCGAGGCTGGGAGTGCTTCTGGGCAGTGTTCCCCAGGGGAAATCGCGTGGTCCTCTAGGTGGCAGGGAGGGCTCCTGTGTCCACGGACAGGTGCCCAGGGACCCTGTGGAACTGCTGTGACCTCTAAAGGGTGGGTCAGGTGAGCCAAGGGAGGTGTGTGCTTGGGAGCCTGAGTGCGCATGCGCGGCCCACGTATAGGCCCGAAACGAGCCAGCCGCGGCTCGGAGAAAAGCCATCTCCTGGGGGCCTCCCCATGTTCTTCCACTCCTCAAGCGTGACCCCTTTACGGATGGAGGAAAAGGGGGATCTTCGCAGCGGTGGGTTCGCGCCAGAGGGGTCTGCGGGTTTGCCTCCACGTACGCCAGGTGCCCGCACACCGGGCCCAGGTGTTTGAGCCCCGTGGAGGCAGAGGGCTGCTTATTGCTGGATGCAAGTGTCCTGCGGGGTCAAGGAACGGCATGGGCACTCCCCGGGCCACACAGGGCACCGGGCCCTTAGAGAGTTCCATGGGAAATCCCCCGCCCATGCCCCCGGTACCCAAGTCTGTCCTTAGCACACTGTCTGTGCGGGGCTGAAGGTACTGCTAGGCAGTGTGGCCTGTGGGAAATCGTGCGGTCCTCTGAGTGGCAGGGAGGGCTGCTGTTTCCCCGAACAGGTGCGCAGGGACCCTGTAAAACAGCTGTGACCTCTCAAGGTGGGTCATGTGACCCCTCAAGGGTGGGGCACGTGACCTCCCAAGGGTGGGTCAGAAGACCCGACAAGGGTGGGTCACGGGACCCCTCAAGGGTGGGTCACGAGACCCCTCAAGGGTTGGTCACGTGACCCCAAAAGGGTAGGTCACGAGACCCCTCAAGGGTGGGTCACGTGACCGTTAAGGGGTGGATCACGTGACCCCTCGGGAGTGGGTCACGTGACCCCTCGGGAGTGGGTCACGAGACCCCTCAGGGGTGGGTCACGTGACCCCTCGGGAGTGGGTCACGTGACCCCTCAGGGGTGGGTCACGTGACCCCTCGGGAGTGGGTCACGAGACCCCTCAGGGGTGGGTCACGTGATACCTCTGGAGTGGGTCACGAGACACCTCAGGGGTGGGTCACGTGACACCTCCAGGGTGGCTCCCGTGACCCCTCAGGGGTGGGTGACGTGACCCCTCAACAGTGGTTCAGGAGACACGTCAAGGGTGGGTCCCGTGACCCGAGGGAGGCTTGTGGTGGGGAGCCTGAGTGCGCACGCGCGCCCCGCTTATAGGCCCGAAATGAGCCAGCCGCGGCTCGGAGAAAGGCCATCTCCTGGGGGCCTCCCCATGTTCCTCCACTCCTCAAGGAGGACCCCTTTACGGATGGAAGAAAAGGGGGATCTTCGCAGTGGTGGGTTCCGGCCAGAGGCGTCTGCGGGTTTGCCTGCACGTACGCCAGGTGCTCGCACAACGGGCCCAGGTGTTTGAGCCACGTGGAGGCAGAGGGCTGCTTATTGCTGGATGATAGTGTCCTGCAGGGTTAAGGGACGGCGTGGGCACTCCCAGGGCCACAGAGGGCACCTGGCCTTTAGAGAGTTCCCTGGAAAATTCCTCGCCCAGGCCCTTGGTCCACAAGTCTATCCTGGGTACAGTGTCTGTGCGAGGCTGGGAGTGCTTCTGGGCAGTGTTCCCCAGGGGAAATCGCGTGGTCCTCTAGGTGGCAGGGAGGGCTCCTGTGTCCACGGACAGGTGCCCAGGGACCCTGTGGAACTGCTGTGACCTCTAAAGGGTGGGTCAGGTGAGCCAAGGGAGGTGTGTGCTTGGGAGCCTGAGTGCGCATGCGCGGCCCACGTATAGGCCCGAAACGAGCCAGCCGCGGCTCGGAGAAAAGCCATCTCCTGGGGGCCTCCCCATGTTCTTCCACTCCTCAAGCGTGACCCCTTTACGGATGGAGGAAAAGGGGGATCTTCGCAGTGGTGGGTTCGCGCCAGAGGGGTCTGCGGGTTTGCCTCCACGTACGCCAGGTGCCCGCACACCGGGCCCAGGTGTTTGAGCCCCGTGGAGGCAGAGGGCTGCTTATTGCTGGATGCAAGTGTCCTGCGGGGTCAAGGAACGGCATGGGCACTCCCCGGGCCACACAGGGCACCGGGCCCTTAGAGAGTTCCATGGGAAATCCCCCGCCCATGCCCCCGGTACCCAAGTCTGTCCTTAGCACACTGTCTGTGCGGGGCTGAAGGTACTGCTAGGCAGTGTGGCCTGTGGGAAATCGTGCGGTCCTCTGAGTGGCAGGGAGGGCTGCTGTTTCCCCGAACAGGTGCGCAGGGACCCTGTAAAACAGCTGTGACCTCTCAAGGTGGGTCATGTGACCCCTCAAGGGTGGGGCACGTGACCTCCCAAGGGTGGGTCAGAAGACCCCACAAGGGTGGGTCACGGGACCCCTCAAGGGTGGGTCACGAGACCCATCAAGGGTTGGTCACGTGACCCCAAAAGGGTAGGTCACGAGACCCCTCAAGGGTGGGTCACGTGACCGTTAAGGGGTGGATCACGTGACCCCTCGGGAGTGGGTCACGTGACCCCTCGGGAGTGGGTCACGAGACCCCTCAGGGGTGGGTCACGTGACCCCTCGGGAGTGGGTCACGAGACCCCTCAGGGGTGGGTCACGTGACCCCTCAGGGGTGGGTCACGTGACCCCTGGGGAGTGGGTCACGAGACCCCTCAGCGGTGGGTCACGTGATACCTCTGGAGTGGGTCACGAGACACCTCAGGGGTGGGTCACGTGATACCTCTGGAGTGGGTCACGAGACACCTCAGGGGTGGGTCACGTGACACCTCCAGGATGGCTCCCGTGACCCCTCAGGGGTGGGTGACGTGACCCCTCAACAGTGGTTCAGGAGACACGTCAAGGGTGGGTCCCGTGACCCGAGGGAGGCTTGTGGTGGGGAGCCTGAGTGCGCACGCGCGGCCCGCTTATAGGCCCGAAATGAGCCAGCCGCGGCTCGGAGAAAGGCCATCTCCTGGGGGCCTCCCCATGTTCCTCCACTCCTCAAGGAGGACCCCTTTACGGATGGAAGAAAAGGGGGATCTTCGCAGTGGTGGGTTCCGGCCCGAGGCGTCTGCGGGTTGCCTGCACGTACGCCAGGTGCTCGCACAACGGGCCCAGGTGTTTGAGCCCTGTGGAGGCAGAGGGCTGCTTATTGCTGGATGATAGTGTCCTGCAGGGTTAAGGGACGGCGTGGGCACTCCCAGGGCCACAGAGGGCACCTGGCCTTTAGAGAGTTCCCTGGAAAATTCCTCGCCCAGGCCCTTGGTCCACAAGTCTATCCTGGGTACAGTGTCTGTGCGAGGCTGGGAGTGCTTCTGGGCAGTGTTCCCCAGGGGAAATCGCGTGGTCCTCTAGGTGGCAGGGAGGGCTCCTGTGTCCACGGACAGGTGCCCAGGGACCCTGTGGAACTGCTGTGACCTCTAAAGGGTGGGTCAGGTGAGCCAAGGGAGGTGTGTGCTTGGGAGCCTGAGTGCGCATGCGCGGCCCACGTATAGGCCCGAAACGAGCCAGCCGCGGCTCGGAGAAAAGCCATCTCCTGGGGGCCTCCCCATGTTCTTCCACTCCTCAAGCGTGACCCCTTTACGGATGGAGGAAAAGGGGGATCTTCGCAGCGGTGGGTTCGCGCCAGAGGGGTCTGCGGGTTTGCCTCCACGTACGCCAGGTGCCCGCACACCGGGCCCAGGTGTTTGAGCCCCGTGGAGGCAGAGGGCTGCTTATTGCTGGATGCAAGTGTCCTGCGGGGTCAAGGAACGGCATGGGCACTCCCCGGGCCACACAGGGCACCGGGCCCTTAGAGAGTTCCATGGGAAATCCCCCGCCCATGCCCCCGGTACCCAAGTCTGTCCTTAGCACACTGTCTGTGCGGGGCTGAAGGTACTGCTAGGCAGTGTGGCCTGTGGGAAATCGTGCGGTCCTCTGAGTGGCAGGGAGGGCTGCTGTTTCCCCGAACAGGTGCGCAGGGACCCTGTAAAACAGCTGTGACCTCTCAAGGTGGGTCATGTGACCCCTCAAGGGTGGGGCACGTGACCTCCCAAGGGTGGGTCAGAAGACCCGACAAGGGTGGGTCACGGGACCCCTCAAGGGTGGGTCACGAGACCCCTCAAGGGTTGGTCACGTGACCCCAAAAGGGTAGGTCACGAGACCCCTCAAGGGTGGGTCACGTGACCGTTAAGGGGTGGATCACGTGACCCCTCGGGAGTGGGTCACGTGACCCCTCGGGAGTGGGTCACGAGACCCCTCAGGGGTGGGTCACGTGACCCCTCGGGAGTGGGTCACGTGACCCCTCAGGGGTGGGTCACGTGACCCCTCGGGAGTGGGTCACGAGACCCCTCAGGGGTGGGTCACGTGATACCTCTGGAGTGGGTCACGAGACACCTCAGGGGTGGGTCACGTGACACCTCCAGGGTGGCTCCCGTGACCCCTCAGGGGTGGGTGACGTGACCCCTCAACAGTGGTTCAGGAGACACGTCAAGGGTGGGTCCCGTGACCCGAGGGAGGCTTGTGGTGGGGAGCCTGAGTGCGCACGCGCGCCCCGCTTATAGGCCCGAAATGAGCCAGCCGCGGCTCGGAGAAAGGCCATCTCCTGGGGGCCTCCCCATGTTCCTCCACTCCTCAAGGAGGACCCCTTTACGGATGGAAGAAAAGGGGGATCTTCGCAGTGGTGGGTTCCGGCCAGAGGCGTCTGCGGGTTTGCCTGCACGTACGCCAGGTGCTCACACAACGGGCCCAGGTGTTTGAGCCACGTGGAGGCAGAGGGCTGCTTATTGCTGGATGATAGTGTCCTGCAGGGTTAAGGGACGGCGTGGGCACTCCCAGGGCCACAGAGGGCACCTGGCCTTTAGAGAGTTCCCTGGAAAATTCCTCGCCCAGGCCCTTGGTCCACAAGTCTATCCTGGGTACAGTGTCTGTGCGAGGCTGGGAGTGCTTCTGGGCAGTGTTCCCCAGGGGAAATCGCGTGGTCCTCTAGGTGGCAGGGAGGGCTCCTGTGTCCACGGACAGGTGCCCAGGGACCCTGTGGAACTGCTGTGACCTCTAAAGGGTGGGTCAGGTGAGCCAAGGGAGGTGTGTGCTTGGGAGCCTGAGTGCGCATGCGCGGCCCACGTATAGGCCCGAAACGAGCCAGCCGCGGCTCGGAGAAAAGCCATCTCCTGGGGGCCTCCCCATGTTCTTCCACTCCTCAAGCGTGACCCCTTTACGGATGGAGGAAAAGGGGGATCTTCGCAGTGGTGGGTTCGCGCCAGAGGGGTCTGCGGGTTTGCCTCCACGTACGCCAGGTGCCCGCACACCGGGCCCAGGTGTTTGAGCCCCGTGGAGGCAGAGGGCTGCTTATTGCTGGATGCAAGTGTCCTGCGGGGTCAAGGAACGGCATGGGCACTCCCCGGGCCACACAGGGCACCAGGCCCTTAGAGAGTTCCATGGGAAATCCCCCGCCCATGCCCCCGGTACCCAAGTCTGTCCTTAGCACACTGTCTGTGCGGGGCTGAAGGTACTGCTAGGCAGTGTGGCCTGTGGGAAATCGTGCGGTCCTCTGAGTGGCAGGGAGGGCTGCTGTTTCCCCGAACAGGTGCGCAGGGACCCTGTAAAACAGCTGTGACCTCTCAAGGTGGGTCATGTGACCCCTCAAGGGTGGGGCACGTGACCTCCCAAGGGTGGGTCAGAAGACCCCACAAGGGTGGGTCACGGGACCCCTCAAGGGTGGGTCACGAGACCCATCAAGGGTTGGTCACGTGACCCCAAAAGGGTAGGTCACGAGACCCCTCAAGGGTGGGTCACGTGACCGTTAAGGGGTGGATCACGTGACCCCTCGGGAGTGGGTCACGAGACCCCTCAGGGGTGGGTCACGTGACCCCTCGGGAGTGGGTCACGAGACCCCTCAGGGGTGGGTCACGTGACCCCTCAGGGGTGGGTCACGTGACCCCTCGGGAGTGGGTCACGAGACCCCTCAGCGGTGGGTCACGTGATACCTCTGGAGTGGGTCACGAGACACCTCAGGGGTGGGTCACGTGATACCTCTGGAGTGGGTCACGAGACACCTCAGGGGTGGGTCACGTGACACCTCCAGGATGGCTCGCGTGACCCCTCAGGGGTGGGTGACGTGACCCCTCAACAGTGGTTCAGGAGACACGTCAAGGGTGGGTCCCGTGACCCGAGGGAGGCTTGTGGTGGGGAGCCTGAGTGCGCACGCGCGGCCCGCTTATAGGCCCGAAATGA
Source organism: Desmodus rotundus (assembly GCF_022682495.2). Classification (NCBI taxonomy): domain Eukaryota; kingdom Metazoa; phylum Chordata; class Mammalia; order Chiroptera; family Phyllostomidae; genus Desmodus; species Desmodus rotundus. The sequence goes on along the minus strand of NW_026527677.1, from coordinate 235,965 downwards.
GCCAGCCGCGGCTCGGAGAAAGGCCATCTCCTGGGGGCCTCCCCATGTTCCTCCACTCCTCAAGGAGGACCCCTTTATGGATGGAAGAAAAGGGGGATCTTCGCAGTGGTGGGTTCCGGCCCGAGGCGTCTGCGGGTTGCCTGCACGTACGCCAGGTGCTCGCACAACGGGCCCAGGTGTTTGAGCCCTGTGGAGGCAGAGGGCTGCTTATTGCTGGATGATAGTGTCCTGCAGGGTTAAGGGACGGCGTGGGCACTCCCAGGGCCACAGAGGGCACCTGGCCTTTAGAGAGTTCCCTGGAAAATTCCTCGCCCAGGCCCTTGGTCCACAAGTCTATCCTGGGTACAGTGTCTGTGCGAGGCTGGGAGTGCTTCTGGGCAGTGTTCCCCAGGGGAAATCGCGTGGTCCTCTAGGTGGCAGGGAGGGCTCCTGTGTCCACGGACAGGTGCCCAGGGACCCTGTGGAACTGCTGTGACCTCTAAAGGGTGGGTCAGGTGAGCCAAGGGAGGTGTGTGCTTGGGAGCCTGAGTGCGCATGCGCGGCCCACGTATAGGCCCGAAACGAGCCAGCCGCGGCTCGGAGAAAAGCCATCTCCTGGGGGCCTCCCCATGTTCTTCCACTCCTCAAGCGTGACCCCTTTACGGATGGAGGAAAAGGGGGATCTTCGCAGCGGTGGGTTCGCGCCAGAGGGGTCTGCGGGTTTGCCTCCACGTACGCCAGGTGCCCGCACACCGGGCCCAGGTGTTTGAGCCCCGTGGAGGCAGAGGGCTGCTTATTGCTGGATGCAAGTGTCCTGCGGGGTCAAGGAACGGCATGGGCACTCCCCGGGCCACACAGGGCACCGGGCCCTTAGAGAGTTCCATGGGAAATCCCCCGCCCATGCCCCCGGTACCCAAGTCTGTCCTTAGCACACTGTCTGTGCGGGGCTGAAGGTACTGCTAGGCAGTGTGGCCTGTGGGAAATCGTGCGGTCCTCTGAGTGGCAGGGAGGGCTGCTGTTTCCCCGAACAGGTGCGCAGGGACCCTGTAAAACAGCTGTGACCTCTCAAGGTGGGTCATGTGACCCCTCAAGGGTGGGGCACGTGACCTCCCAAGGGTGGGTCAGAAGACCCGACAAGGGTGGGTCACGGGACCCCTCAAGGGTGGGTCACGAGACCCCTCAAGGGTTGGTCACGTGACCCCAAAAGGGTAGGTCACGAGACCCCTCAAGGGTGGGTCACGTGACCGTTAAGGGGTGGATCACGTGACCCCTCGGGAGTGGGTCACGTGACCCCTCGGGAGTGGGTCACGAGACCCCTCAGGGGTGGGTCACGTGACCCCTCGGGAGTGGGTCACGTGACCCCTCAGCGGTGGGTCACGTGACCCCTCGGGAGTGGGTCACGAGACCCCTCAGGGGTGGGTCACGTGATACCTCTGGAGTGGGTCACGAGACACCTCAGGGGTGGGTCACGTGACACCTCCAGGGTGGCTCCCGTGACCCCTCAGGGGTGGGTGACGTGACCCCTCAACAGTGGTTCAGGAGACACGTCAAGGGTGGGTCCCGTGACCCGAGGGAGGCTTGTGGTGGGGAGCCTGAGTGCGCACGCGCGCCCCGCTTATAGGCCCGAAATGAGCCAGCCGCGGCTCGGAGAAAGGCCATCTCCTGGGGGCCTCCCCATGTTCCTCCACTCCTCAAGGAGGACCCCTTTACGGATGGAAGAAAAGGGGGATCTTCGCAGTGGTGGGTTCCGGCCAGAGGCGTCTGCGGGTTTGCCTGCACGTACGCCAGGTGCTCGCACAACGGGCCCAGGTGTTTGAGCCACGTGGAGGCAGAGGGCTGCTTATTGCTGGATGATAGTGTCCTGCAGGGTTAAGGGACGGCGTGGGCACTCCCAGGGCCACAGAGGGCACCTGGCCTTTAGAGAGTTCCCTGGAAAATTCCTCGCCCAGGCCCTTGGTCCACAAGTCTATCCTGGGTACAGTGTCTGTGCGAGGCTGGGAGTGCTTCTGGGCAGTGTTCCCCAGGGGAAATCGCGTGGTCCTCTGGGTGGCAGGGAGGGCTCCTGTGTCCACGGACAGGTGCCCAGGGACCCTGTGGAACTGCTGTGACCTCTAAAGGGTGGGTCAGGTGAGCCAAGGGAGGTGTGTGCTTGGGAGCCTGAGTGCGCATGCGCGGCCCACGTATAGGCCCGAAACGAGCCAGCCGCGGCTCGGAGAAAAGCCATCTCCTGGGGGCCTCCCCATGTTCTTCCACTCCTCAAGCGTGACCCCTTTACGGATGGAGGAAAAGGGGGATCTTCCCAGTGGTGGGTTCGCGCCAGAGGGGTCTGCGGGTTTGCCTCCACGTACGCCAGGTGCCCGCACACCGGGCCCAGGTGTTTGAGCCCCGTGGAGGCAGAGGGCTGCTTATTGCTGGATGCAAGTGTCCTGCGGGGTCAAGGAACGGCATGGGCACTCCCCGGGCCACACAGGGCACCGGGCCCTTAGAGAGTTCCATGGGAAATCCCCCGCCCATGCCCCCGGTACCCAAGTCTGTCCTTAGCACACTGTCTGTGCGGGGCTGAAGGTACTGCTAGGCAGTGTGGCCTGTGGGAAATCGTGCGGTCCTCTGAGTGGCAGGGAGGGCTGCTGTTTCCCCGAACAGGTGCGCAGGGACCCTGTAAAACAGCTGTGACCTCTCAAGGTGGGTCATGTGACCCCTCAAGGGTGGGGCACGTGACCTCCCAAGGGGGGTTCAGAAGACCCCACAAGGGTGGGTCACGGGACCCCTCAAGGGTGGGTCACGAGACCCATCAAGGGTTGGTCACGTGACCCCAAAAGGGTAGGTCACGAGACCCCTCAAGGGTGGGTCACGTGACCGTTAAGGGGTGGATCACGTGACCCCTCGGGAGTGGGTCACGTGACCCCTCGGGAGTGGGTCACGAGACCCCTCAGGGGTGGGTCACGTGACCCCTCGGGAGTGGGTCACGAGACCCCTCAGGGGTGGGTCACGTGACCCCTCAGGGGTGGGTCACGTGACCCCTCGGGAGTGGGTCACGAGACCCCTCAGGGGTGGGTCACGTGATACCTCTGGAGTGGGTCACGAGACACCTCAGGGGTGGGTCACGTGACACCTCCAGGGTGGCTCCCGTGACCCCTCAGGGGTGGGTGACGTGACCCCTCAACAGTGGTTCAGGAGACACGTCAAGGGTGAGTCCCGTGACCCGAGGGAGGCTTGTGGTGGGGAGCCTGAGTGCGCACGCGCGGCCCGCTTATAGGCCCGAAATGAGCCAGCCGCGGCTCGGAGAAAGGCCATCTCCTGGGGGCCTCCCCATGTTCCTCCACTCCTCAAGGAGGACCCCTTTACGGATGGAAGAAAAGGGGGATCTTCGCAGTGGTGGGTTCCGGCCAGAGGCGTCTGCGGGTTTGCCTGCACGTACGCCAGGTGCTCGCACAACGGGCCCAGGTGTTTGAGCCCCGTGGAGGCAGAGGGCTGCTTATTGCTGGATGATAGTGTCCTGCAGGGTTAAGGGACGGCGTGGGCACTCCCAGGGCCACAGAGGGCACCTGGCCTTTAGAGAGTTCCCTGGAAAATTCCTCGCCCAGGCCCTTGGTCCACAAGTCTATCCTGGGTACAGTGTCTGTGCGAGGCTGGGAGTGCTTCTGGGCAGTGTTCCCCAGGGGAAATCGCGTGGTCCTCTAGGTGGCAGGGAGGGCTCCTGTGTCCACGGACAGGTGCCCAGGGACCCTGTGGAACTGCTGTGACCTCTAAAGGGTGGGTCAGGTGAGCCAAGGGAGGTGTGTGCTTGGGAGCCTGAGTGCGCATGCGCGGCCCACGTATAGGCCCGAAACGAGCCAGCCGCGGCTCGGAGAAAAGCCATCTCCTGGGGGCCTCCCCATGTTCTTCCACTCCTCAAGCGTGACCCCTTTACGGATGGAGGAAAAGGGGGATCTTCGCAGCGGTGGGTTCGCGCCAGAGGGGTCTGCGGGTTTGCCTCCACGTACGCCAGGTGCCCGCACACCGGGCCCAGGTGTTTGAGCCCCGTGGAGGCAGAGGGCTGCTTATTGCTGGATGCAAGTGTCCTGCGGGGTCAAGGAACGGCATGGGCACTCCCCGGGCCACACAGGGCACCGGGCCCTTAGAGAGTTCCATGAGAAATCCCCCGCCCATGCCCCCGGTACCCAAGTCTGTCCTTAGCACACTGTCTGTGCGGGGCTGAAGGTACTGCTAGGCAGTGTGGCCTGTGGGAAATCGTGCGGTCCTCTGAGTGGCAGGGAGGGCTGCTGTTTCCCCGAACAGGTGCGCAGGGACCCTGTAAAACAGCTGTGACCTCTCAAGGTGGGTCATGTGACCCCTCAAGGGTGGGGCACGTGACCTCCCAAGGGTGGGTCAGAAGACCCGACAAGGGTGGGTCACGGGACCCCTCAAGGGTGGGTCACGAGACCCCTCAAGGGTTGGTCACGTGACCCCAAAAGGGTAGGTCACGAGACCCCTCAAGGGTGGGTCACGTGACCGTTTAGGGGTGGATCACGTGACCCCTCGGGAGTGGGTCACGTGACCCCTCGGGAGTGGGTCACGAGACCCCTCAGGGGTGGGTCACGTGACCCCTCGGGAGTGGGTCACGTGACCCCTCAGGGGTGGGTCGCGTGACCCCTCGGGAGTGGGTCACGAGACCCCTCAGGGGTGGGTCACGTGATACCTCTGGAGTGGGTCACGAGACACCTCAGGGGTGGGTCACGTGACACCTCCAGGGTGGCTCCCGTGACCCCTCAGGGGTGGGTGACGTGACCCCTCAACAGTGGTTCAGGAGACACGTCAAGGGTGGGTCCCGTGACCCGAGGGAGGCTTGTGGTGGGGAGCCTGAGTGCGCACGCGCGGCCCGCTTATAGGCCCGAAATGAGCCAGCCGCGGCTCGGAGAAAGGCCATCTCCTGGGGGCCTCCCCATGTTCCTCCACTCCTCAAGGAGGACCCCTTTACGGATGGAAGAAAAGGGGGATCTTCGCAGTGGTGGGTTCCGGCCAGAGGCGTCTGCGGGTTTGCCTGCACGTACGCCAGGTGCTCGCACAACGGGCCCAGGTGTTTGAGCCCCGTGGAGGCAGAGGGCTGCTTATTGCTGGATGATAGTGTCCTGCAGGGTTAAGGGACGGCGTGGGCACTCCCAGGGCCACAGAGGGCACCTGGCCTTTAGAGAGTTCCCTGGAAAATTCCTCGCCCAGGCCCTTGGTCCACAAGTCTATCCTGGGTACAGTGTCTGTGCGAGGCTGGGAGTGCTTCTGGGCAGTGTTCCCCAGGGGAAATCGCGTGGTCCTCTAGGTGGCAGGGAGGGCTCCTGTGTCCACGGACAGGTGCCCAGGGACCCTGTGGAACTGCTGTGACCTCTAAAGGGTGGGTCAGGTGAGCCAAGGGAGGTGTGTGCTTGGGAGCCTGAGTGCGCATGCGCGGCCCACGTATAGGCCCGAAACGAGCCAGCCGCGGCTCGGAGAAAAGCCATCTCCTGGGGGCCTCCCCATGTTCTTCCACTCCTCAAGCGTGACCCCTTTACGGATGGAGGAAAAGGGGGATCTTCGCAGTGGTGGGTTCGCGCCAGAGGGGTCTGCGGGTTTGCCTCCACGTACGCCAGGTGCCCGCACACCGGGCCCAGGTGTTTGAGCCCCGTGGAGGCAGAGGGCTGCTTATTGCTGGATGCAAGTGTCCTGCGGGGTCAAGGAACGGCATGGGCACTCCCCGGGCCACACAGGGCACCGGGCCCTTAGAGAGTTCCATGGGAAATCCCCCGCCCATGCCCCCGGTACCCAAGTCTGTCCTTAGCACACTGTCTGTGCGGGGCTGAAGGTACTGCTAGGCAGTGTGGCCTGTGGGAAATCGTGCGGTCCTCTGAGTGGCAGGGAGGGCTGCTGTTTCCCCGAACAGGTGCGCAGGGACCCTGTAAAACAGCTGTGACCTCTCAAGGTGGGTCATGTGACCCCTCAAGGGTGGGGCACGTGACCTCCCAAGGGTGGGTCAGAAGACCCCACAAGGGTGGGTCACGGGACCCCTCAAGGGTGGGTCACGAGACCCATCAAGGGTTGGTCACGTGACCCCAAAAGGGTAGGTCACGAGACCCCTCAAGGGTGGGTCACGTGACCGTTAAGGGGTGGATCACGTGACCCCTCGGGAGTGGGTCACGTGACCCCTCGGGAGTGGGTCACGAGACCCCTCAGGGGTGGGTCACGTGACCCCTCGGGAGTGGGTCACGAGACCCCTCAGGGGTGGGTCACGTGACCCCTCAGGGGTGGGTCACGTGACCCCTCGGGAGTGGGTCACGAGACCCCTCAGCGGTGGGTCACGTGATACCTCTGGAGTGGGTCACGAGACACCTCAGGGGTGGGTCACGTGATACCTCTGGAGTGGGTCACGAGACACCTCAGGGGTGGGTCACGTGACACCTCCAGGATGGCTCCCGTGACCCCTCAGGGGTGGGTGACGTGACCCCTCAACAGTGGTTCAGGAGACACGTCAAGGGTGGGTCCCGTGACCCGAGGGAGGCTTGTGGTGGGGAGCCTGAGTGCGCACGCGCGGCCCGCTTATAGGCCCGAAATGAGCCAGCCGCGGCTCGGAGAAAGGCCATCTCCTGGGGGCCTCCCCATGTTCCTCCACTCCTCAAGGAGGACCCCTTTACGGATGGAAGAAAAGGGGGATCTTCGCAGTGGTGGGTTCCGGCCCGAGGCGTCTGCGGGTTGCCTGCACGTACGCCAGGTGCTCGCACAACGGGCCCAGGTGTTTGAGCCCTGTGGAGGCAGAGGGCTGCTTATTGCTGGATGATAGTGTCCTGCAGGGTTAAGGGACGGCGTGGGCACTCCCAGGGCCACAGAGGGCACCTGGCCTTTAGAGAGTTCCCTGGAAAATTCCTCGCCCAGGCCCTTGGTCCACAAGTCTATCCTGGGTACAGTGTCTGTGCGAGGCTGGGAGTGCTTCTGGGCAGTGTTCCCCAGGGGAAATCGCGTGGTCCTCTAGGTGGCAGGGAGGGCTCCTGTGTCCACGGACAGGTGCCCAGGGACCCTGTGGAACTGCTGTGACCTCTAAAGGGTGGGTCAGGTGAGCCAAGGGAGGTGTGTGCTTGGGAGCCTGAGTGCGCATGCGCGGCCCACGTATAGGCCCGAAACGAGCCAGCCGCGGCTCGGAGAAAAGCCATCTCCTGGGGGCCTCCCCATGTTCTTCCACTCCTCAAGCGTGACCCCTTTACGGATGGAGGAAAAGGGGGATCTTCGCAGCGGTGGGTTCGCGCCAGAGGGGTCTGCGGGTTTGCCTCCACGTACGCCAGGTGCCCGCACACCGGGCCCAGGTGTTTGAGCCCCGTGGAGGCAGAGGGCTGCTTATTGCTGGATGCAAGTGTCCTGCGGGGTCAAGGAACGGCATGGGCACTCCCCGGGCCACACAGGGCACCGGGCCCTTAGAGAGTTCCATGGGAAATCCCCCGCCCATGCCCCCGGTACCCAAGTCTGTCCTTAGCACACTGTCTGTGCGGGGCTGAAGGTACTGCTAGGCAGTGTGGCCTGTGGGAAATCGTGCGGTCCTCTGAGTGGCAGGGAGGGCTGCTGTTTCCCCGAACAGGTGCGCAGGGACCCTGTAAAACAGCTGTGACCTCTCAAGGTGGGTCATGTGACCCCTCAAGGGTGGGGCACGTGACCTCCCAAGGGTGGGTCAGAAGACCCGACAAGGGTGGGTCACGGGACCCCTCAAGGGTGGGTCACGAGACCCCTCAAGGGTTGGTCACGTGACCCCAAAAGGGTAGGTCACGAGACCCCTCAAGGGTGGGTCACGTGACCGTTAAGGGGTGGATCACGTGACCCCTCGGGAGTGGGTCACGTGACCCCTCGGGAGTGGGTCACGAGACCCCTCAGGGGTGGGTCACGTGACCCCTCGGGAGTGGGTCACGTGACCCCTCAGGGGTGGGTCACGTGACCCCTCGGGAGTGGGTCACGTGACCCCTCGGGAGTGGGTCACGAGACCCCTCAGGGGTGGGTCACGTGATACCTCTGGAGTGGGTCACGAGACACCTCAGGGGTGGGTCACGTGACACCTCCAGGGTGGCTCCCGTGACCCCTCAGGGGTGGGTGACGTGACCCCTCAACAGTGGTTCAGGAGACACGTCAAGGGTGGGTCCCGTGACCCGAGGGAGGCTTGTGGTGGGGAGCCTGAGTGCGCACGCGCGGCCCGCTTATAGGCCCGAAATGAGCCAGCCGCGGCTCGGAGAAAGGCCATCTCCTGGGGGCCTCCCCATGTTCCTCCACTCCTCAAGGAGGACCCCTTTACGGATGGAAGAAAAGGGGGATCTTCGCAGTGGTGGGTTCCGGCCAGAGGCGTCTGCGGGTTTGCCTGCACGTACGCCAGGTGCTCGCACAACGGGCCCAGGTGTTTGAGCCCCGTGGAGGCAGAGGGCTGCTTATTGCTGGATGATAGTGTCCTGCAGGGTTAAGGGACGGCGTGGGCACTCCCAGGGCCACAGAGGGCACCTGGCCTTTAGAGAGTTCCCTGGAAAATTCCTCGCCCAGGCCCTTGGTCCACAAGTCTATCCTGGGTACAGTGTCTGTGCGAGGCTGGGAGTGCTTCTGGGCAGTGTTCCCCAGGGGAAATCGCGTGGTCCTCTAGGTGGCAGGGAGGGCTCCTGTGTCCACGGACAGGTGCCCAGGGACCCTGTGGAACTGCTGTGACCTCTAAAGGGTGGGTCAGGTGAGCCAAGGGAGGTGTGTGCTTGGGAGCCTGAGTGCACATGCGCGGCCCACGTATAGGCCCGAAACGAGCCAGCCGCGGCTCGGAGAAAAGCCATCTCCTGGGGGCCTCCCCATGTTCTTCCACTCCTCAAGCGTGACCCCTTTACGGATGGAGGAAAAGGGGGATCTTCGCAGTGGTGGGTTCGCGCCAGAGGGGTCTGCGGGTTTGCCTCCACGTACGCCAGGTGCCCGCACACCGGGCCCAGGTGTTTGAGCCCCGTGGAGGCAGAGGGCTGCTTATTGCTGGATGCAAGTGTCCTGCGGGGTCAAGGAACGGCATGGGCACTCCCCGGGCCACACAGGGCACCGGGCCCTTAGAGAGTTCCATGGGAAATCCCCCGCCCATGCCCCCGGTACCCAAGTCTGTCCTTAGCACACTGTCTGTGCGGGGCTGAAGGTACTGCTAGGCAGTGTGGCCTGTGGGAAATCGTGCGGTCCTCTGAGTGGCAGGGAGGGCTGCTGTTTCCCCGAACAGGTGCGCAGGGACCCTGTAAAACAGCTGTGACCTCTCAAGGTGGGTCATGTGACCCCTCAAGGGTGGGGCACGTGACCTCCCAAGGGGGGTTCAGAAGACCCCACAAGGGTGGGTCACGGGACCCCTCAAGGGTGGGTCACGAGACCCATCAAGGGTTGGTCACGTGACCCCAAAAGGGTAGGTCACGAGACCCCTCAAGGGTGGGTCACGTGACCGTTAAGGGGTGGATCACGTGACCCCTCGGGAGTGGGTCACGTGACCCCTCGGGAGTGGGTCACGAGACCCCTCAGGGGTGGGTCACGTGACCCCTCGGGAGTGGGTCACGAGACCCCTCAGGGGTGGGTCACGTGACCCCTCAGGGGTGGGTCACGTGACCCCTCGGGAGTGGGTCACGAGACCCCTCAGGGGTGGGTCACGTGATACCTCTGGAGTGGGTCACGAGACACCTCAGGGGTGGGTCACGTGACACCTCCAGGGTGGCTCCCGTGACCCCTCAGGGGTGGGTGACGTGACCCCTCAACAGTGGTTCAGGAGACACGTCAAGGGTGAGTCCCGTGACCCGAGGGAGGCTTGTGGTGGGGAGCCTGAGTGCGCACGCGCGGCCCGCTTATAGGCCCGAAATGAGCCAGCCGCGGCTCGGAGAAAGGCCATCTCCTGGGGGCCTCCCCATGTTCCTCCACTCCTCAAGGAGGACCCCTTTACGGATGGAAGAAAAGGGGGATCTTCGCAGTGGTGGGTTCCGGCCAGAGGCGTCTGCGGGTTTGCCTGCACGTACGCCAGGTGCTCGCACAACGGGCCCAGGTGTTTGAGCCCCGTGGAGGCAGAGGGCTGCTTATTGCTGGATGATAGTGTCCTGCAGGGTTAAGGGACGGCGTGGGCACTCCCAGGGCCACAGAGGGCACCTGGCCTTTAGAGAGTTCCCTGGAAAATTCCTCGCCCAGGCCCTTGGTCCACAAGTCTATCCTGGGTACAGTGTCTGTGCGAGGCTGGGAGTGCTTCTGGGCAGTGTTCCCCAGGGGAAATCGCGTGGTCCTCTAGGTGGCAGGGAGGGCTCCTGTGTCCACGGACAGGTGCCCAGGGACCCTGTGGAACTGCTGTGACCTCTAAAGGGTGGGTCAGGTGAGCCAAGGGAGGTGTGTGCTTGGGAGCCTGAGTGCGCATGCGCGGCCCACGTATAGGCCCGAAACGAGCCAGCCGCGGCTCGGAGAAAAGCCATCTCCTGGGGGCCTCCCCATGTTCTTCCACTCCTCAAGCGTGACCCCTTTACGGATGGAGGAAAAGGGGGATCTTCGCAGCGGTGGGTTCGCGCCAGAGGGGTCTGCGGGTTTGCCTCCACGTACGCCAGGTGCCCGCACACCGGGCCCAGGTGTTTGAGCCCCGTGGAGGCAGAGGGCTGCTTATTGCTGGATGCAAGTGTCCTGCGGGGTCAAGGAACGGCATGGGCACTCCCCGGGCCACACAGGGCACCGGGCCCTTAGAGAGTTCCATGAGAAATCCCCCGCCCATGCCCCCGGTACCCAAGTCTGTCCTTAGCACACTGTCTGTGCGGGGCTGAAGGTACTGCTAGGCAGTGTGGCCTGTGGGAAATCGTGCGGTCCTCTGAGTGGCAGGGAGGGCTGCTGTTTCCCCGAACAGGTGCGCAGGGACCCTGTAAAACAGCTGTGACCTCTCAAGGTGGGTCATGTGACCCCTCAAGGGTGGGGCACGTGACCTCCCAAGGGTGGGTCAGAAGACCCGACAAGGGTGGGTCACGGGACCCCTCAAGGGTGGGTCACGAGACCCCTCAAGGGTTGGTCACGTGACCCCAAAAGGGTAGGTCACGAGACCCCTCAAGGGTGGGTCACGTGACCGTTTAGGGGTGGATCACGTGACCCCTCGGGAGTGGGTCACGTGACCCCTCGGGAGTGGGTCACGAGACCCCTCAGGGGTGGGTCACGTGACCCCTCGGGAGTGGGTCACGTGACCCCTCAGGGGTGGGTCACGTGACCCCTCGGGAGTGGGTCACGAGACCCCTCAGGGGTGGGTCACGTGATACCTCTGGAGTGGGTCACGAGACACCTCAGGGGTGGGTCACGTGACACCTCCAGGGTGGCTCCCGTGACCCCTCAGGGGTGGGTGACGTGACCCCTCAACAGTGGTTCAGGAGACACGTCAAGGGTGGGTCCCGTGACCCGAGGGAGGCTTGTGGTGGGGAGCCTGAGTGCGCACGCGCGGCCCGCTTATAGGCCCGAAATGAGCCAGCCGCGGCTCGGAGAAAGGCCATCTCCTGGGGGCCTCCCCATGTTCCTCCACTCCTCAAGGAGGACCCCTTTACGGATGGAAGAAAAGGGGGATCTTCGCAGTGGTGGGTTCCGGCCAGAGGCGTCTGCGGGTTTGCCTGCACGTACGCCAGGTGCTCGCACAACGGGCCCAGGTGTTTGAGCCCCGTGGAGGCAGAGGGCTGCTTATTGCTGGATGATAGTGTCCTGCAGGGTTAAGGGACGGCGTGGGCACTCCCAGGGCCACAGAGGGCACCTGGCCTTTAGAGAGTTCCCTGGAAAATTCCTCGCCCAGGCCCTTGGTCCACAAGTCTATCCTGGGTACAGTGTCTGTGCGAGGCTGGGAGTGCTTCTGGGCAGTGTTCCCCAGGGGAAATCGCGTGGTCCTCTAGGTGGCAGGGAGGGCTCCTGTGTCCACGGACAGGTGCCCAGGGACCCTGTGGAACTGCTGTGACCTCTAAAGGGTGGGTCAGGTGAGCCAAGGGAGGTGTGTGCTTGGGAGCCTGAGTGCGCATGCGCGGCCCACGTATAGGCCCGAAACGAGCCAGCCGCGGCTCGGAGAAAAGCCATCTCCTGGGGGCCTCCCCATGTTCTTCCACTCCTCAAGCGTGACCCCTTTACGGATGGAGGAAAAGGGGGATCTTCGCAGCGGTGGGTTCGCGCCAGAGGGGTCTGCGGGTTTGCCTCCACGTACGCCAGGTGCCCGCACACCGGGCCCAGGTGTTTGAGCCCCGTGGAGGCAGAGGGCTGCTTATTGCTGGATGCAAGTGTCCTGCGGGGTCAAGGAACGGCATGGGCACTCCCCGGGCCACACAGGGCACCGGGCCCTTAGAGAGTTCCATGGGAAATCCCCCGCCCATGCCCCCGGTACCCAAGTCTGTCCTTAGCACACTGTCTGTGCGGGGCTGAAGGTACTGCTAGGCAGTGTGGCCTGTGGGAAATCGTGCGGTCCTCTGAGTGGCAGGGAGGGCTGCTGTTTCCCCGAACAGGTGCGCAGGGACCCTGTAAAACAGCTGTGACCTCTCAAGGTGGGTCATGTGACCCCTCAAGGGTGGGGCACGTGACCTCCCAAGGGTGGGTCAGAAGACCCGACAAGGGTGGGTCACGGGACCCCTCAAGGGTGGGTCACGAGACCCCTCAAGGGTTGGTCACGTGACCCCAAAAGGGTAGGTCACGAGACCCCTCAAGGGTGGGTCACGTGACCGTTTAGGGGTGGATCACGTGACCCCTCGGGAGTGGGTCACGTGACCCCTCGGGAGTGGGTCACGAGACCCCTCAGGGGTGGGTCACGTGACCCCTCGGGAGTGGGTCACGTGACCCCTCAGGGGTGGGTCACGTGACCCCTCGGGAGTGGGTCACGAGACCCCTCAGGGGTGGGTCACGTGATACCTCTGGAGTGGGTCACGAGACACCTCAGGGGTGGGTCACGTGACACCTCCAGGGTGGCTCCCGTGACCCCTCAGGGGTGGGTGACGTGACCCCTCAACAGTGGTTCAGGAGACACGTCAAGGGTGGGTCCCGTGACCCGAGGGAGGCTTGTGGTGGGGAGCCTGAGTGCGCACGCGCGGCCCGCTTATAGGCCCGAAATGAGCCAGCCGCGGCTCGGAGAAAGGCCATCTCCTGGGGGCCTCCCCATGTTCCTCCACTCCTCAAGGAGGACCCCTTTACGGATGGAAGAAAAGGGGGATCTTCGCAGTGGTGGGTTCCGGCCAGAGGCGTCTGCGGGTTTGCCTGCACGTACGCCAGGTGCTCGCACAACGGGCCCAGGTGTTTGAGCCCCGTGGAGGCAGAGGGCTGCTTATTGCTGGATGATAGTGTCCTGCAGGGTTAAGGGACGGCGTGGGCACTCCCAGGGCCACAGAGGGCACCTGGCCTTTAGAGAGTTCCCTGGAAAATTCCTCGCCCAGGCCCTTGGTCCACAAGTCTATCCTGGGTACAGTGTCTGTGCGAGGCTGGGAGTGCTTCTGGGCAGTGTTCCCCAGGGGAAATCGCGTGGTCCTCTAGGTGGCAGGGAGGGCTCCTGTGTCCACGGACAGGTGCCCAGGGACCCTGTGGAACTGCTGTGACCTCTAAAGGGTGGGTCAGGTGAGCCAAGGGAGGTGTGTGCTTGGGAGCCTGAGTGCGCATGCGCGGCCCACGTATAGGCCCGAAACGAGCCAGCCGCGGCTCGGAGAAAAGCCATCTCCTGGGGGCCTCCCCATGTTCTTCCACTCCTCAAGCGTGACCCCTTTACGGATGGAGGAAAAGGGGGATCTTCGCAGTGGTGGGTTCGCGCCAGAGGGGTCGGCGGGTTTGCCTCCACGTACGCCAGGTGCCCGCACACCGGGCCCAGGTGTTTGAGCCCCGTGGAGGCAGAGGGCTGCTTATTGCTGGATGCAAGTGTCCTGCGGGGTCAAGGAACGGCATGGGCACTCCCCGGGCCACACAGGGCACCGGGCCCTTAGAGAGTTCCATGGGAAATCCCCCGCCCATGCCCCCGGTACCCAAGTCTGTCCTTAGCACACTGTCTGTGCGGGGCTGAAGGTACTGCTAGGCAGTGTGGCCTGTGGGAAATCGTGCGGTCCTCTGAGTGGCAGGGAGGGCTGCTGTTTCCCCGAACAGGTGCGCAGGGACCCTGTAAAACAGCTGTGACCTCTCAAGGTGGGTCATGTGACCCCTCAAGGGTGGGGCACGTGACCTCCCAAGGGTGGGTCAGAAGACCCCACAAGGGTGGGTCACGGGACCCCTCAAGGGTGGGTCACGAGACCCATCAAGGGTTGGTCACGTGACCCCAAAAGGGTAGGTCACGAGACCCCTCAAGGGTGGGTCACGTGACCGTTAAGGGGTGGATCACGTGACCCCTCGGGAGTGGGTCACGTGACCCCTCGGGAGTGGGTCACGAGACCCCTCAGGGGTGGGTCACGTGACCCCTCGGGAGTGGGTCACGAGACCCCTCAGGGGTGGGTCACGTGACCCCTCAGGGGTGGGTCACGTGACCCCTCGGGAGTGGGTCACGAGACCCCTCAGCGGTGGGTCACGTGATACCTCTGGAGTGGGTCACGAGACACCTCAGGGGTGGGTCACGTGATACCTCTGGAGTGGGTCACGAGACACCTCAGGGGTGGGTCACGTGACACCTCCAGGATGGCTCCCGTGACCCCTCAGGGGTGGGTGACGTGACCCCTCAACAGTGGTTCAGGAGACACGTCAAGGGTGGGTCCCGTGACCCGAGGGAGGCTTGTGGTGGGGAGCCTGAGTGCGCACGCGCGGCCCGCTTATAGGCCCGAAATGAGCCAGCCGCGGCTCGGAGAAAGGCCATCTCCTGGGGGCCTCCCCATGTTCCTCCACTCCTCAAGGAGGACCCCTTTACGGATGGAAGAAAAGGGGGATCTTCGCAGTGGTGGGTTCCGGCCCGAGGCGTCTGCGGGTTGCCTGCACGTACGCCAGGTGCTCGCACAACGGGCCCAGGTGTTTGAGCCCTGTGGAGGCAGAGGGCTGCTTATTGCTGGATGATAGTGTCCTGCAGGGTTAAGGGACGGCGTGGGCACTCCCAGGGCCACAGAGGGCACCTGGCCTTTAGAGAGTTCCCTGGAAAATTCCTCGCCCAGGCCCTTGGTCCACAAGTCTATCCTGGGTACAGTGTCTGTGCGAGGCTGGGAGTGCTTCTGGGCAGTGTTCCCCAGGGGAAATCGCGGGGTCCTCTAGGTGGCAGGGAGGGCTCCTGTGTCCACGGACAGGTGCCCAGGGACCCTGTGGAACTGCTGTGACCTCTAAAGGGTGGGTCAGGTGAGCCAAGGGAGGTGTGTGCTTGGGAGCCTGAGTGCGCATGCGCGGCCCACGTATAGGCCCGGAACGAGCCAGCCGCGGCTCGGAGAAAAGCCATCTCCTGGGGGCCTCCCCATGTTCTTCCACTCCTCAAGCGTGACCCCTTTACGGATGGAGGAAAAGGGGGATCTTCGCAGCGGTGGGTTCGCGCCAGAGGGGTCTGCGGGTTTGCCTCCACGTACGCCAGGTGCCCGCACACCGGGCCCAGGTGTTTGAGCCCCGTGGAGGCAGAGGGCTGCTTATTGCTGGATGCAAGTGTCCTGCGGGGTCAAGGAACGGCATGGGCACTCCCCGGGCCACACAGGGCACCGGGCCCTTAGAGAGTTCCATGAGAAATCCCCCGCCCATGCCCCCGGTACCCAAGTCTGTCCTTAGCACACTGTCTGTGCGGGGCTGAAGGTACTGCTAGGCAGTGTGGCCTGTGGGAAATCGTGCGGTCCTCTGAGTGGCAGGGAGGGCTGCTGTTTCCCCGAACAGGTGCGCAGGGACCCTGTAAAACAGCTGTGACCTCTCAAGGTGGGTCATGTGACCCCTCAAGGGTGGGGCACGTGACCTCCCAAGGGTGGGTCAGAAGACCCGACAAGGGTGGGTCACGGGACCCCTCAAGGGTGGGTCACGAGACCCCTCAAGGGTTGGTCACGTGACCCCAAAAGGGTAGGTCACGAGACCCCTCAAGGGTGGGTCACGTGACCGTTAAGGGGTGGATCACGTGACCCCTCGGGAGTGGGTCACGTGACCCCTCGGGAGTGGGTCACGAGACCCCTCAGGGGTGGGTCACGTGACCCCTCGGGAGTGGGTCACGTGACCCCTCAGGGGTGGGTCACGTGACCCCTCGGGAGTGGGTCACGAGACCCCTCAGGGGTGGGTCACGTGATACCTCTGGAGTGGGTCACGAGACACCTCAGGGGTGGGTCACGTGACACCTCCAGGGTGGCTCCCGTGACCCCTCAGGGGTGGGTGACGTGACCCCTCAACAGTGGTTCAGGAGACACGTCAAGGGTGGGTCCCGTGACCCGAGGGAGGCTTGTGGTGGGGAGCCTGAGTGCGCACGCGCGGCCCGCTTATAGGCCCGAAATGAGCCAGCCGCGGCTCGGAGAAAGGCCATCTCCTGGGGGCCTCCCCATGTTCCTCCACTCCTCAAGGAGGACCCCTTTACGGATGGAAGAAAAGGGGGATCTTCGCAGTGGTGGGTTCCGGCCAGAGGCGTCTGCGGGTTTGCCTGCACGTACGCCAGGTGCTCGCACAACGGGCCCAGGTGTTTGAGCCCCGTGGAGGCAGAGGGCTGCTTATTGCTGGATGATAGTGTCCTGCAGGGTTAAGGGACGGCGTGGGCACTCCCAGGGCCACAGAGGGCACCTGGCCTTTAGAGAGTTCCCTGGAAAATTCCTCGCCCAGGCCCTTGGTCCACAAGTCTATCCTGGGTACAGTGTCTGTGCGAGGCTGGGAGTGCTTCTGGGCAGTGTTCCCCAGGGGAAATCGCGGGGTCCTCTAGGTGGCAGGGAGGGCTCCTGTGTCCACGGACAGGTGCCCAGGGACCCTGTGGAACTGCTGTGACCTCTAAAGGGTGGGTCAGGTGAGCCAAGGGAGGTGTGTGCTTGGGAGCCTGAGTGCGCATGCGCGGCCCACGTATAGGCCCGGAACGAGCCAGCCGCGGCTCGGAGAAAAGCCATCTCCTGGGGGCCTCCCCATGTTCTTCCACTCCTCAAGCGTGACCCCTTTACGGATGGAGGAAAAGGGGGATCTTCGCAGCGGTGGGTTCGCGCCAGAGGGGTCTGCGGGTTTGCCTCCACGTACGCCAGGTGCCCGCACACCGGGCCCAGGTGTTTGAGCCCCGTGGAGGCAGAGGGCTGCTTATTGCTGGATGCAAGTGTCCTGCGGGGTCAAGGAACGGCATGGGCACTCCCCGGGCCACACAGGGCACCGGGCCCTAAGAGAGTTCCATGAGAAATCCCCCGCCCATGCCCCCGGTACCCAAGTCTGTCCTTAGCACACTGTCTGTGCGGGGCTGAAGGTACTGCTAGGCAGTGTGGCCTGTGGGAAATCGTGCGGTCCTCTGAGTGGCAGGGAGGGCTGCTGTTTCCCCGAACAGGTGCGCAGGGACCCTGTAAAACAGCTGTGACCTCTCAAGGTGGGTCATGTGACCCCTCAAGGGTGGGGCACGTGACCTCCCAAGGGTGGGTCAGAAGACCCGACAAGGGTGGGTCACGGGACCCCTCAAGGGTGGGTCACGAGACCCCTCAAGGGTTGGTCACGTGACCCCAAAAGGGTAGGTCACGAGACCCCTCAAGGGTGGGTCACGTGACCGTTAAGGGGTGGATCACGTGACCCCTCGGGAGTGGGTCACGTGACCCCTCGGGAGTGGGTCACGAGACCCCTCAGGGGTGGGTCACGTGACCCCTCGGGAGTGGGTCACGTGACCCCTCAGGGGTGGGTCACGTGACCCCTCGGGAGTGGGTCACGAGACCCCTCAGGGGTGGGTCACGTGATACCTCTGGAGTGGGTCACGAGACACCTCAGGGGTGGGTCACGTGACACCTCCAGGGTGGCTCCCGTGACCCCTCAGGGGTGGGTGACGTGACCCCTCAACAGTGGTTCAGGAGACACGTCAAGGGTGGGTCCCGTGACCCGAGGGAGGCTTGTGGTGGGGAGCCTGAGTGCGCACGCGCGGCCCGCTTATAGGCCCGAAATGAGCCAGCCGCGGCTCGGAGAAAGGCCATCTCCTGGGGGCCTCCCCATGTTCCTCCACTCCTCAAGGAGGACCCCTTTACGGATGGAAGAAAAGGGGGATCTTCGCAGTGGTGGGTTCCGGCCAGAGGCGTCTGCGGGTTTGCCTGCACGTACGCCAGGTGCTCGCACAACGGGCCCAGGTGTTTGAGCCCCGTGGAGGCAGAGGGCTGCTTATTGCTGGATGATAGTGTCCTGCAGGGTTAAGGGACGGCGTGGGCACTCCCAGGGCCACAGAGGGCACCTGGCCTTTAGAGAGTTCCCTGGAAAATTCCTCGCCCAGGCCCTTGGTCCACAAGTCTATCCTGGGTACAGTGTCTGTGCGAGGCTGGGAGTGCTTCTGGGCAGTGTTCCCCAGGGGAAATCGCGTGGTCCTCTAGGTGGCAGGGAGGGCTCCTGTGTCCACGGACAGGTGCCCAGGGACCCTGTGGAACTGCTGTGACCTCTAAAGGGTGGGTCAGGTGAGCCAAGGGAGGTGTGTGCTTGGGAGCCTGAGTGCGCATGCGCGGCCCACGTATAGGCCCGAAACGAGCCAGCCGCGGCTCGGAGAAAAGCCATCTCCTGGGGGCCTCCCCATGTTCTTCCACTCCTCAAGCGTGACCCCTTTACGGATGGAGGAAAAGGGGGATCTTCGCAGTGGTGGGTTCGCGCCAGAGGGGTCTGCGGGTTTGCCTCCACGTACGCCAGGTGCCCGCACACCGGGCCCAGGTGTTTGAGCCCCGTGGAGGCAGAGGGCTGCTTATTGCTGGATGCAAGTGTCCTGCGGGGTCAAGGAACGGCATGGGCACTCCCCGGGCCACACAGGGCACCGGGCCCTTAGAGAGTTCCATGGGAAATCCCCCGCCCATGCCCCCGGTACCCAAGTCTGTCCTTAGCACACTGTCTGTGCGGGGCTGAAGGTACTGCTAGGCAGTGTGGCCTGTGGGAAATCGTGCGGTCCTCTGAGTGGCAGGGAGGGCTGCTGTTTCCCCGAACAGGTGCGCAGGGACCCTGTAAAACAGCTGTGACCTCTCAAGGTGGGTCATGTGACCCCTCAAGGGTGGGGCACGTGACCTCCCAAGGGTGGGTCAGAAGACCCCACAAGGGTGGGTCACGGGACCCCTCAAGGGTGGGTCACGAGACCCATCAAGGGTTGGTCACGTGACCCCAAAAGGGTAGGTCACGAGACCCCTCAAGGGTGGGTCACGTGACCGTTAAGGGGTGGATCACGTGACCCCTCGGGAGTGGGTCACGTGACCCCTCGGGAGTGGGTCACGAGACCCCTCAGGGGTGGGTCACTTGACCCCTCGGGAGTGGGTCACGTGACCCCTCGGGGGTGGGTCACGTGACCCCTCAGGGGTGGGTCACGTGACCCCTCGGGAGTGGGTCACGAGACCCCTCAGCGGTGGGTCACGTGATACCTCTGGAGTGGGTCACGAGACACCTCAGGGGTGGGTCACGTGATACCTCTGGAGTGGGTCACGAGACACCTCAGGGGTGGGTCACGTGACACCTCCAGGATGGCTCCCGTGACCCCTCAGGGGTGGGTGACGTGACCCCTCAACAGTGGTTCAGGAGACACGTCAAGGGTGGGTCCCGTGACCCGAGGGAGGCTTGTGGTGGGGAGCCTGAGTGCGCACGCGCGGCCCGCTTATAGGCCCGAAATGAGCCAGCCGCGGCTCGGAGAAAGGCCATCTCCTGGGGGCCTCCCCATGTTCCTCCACTCCTCAAGGAGGACCCCTTTACGGATGGAAGAAAAGGGGGATCTTCGCAGTGGTGGGTTCCGGCCCGAGGCGTCTGCGGGTTGCCTGCACGTACGCCAGGTGCTCGCACAATGGGCCCAGGTGTTTGAGCCCCGTGGAGGCAGAGGGCTGCTTATTGCTGGATGATAGTGTCCTGCAGGGTTAAGGGACGGCGTGGGCACTCCCAGGGCCACAGAGGGCACCTGGCCTTTAGAGAGTTCCCTGGAAAATTCCTCGCCCAGGCCCTTGGTCCACAAGTCTATCCTGGGTACAGTGTCTGTGCGAGGCTGGGAGTGCTTCTGGGCAGTGTTCCCCAGGGGAAATCGCGGGGTCCTCTAGGTGGCAGGGAGGGCTCCTGTGTCCACGGACAGGTGCCCAGGGACCCTGTGGAACTGCTGTGACCTCTAAAGGGTGGGTCAGGTGAGCCAAGGGAGGTGTGTGCTTGGGAGCCTGAGTGCGCATGCGCGGCCCACGTATAGGCCCGGAACGAGCCAGCCGCGGCTTGGAGAAAAGCCATCTCCTGGGGGCCTCCCCATGTTCTTCCACTCCTCAAGCGTGACCCCTTTACGGATGGAGGAAAAGGGGGATCTTCGCAGCGGTGGGTTCGCGCCAGAGGGGTCTGCGGGTTTGCCTCCACGTACGCCAGGTGCCCGCACACCGGGCCCAGGTGTTTGAGCCCCGTGGAGGCAGAGGGCTGCTTATTGCTGGATGCAAGTGTCCTGCGGGGTCAAGGAACGGCATGGGCACTCCCCGGGCCACACAGGGCACCGGGCCCTTAGAGAGTTCCATGAGAAATCCCCCGCCCATGCCCCCGGTACCCAAGTCTGTCCTTAGCACACTGTCTGTGCGGGGCTGAAGGTACTGCTAGGCAGTGTGGCCTGTGGGAAATCGTGCGGTCCTCTGAGTGGCAGGGAGGGCTGCTGTTTCCCCGAACAGGTGCGCAGGGACCCTGTAAAACAGCTGTGACCTCTCAAGGTGGGTCATGTGACCCCTCAAGGGTGGGGCACGTGGCCTCCCAAGGGTGGGTCAGAAGACCCGACAAGGGTGGGTCACGGGACCCCTCAAGGGTGGGTCACGAGACCCCTCAAGGGTTGGTCACGTGACCCCAAAAGGGTAGGTCACGAGACCCCTCAAGGGTGGGTCACGTGACCGTTAAGGGGTGGATCACGTGACCCCTCGGGAGTGGGTCACGTGACCCCTCGGGAGTGGGTCACGAGACCCCTCAGGGGTGGGTCACGTGACCCCTCGGGAGTGGGTCACGTGACCCCTCAGGGGTGGGTCACGTGACCCCTCGGGAGTGGGTCACGAGACCCCTCAGGGGTGGGTCACGTGATACCTCTGGAGTGGGTCACGAGACACCTCAGGGGTGGGTCACGTGACACCTCCAGGGTGGCTCCCGTGACCCCTCAGGGGTGGGTGACGTGACCCCTCAACAGTGGTTCAGGAGACACGTCAAGGGTGGGTCCCGTGACCCGAGGGAGGCTTGTGGTGGGGAGCCTGAGTGCGCACGCGCGGCCCGCTTATAGGCCCGAAATGAGCCAGCCGCGGCTCGGAGAAAGGCCATCTCCTGGGGGCCTCCCCATGTTCCTCCACTCCTCAAGGAGGACCCCTTTACGGATGGAAGAAAAGGGGGATCTTCGCAGTGGTGGGTTCCGGCCAGAGGCGTCTGCGGGTTTGCCTGCACGTACGCCAGGTGCTCGCACAACGGGCCCAGGTGTTTGAGCCCCGTGGAGGCAGAGGGCTGCTTATTGCTGGATGATAGTGTCCTGCAGGGTTAAGGGACGGCGTGGGCACTCCCAGGGCCACAGAGGGCACCTGGCCTTTAGAGAGTTCCCTGGAAAATTCCTCGCCCAGGCCCTTGGTCCACAAGTCTATCCTGGGTACAGTGTCTGTGCGAGGCTGGGAGTGCTTCTGGGCAGTGTTCCCCAGGGGAAATCGCGTGGTCCTCTAGGTGGCAGGGAGGGCTCCTGTGTCCACGGACAGGTGCCCAGGGACCCTGTGGAACTGCTGTGACCTCTAAAGGGTGGGTCAGGTGAGCCAAGGGAGGTGTGTGCTTGGGAGCCTGAGTGCGCATGCGCGGCCCACGTATAGGCCCGAAACGAGCCAGCCGCGGCTCGGAGAAAAGCCATCTCCTGGGGGCCTCCCCATGTTCTTCCACTCCTCAAGCGTGACCCCTTTACGGATGGAGGAAAAGGGGGATCTTCGCAGTGGTGGGTTCGCGCCAGAGGGGTCTGCGGGTTTGCCTCCACGTACGCCAGGTGCCCGCACACCGGGCCCAGGTGTTTGAGCCCCGTGGAGGCAGAGGGCTGCTTATTGCTGGATGCAAGTGTCCTGCGGGGTCAAGGAACGGCATGGGCACTCCCCGGGCCACACAGGGCACCGGGCCCTTAGAGAGTTCCATGGGAAATCCCCCGCCCATGCCCCCGGTACCCAAGTCTGTCCTTAGCACACTGTCTGTGCGGGGCTGAAGGTACTGCTAGGCAGTGTGGCCTGTGGGAAATCGTGCGGTCCTCTGAGTGGCAGGGAGGGCTGCTGTTTCCCCGAACAGGTGCGCAGGGACCCTGTAAAACAGCTGTGACCTCTCAAGGTGGGTCATGTGACCCCTCAAGGGTGGGGCACGTGACCTCCCAAGGGTGGGTCAGAAGACCCCACAAGGGTGGGTCACGGGACCCCTCAAGGGTGGGTCACGAGACCCATCAAGGGTTGGTCACGTGACCCCAAAAGGGTAGGTCACGAGACCCCTCAAGGGTGGGTCACGTGACCGTTAAGGGGTGGATCACGTGACCCCTCGGGAGTGGGTCACGTGACCCCTCGGGAGTGGGTCACGAGACCCCTCAGGGGTGGGTCACGTGACCCCTCGGGAGTGGGTCACGTGACCCCTCAGGGGTGGGTCACGTGACCCCTCAGGGGTGGGTCACGTGACCCCTCGGGAGTGGGTCACGAGACCCCTCAGCGGTGGGTCACGTGATACCTCTGGAGTGGGTCACGAGACACCTCAGGGGTGGGTCACGTGATACCTCTGGAGTGGGTCACGAGACACCTCAGGGGTGGGTCACGTGACACCTCCAGGATGGCTCCCGTGACCCCTCAGGGGTGGGTGACGTGACCCCTCAACAGTGGTTCAGGAGACACGTCAAGGGTGGGTCCCGTGACCCGAGGGAGGCTTGTGGTGGGGAGCCTGAGTGCGCACGCGCGGCCCGCTTATAGGCCCGAAATGAGCCAGCCGCGGCTCGGAGAAAGGCCATCTCCTGGGGGCCTCCCCATGTTCCTCCACTCCTCAAGGAGGACCCCTTTACGGATGGAAGAAAAGGGGGATCTTCGCAGTGGTGGGTTCCGGCCCGAGGCGTCTGCGGGTTGCCTGCACGTACGCCAGGTGCTCGCACAACGGGCCCAGGTGTTTGAGCCCTGTGGAGGCAGAGGGCTGCTTATTGCTGGATGATAGTGTCCTGCAGGGTTAAGGGACGGCGTGGGCACTCCCAGGGCCACAGAGGGCACCTGGCCTTTAGAGAGTTCCCTGGAAAATTCCTCGCCCAGGCCCTTGGTCCACAAGTCTATCCTGGGTACAGTGTCTGTGCGAGGCTGGGAGTGCTTCTGGGCAGTGTTCCCCAGGGGAAATCGCGTGGTCCTCTAGGTGGCAGGGAGGGCTCCTGTGTCCACGGACAGGTGCCCAGGGACCCTGTGGAACTGCTGTGACCTCTAAAGGGTGGGTCAGGTGAGCCAAGGGAGGTGTGTGCTTGGGAGCCTGAGTGCGCATGCGCGGCCCACGTATAGGCCCGAAACGAGCCAGCCGCGGCTCGGAGAAAAGCCATCTCCTGGGGGCCTCCCCATGTTCTTCCACTCCTCAAGCGTGACCCCTTTACGGATGGAGGAAAAGGGGGATCTTCGCAGCGGTGGGTTCGCGCCAGAGGGGTCTGCGGGTTTGCCTCCACGTACGCCAGGTGCCCGCACACCGGGCCCAGGTGTTTGAGCCCCGTGGAGGCAGAGGGCTGCTTATTGCTGGATGCAAGTGTCCTGCGGGGTCAAGGAACGGCATGGGCACTCCCCGGGCCACACAGGGCACCGGGCCCTTAGAGAGTTCCATGGGAAATCCCCCGCCCATGCCCCCGGTACCCAAGTCTGTCCTTAGCACACTGTCTGTGCGGGGCTGAAGGTACTGCTAGGCAGTGTGGCCTGTGGGAAATCGTGCGGTCCTCTGAGTGGCAGGGAGGGCTGCTGTTTCCCCGAACAGGTGCGCAGGGACCCTGTAAAACAGCTGTGACCTCTCAAGGTGGGTCATGTGACCCCTCAAGGGTGGGGCACGTGACCTCCCAAGGGTGGGTCAGAAGACCCGACAAGGGTGGGTCACGGGACCCCTCAAGGGTGGGTCACGAGACCCCTCAAGGGTTGGTCACGTGACCCCAAAAGGGTAGGTCACGAGACCCCTCAAGGGTGGGTCACGTGACCGTTAAGGGGTGGATCACGTGACCCCTCGGGAGTGGGTCACGTGACCCCTCGGGAGTGGGTCACGAGACCCCTCAGGGGTGGGTCACGTGACCCCTCGGGAGTGGGTCACGAGACCCCTCAGGGGTGGGTCACGTGATACCTCTGGAGTGGGTCACGAGACACCTCAGGGGTGGGTCACGTGACACCTCCAGGGTGGCTCCCGTGACCCCTCAGGGGTGGGTGACGTGACCCCTCAACAGTGGTTCAGGAGACACGTCAAGGGTGGGTCCCGTGACCCGAGGGAGGCTTGTGGTGGGGAGCCTGAGTGCGCACGCGCGGCCCGCTTATAGGCCCGAAATGAGCCAGCCGCGGCTCGGAGAAAGGCCATCTCCTGGGGGCCTCCCCATGTTCCTCCACTCCTCAAGGAGGACCCCTTTACGGATGGAAGAAAAGGGGGATCTTCGCAGTGGTGGGTTCCGGCCAGAGGCGTCTGCGGGTTTGCCTGCACGTACGCCAGGTGCTCGCACAACGGGCCCAGGTGTTTGAGCCCCGTGGAGGCAGAGGGCTGCTTATTGCTGGATGATAGTGTCCTGCAGGGTTAAGGGACGGCGTGGGCACTCCCAGGGCCACAGAGGGCACCTGGCCTTTAGAGAGTTCCCTGGAAAATTCCTCGCCCAGGCCCTTGGTCCACAAGTCTATCCTGGGTACAGTGTCTGTGCGAGGCTGGGAGTGCTTCTGGGCAGTGTTCCCCAGGGGAAATCGCGTGGTCCTCTAGGTGGCAGGGAGGGCTCCTGTGTCCACGGACAGGTGCCCAGGGACCCTGTGGAACTGCTGTGACCTCTAAAGGGTGGGTCAGGTGAGCCAAGGGAGGTGTGTGCTTGGGAGCCTGAGTGCGCATGCGCGGCCCACGTATAGGCCCGAAACGAGCCAGCCGCGGCTCGGAGAAAAGCCATCTCCTGGGGGCCTCCCCATGTTCTTCCACTCCTCAAGCGTGACCCCTTTACGGATGGAGGAAAAGGGGGATCTTCGCAGCGGTGGGTTCGCGCCAGAGGGGTCTGCGGGTTTGCCTCCACGTACGCCAGGTGCCCGCACACCGGGCCCAGGTGTTTGAGCCCCGTGGAGGCAGAGGGCTGCTTATTGCTGGATGCAAGTGTCCTGCGGGGTCAAGGAACGGCATGGGCACTCCCCGGGCCACACAGGGCACCGGGCCCTTAGATAGTTCCATGGGAAATCCCCCGCCCATGCCCCCGGTACCCAAGTCTGTCCTTAGCACACTGTCTGTGCGGGGCTGAAGGTACTGCTAGGCAGTGTGGCCTGTGGGAAATCGTGCGGTCCTCTGAGTGGCAGGGAGGGCTGCTGTTTCCCCGAACAGGTGCGCAGGGACCCTGTAAAACAGCTGTGACCTCTCAAGGTGGGTCATGTGACCCCTCAAGGGTGGGGCACGTGACCTCCCAAGGGTGGGTCAGAAGACCCGACAAGGGTGGGTCACGGGACCCCTCAAGGGTGGGTCACGAGACCCCTCAAGGGTTGGTCACGTGACCCCAAAAGGGTAGGTCACGAGACCCCTCAAGGGTGGGTCACGTGACCGTTAAGGGGTGGATCACGTGACCCCTCGGGAGTGGGTCACGTGACCCCTCGGGAGTGGGTCACGAGACCCCTCAGGGGTGGGTCACGTGACCCCTCGGGAGTGGGTCACGAGACCCCTCAGGGGTGGGTCACGTGATACCTCTGGAGTGGGTCACGAGACACCTCAGGGGTGGGTCACGTGACACCTCCAGGGTGGCTCCCGTGACCCCTCAGGGGTGGGTGACGTGACCCCTCAACAGTGGTTCAGGAGACACGTCAAGGGTGGGTCCCGTGACCCGAGGGAGGCTTGTGGTGGGGAGCCTGAGTGCGCACGCGCGGCCCGCTTATAGGCCCGAAATGAGCCAGCCGCGGCTCGGAGAAAGGCCATCTCCTGGGGGCCTCCCCATGTTCCTCCACTCCTCAAGGAGGACCCCTTTACGGATGGAAGAAAAGGGGGATCTTCGCAGTGGTGGGTTCCGGCCAGAGGCGTCTGCGGGTTTGCCTGCACGTACGCCAGGTGCTCGCACAACGGGCCCAGGTGTTTGAGCCCCGTGGAGGCAGAGGGCTGCTTATTGCTGGATGATAGTGTCCTGCAGGGTTAAGGGACGGCGTGGGCACTCCCAGGGCCACAGAGGGCACCTGGCCTTTAGAGAGTTCCCTGGAAAATTCCTCGCCCAGGCCCTTGGTCCACAAGTCTATCCTGGGTACAGTGTCTGTGCGAGGCTGGGAGTGCTTCTGGGCAGTGTTCCCCAGGGGAAATCGCGTGGTCCTCTAGGTGGCAGGGAGGGCTCCTGTGTCCACGGACAGGTGCCCAGGGACCCTGTGGAACTGCTGTGACCTCTAAAGGGTGGGTCAGGTGAGCCAAGGGAGGTGTGTGCTTGGGAGCCTGAGTGCGCATGCGCGGCCCATGTATAGGCCCGAAACGAGCCAGCCGCGGCTCGGAGAAAAGCCATCTCCTGGGGGCCTCCCCATGTTCTTCCACTCCTCAAGCGTGACCCCTTTACGGATGGAGGAAAAGGGGGATCTTCGCAGTGGTGGGTTCGCGCCAGAGGGGTCTGCGGGTTTGCCTCCACGTACGCCAGGTGCCCGCACACCGGGCCCAGGTGTTTGAGCCCCGTGGAGGCAGAGGGCTGCTTATTGCTGGATGCAAGTGTCCTGCGGGGTCAAGGAACGGCATGGGCACTCCCCGGGCCACACAGGGCACCGGGCCCTTAGAGAGTTCCATGGGAAATCCCCCGCCCATGCCCCCGGTACCCAAGTCTGTCCTTAGCACACTGTCTGTGCGGGGCTGAAGGTACTGCTAGGCAGTGTGGCCTGTGGGAAATCGTGCGGTCCTCTGAGTGGCAGGGAGGGCTGCTGTTTCCCCGAACAGGTGCGCAGGGACCCTGTAAAACAGCTGTGACCTCTCAAGGTGGGTCATGTGACCCCTCAAGGGTGGGGCACGTGACCTCCCAAGGGGGGTTCAGAAGACCCCACAAGGGTGGGTCACGGGACCCCTCAAGGGTGGGTCACGAGACCCATCAAGGGTTGGTCACGTGACCCCAAAAGGGTAGGTCACGAGACCCCTCAAGGGTGGGTCACATGACCGTTAAGGGGTGGATCACGTGACCCCTCGGGAGTGGGTCACGTGACCCCTCGGGAGTGGGTCACGAGACCCCTCAGGGGTGGGTCACGTGACCCCTCGGGAGTGGGTCACGAGACCCCTCAGGGGTGGGTCACGTGACCCCTCAGGGGTGGGTCACGTGACCCCTCGGGAGTGGGTCACGAGACCCCTCAGGGGTGGGTCACGTGATACCTCTGGAGTGGGTCACGAGACACCTCAGGGGTGGGTCACGTGACACCTCCAGGGTGGCTCCCGTGACCCCTCAGGGGTGGGTGACGTGACCCCTCAACAGTGGTTCAGGAGACACGTCAAGGGTGAGTCCCGTGACCCGAGGGAGGCTTGTGGTGGGGAGCCTGAGTGCGCACGCGCGGCCCGCTTATAGGCCCGAAATGAGCCAGCCGCGGCTCGGAGAAAGGCCATCTCCTGGGGGCCTCCCCATGTTCCTCCACTCCTCAAGGAGGACCCCTTTACGGATGGAAGAAAAGGGGGATCTTCGCAGTGGTGGGTTCCGGCCAGAGGCGTCTGCGGGTTTGCCTGCACGTACGCCAGGTGCTCGCACAACGGGCCCAGGTGTTTGAGCCCCGTGGAGGCAGAGGGCTGCTTATTGCTGGATGATAGTGTCCTGCAGGGTTAAGGGACGGCGTGGGCACTCCCAGGGCCACAGAGGGCACCTGGCCTTTAGAGAGTTCCCTGGAAAATTCCTCGCCCAGGCCCTTGGTCCACAAGTCTATCCTGGGTACAGTGTCTGTGCGAGGCTGGGAGTGCTTCTGGGCAGTGTTCCCCAGGGGAAATCGCGTGGTCCTCTAGGTGGCAGGGAGGGCTCCTGTGTCCACGGACAGGTGCCCAGGGACCCTGTGGAACTGCTGTGACCTCTAAAGGGTGGGTCAGGTGAGCCAAGGGAGGTGTGTGCTTGGGAGCCTGAGTGCGCATGCGCGGCCCACGTATAGGCCCGAAACGAGCCAGCCGCGGCTCGGAGAAAAGCCATCTCCTGGGGGCCTCCCCATGTTCTTCCACTCCTCAAGCGTGACCCCTTTACGGATGGAGGAAAAGGGGGATCTTCGCAGTGGTGGGTTCGCGCCAGAGGGGTCTGCGGGTTTGCCTCCACGTACGCCAGGTGCCCGCACACCGGGCCCAGGTGTTTGAGCCCCGTGGAGGCAGAGGGCTGCTTATTGCTGGATGCAAGTGTCCTGCGGGGTCAAGGAACGGCATGGGCACTCCCCGGGCCACACAGGGCACCGGGCCCTTAGAGAGTTCCATGGGAAATCCCCCGCCCATGCCCCCGGTACCCAAGTCTGTCCTTAGCACACTGTCTGTGCGGGGCTGAAGGTACTGCTAGGCAGTGTGGCCTGTGGGAAATCGTGCGGTCCTCTGAGTGGCAGGGAGGGCTGCTGTTTCCCCGAACAGGTGCGCAGGGACCCTGTAAAACAGCTGTGACCTCTGAAGGTGGGTCATGTGACCCCTCAAGGGTGGGGCACGTGACCTCCCAAGGGTGGGTCAGGAGACCCCACAAGGGTGGGTCACGGGACCCCTCAAGGGTTGGTCAAGTGACCCCAAAAGGGTAGGTCACGAGGCCCCTCAAGGGTGGGTCACGTGACCCCTCAGGGGTGGGTCACGTGACCCCTCGGGAGTGGGTCACGAGACCCCTCAGGGGTGGGTCACGTGACCCCTCGGGAGTGGGTCACGAGACCCCTCAGGGGTGGGTCACGTGACCCCTCGGGAGTGGGTCACGAGACCTCTCAGGGGTGGGTCACGTGATACCTCTGGAGTGGGTCACGAGACCCCTCAGGGGTGGGTCACGTGACCCCTCCGGGGTGGCTCCCGTGACCCCTCAGGGGTGGGTGATGTGACCCCTCAACAGTGGTTCAGGAGACACGTCAAGGGTGGGTCCCGTGACCAGAGGGAGGCTTGTGGTGGGGAGCCTGAGTGCGCACGCGCGTCCCGCTTATAGGCCCAAAATGAGCCAGCCGCGGCTCGGAGAAAAGCCATCTCCTGGGGGCCTCCCCATGTTCCTCCACTCCTCAAGGAGGACCCCTTTACGGATGGAAGAAAAGGGGGATCTTCGCAGTGGTGGGTTCCGGCCAGAGGCGTCTGCGGGTTTGCCTGCACGTACGCCAGGTGCTCGCACAACGGGCCCAGGTGTTTGAGCCCCGTGGAGGCAGAGGGCTGCTTATTGCTGGATGATAGTGTCCTGCAGGGTTAAGGGACGGCGTGGGCACTCCCAGGGCCACAGAGGGCACCTGGCCTTTAGAGAGTTCCCTGGAAAATTCCTCGCCCAGGCCCTTGGTCCACAAGTCTATCCTGGGTACAGTGTCTGTGCGAGGCTGGGAGTGCTTCTGGGCAGTGTTCCCAGGGGAAATCGCGTGGTCCTCTAGGTGGCAGGGAGGGCTCATTTGTCCACGGACAGGTGCCCAGGGACCCTGTGGAACTGCTGTGACCTCTAAAGGGTGGGTCAGGTGAGCCAAGGGAGGTGTGTGCTTGGGAGCCTGAGTGCGCATGCGCGGCCCACGTATAGGCCCGAAACGAGCCAGCCGCGGCTCGGAGAAAAGCCATCTCCTGGGGGCCTCCCCATGTTCTTCCACTCCTCAAGCGTGACCCCTTTACGGATGGAGGAAAAGGGGGATCTTCGCAGCGGTGGGTTCGCGCCAGAGGGGTCTGCGGGTTTGCCTCCACGTACGCCAGGTGCCCGCACACCGGGCCCAGGTGTTTGAGCCCCGTGGAGGCAGAGGGCTGCTTATTGCTGGATGCAAGTGTCCTGCGGGGTCAAGGAACGGCATGGGCACTCCCCGGGCCACACAGGGCACCGGGCCCTTAGAGAGTTCCATGGGAAATCCCCCGCCCATGCCCCCGGTACCCAAGTCTGTCCTTAGCACACTGTCTGTGCGGGGCTGAAGGTACTGCTAGGCAGTGTGGCCTGTGGGAAATCGTGCGGTCCTCTGAGTGGCAGGGAGGGCTGCTGTTTCCCCGAACAGGTGCGCAGGGACCCTGTAAAACAGCTGTGACCTCTGAAGGTGGGTCATGTGACCCCTCAAGGGTGGGGCACGTGACCTCCCAAGGGTGGGTCAGGAGACCCCACAAGGGTGGGTCACGGGACCCCTCAAGGGTTGGTCAAGTGACCCCAAAAGGGTAGGTCACGAGGCCCCTCAAGGGTGGGTCACGTGACCCCTCAGGGGTGGGTCACGTGACCCCTCGGGAGTGGGTCACGAGACCCCTCAGGGGTGGGTCACGTGACCCCTCGGGAGTGGGTCACGAGACCCCTCAGGGGTGGGTCACGTGACCCCTCGGGAGTGGGTCACGAGACCTCTCAGGGGTGGGTCACGTGATACCTCTGGAGTGGGTCACGAGACCCCTCAGGGGTGGGTCACGTGACCCCTCCGGGGTGGCTCCCGTGACCCCTCAGGGGTGGGTGATGTGACCCCTCAACAGTGGTTCAGGAGACACGTCAAGGGTGGGTCCCATGACCAGAGGGAGGCTTGTGGTGGGGAGCCTGAGTGCGCACGCGCGTCCCGCTTATAGGCCCAAAATGAGCCAGCCGCGGCTCGGAGAAAAGCCATCTCCTGGGGGCCTCCCCATGTTCCTCCACTCCTCAAGGAGGACCCCTTTACGGATGGAAGAAAAGGGGGATCTTCGCAGTGGTGGGTTCCGGCCAGAGGCGTCTGCGGGTTTGCCTGCACGTACGCCAGGTGCTCGCACAACGGGCCCAGGTGTTTGAGCCCCGTGGAGGCAGAGGGCTGCTTATTGCTGGATGATAGTGTCCTGCAGGGTTAAGGGACGGCGTGGGCACTCCCAGGGCCACAGAGGGCACCTGGCCTTTAGAGAGTTCCCTGGAAAATTCCTCGCCCAGGCCCTTGGTCCACAAGTCTATCCTGGGTACAGTGTCTGTGCGAGGCTGGGAGTGCTTCTGGGCAGTGTTCCCAGGGGAAATCGCGTGGTCCTCTAGGTGGCAGGGAGGGCTCATTTGTCCACGGACAGGTGCCCAGGGACCCTGTGGAACTGCTGTGACCTCTAAAGGGTGGGTCAGGTGAGCCAAGGGAGGTGTGTGCTTGGGAGCCTGAGTGCGCATGCGCGGCCCACGTATAGGCCCGAAACGAGCCAGCCGCGGCTCGGAGAAAAGCCATCTCCTGGGGGCCTCCCCATGTTCTTCCACTCCTCAAGCGTGACCCCTTTACGGATGGAGGAAAAGGGGGATCTTCGCAGCGGTGGGTTCGCGCCAGAGGGGTCTGCGGGTTTGCCTCCACGTACGCCAGGTGCCCGCACACCGGGCCCAGGTGTTTGAGCCCCGTGGAGGCAGAGGGCTGCTTATTGCTGGATGCAAGTGTCCTGCGGGGTCAAGGAACGGCATGGGCACTCCCCGGGCCACACAGGGCACCGGGCCCTTAGAGAGTTCCATGGGAAATCCCCCGCCCATGCCCCCGGTACCCAAGTCTGTCCTTAGCACACTGTCTGTGCGGGGCTGAAGGTACTGCTAGGCAGTGTGGCCTGTGGGAAATCGTGCGGTCCTCTGAGTGGCAGGGAGGGCTGCTGTTTCCCCGAACAGGTGCGCAGGGACCCTGTAAAACAGCTGTGACCTCTCAAGGTGGGTCATGTGACCCCTCAAGGGTGGGGCACGTGACCTCCCAAGGGTGGGTCAGAAGACCCGACAAGGGTGGGTCACGGGACCCCTCAAGGGTGGGTCACGAGACCCCTCAAGGGTTGGTCACGTGACCCCAAAAGGGTAGGTCACGAGACCCCTCAAGGGTGGGTCACGTGACCGTTAAGGGGTGGATCACGTGACCCCTCGGGAGTGGGTCACGTGACCCCTCGGGAGTGGGTCACGAGACCCCTCAGGGGTGGGTCACGTGACCCCTCGGGAGTGGGTCACGTGACCCCTCAGGGGTGGGTCACGTGACCCCTCGGGAGTGGGCCACGTGACCCCTCAGGGGTGGGTCACGTGACCCCTCGGGAGTGGGTCACGAGACCCCTCAGGGGTGGGTCACGTGACCCCTCGGGAGTGGGTCACGAGACCCCTCAGGGGTGGGTCACGTGACCCCTCAGGGGTGGGTCACGTGACCCCTCGGGAGTGGGTCACGAGACCCCTCAGGGGTGGGTCACGTGATACCTCGGGAGTGGGTCACGAGACCCCTCAGGGGTGGGTCACGTGACCCCTCGGGAGTGGGTCACGAGACCCCTCAGGGGTGGGTCACGTGACCCCTCAGGGGTGGGTGACGTGACCCCTCAACAGTGGTTCAGGAGACACGTCAAGGGTGAGTCCCGTGACCCGAGGGAGGCTTGTGGTGGGGAGCCTGAGTGCGCACGCGCGGCCCGCTTATAGGCCCGAAATGAGCCAGCCGCGGCTCGGAGAAAGGCCATCTCCTGGGGGCCTCCCCATGTTCCTCCACTCCTCAAGGAGGACCCCTTTACGGATGGAAGAAAAGGGGGATCTTCGCAGTGGTGGGTTCCGGCCAGAGGCGTCTGCGGGTTTGCCTGCACGTACGCCAGGTGCTCGCACAACGGGCCCAGGTGTTTGAGCCCCGTGGAGGCAGAGGGCTGCTTATTGCTGGATGATAGTGTCCTGCAGGGTTAAGGGACGGCGTGGGCACTCCCAGGGCCACAGAGGGCACCTGGCCTTTAGAGAGTTCCCTGGAAAATTCCTCGCCCAGGCCCTTGGTCCACAAGTCTATCCTGGGTACAGTGTCTGTGCGAGGCTGGGAGTGCTTCTGGGCAGTGTTCCCCAGGGGAAATCGCGTGGTCCTCTAGGTGGCAGGGAGGGCTCCTGTGTCCACGGACAGGTGCCCAGGGACCCTGTGGAACTGCTGTGACCTCTAAAGGGTGGGTCAGGTGAGCCAAGGGAGGTGTGTGCTTGGGAGCCTGAGTGCGCATGCGCGGCCCACGTATAGGCCCGAAACGAGCCAGCCGCGGCTCGGAGAAAAGCCATCTCCTGGGGGCCTCCCCATGTTCTTCCACTCCTCAAGCGTGACCCCTTTACGGATGGAGGAAAAGGGGGATCTTCGCAGTGGTGGGTTCGCGCCAGGGGGGTCTGCGGGTTTGCCTCCACGTACGCCAGGTGCCCGCACACCGGGCCCAGGTGTTTGAGCCCCGTGGAGGCAGAGGGCTGCTTATTGCTGGATGCAAGTGTCCTGCGGGGTCAAGGAACGGCATGGGCACTCCCCGGGCCACACAGGGCACCGGGCCCTTAGAGAGTTCCATGGGAAATCCCCCGCCCATGCCCCCGGTACCCAAGTCTGTCCTTAGCACACTGTCTGTGCGGGGCTGAAGGTACTGCTAGGCAGTGTGGCCTGTGGGAAATCGTGCGGTCCTCTGAGTGGCAGGGAGGGCTGCTGTTTCCCCGAACAGGTGCGCAGGGACCCTGTAAAACAGCTGTGACCTCTCAAGGTGGGTCATGTGACCCCTCAAGGGTGGGGCACGTGACCTCCCAAGGGTGGGTCAGAAGACCCCACAAGGGTGGGTCACGGGACCCCTCAAGGGTGGGTCACGAGACCCATCAAGGGTTGGTCACGTGACCCCAAAAGGGTAGGTCACGAGACCCCTCAAGGGTGGGTCACGTGACCGTTAAGGGGTGGATCACGTGACCCCTCGGGAGTGGGTCACGTGACCCCTCGGGAGTGGGTGACGAGACCCCTCAGGGGTGGGTCACGTGACCCCTCGGGAGTGGGTCACGAGACCCCTCAGGGGTGGGTCACGTGACCCCTCGGGAGTGGGTCACGAGACCTCTCAGGGGTGGGTCACGTGATACCTCTGGAGTGGGTCACGAGACCCCTCAGGGGTGGGTCACGTGACCCCTCCGGGGTGGCTCCCGTGACCCCTCAGGGGTGGGTGATGTGACCCCTCAACAGTGGTTCAGGAGACACGTCAAGGGTGGGTCCCGTGACCAGAGGGAGGCTTCTGGTGGGGAGCCTGAGTGCGCACGCGCGGCCCGCTTATAGGCCCGAAATGAGCCAGCCGCGGCTCGGAGAAAAGCCATCTCCTGGGGGCCTCCCCATGTTCCTCCACTCCTCAAGGAGGACCCCTTTACGGATGGAAGAAAAGGGGGATCTTCGCAGTGGTGGGTTCCGGCCAGAGGCGTCTGCGGGTTTGCCTGCACGTACGCCAGGTGCTCGCACAACGGGCCCAGGTGTTTGAGCCCCGTGGAGGCAGAGGGCTGCTTATTGCTGGATGATAGTGTCCTGCAGGGTTAAGGGACGGCGTGGGCACTCCCAGGGCCACAGAGGGCACCTGGCCTTTAGAGAGTTCCCTGGAAAATTCCTCGCCCAGGCCCTTGGTCCACAAGTCTATCCTGGGTACAGTGTCTGTGCCAGGCTGGGAGTGCTTCTGGGCAGTGTTCCCCAGGGGAAATCGCGTGGTCCTCTAGGTGGCAGGGAGGGCTCCTGTGTCCACGGACAGGTGCCCAGGGACCCTGTGGAACTGCTGTGACCTCTAAAGGGTGGGTCAGGTGAGCCAAGGGAGGTGTGTGCTTGGGAGCCTGAGTGCGCATGCGCGGCCCACGTATAGGCCCGAAACGAGCCAGCCGCGGCTCGGAGAAAAGCCATCTCCTGGGGGCCTCCCCATGTTCTTCCACTCCTCAAGCGTGACCCCTTTACGGATGGAGGAAAAGGGGGATCTTCGCAGCGGTGGGTTCGCGCCAGAGGGGTCTGCGGGTTTGCCTCCACGTACGCCAGGTGCCCGCACACCGGGCCCAGGTGTTTGAGCCCCGTGGAGGCAGAGGGCTGCTTATTGCTGGATGCAAGTGTCCTGCGGGGTCAAGGAACGGCATGGGCACTCCCCGGGCCACACAGGGCACCGGGCCCTTAGAGAGTTCCATGGGAAATCCCCCGCCCATGCCCCCGGTACCCAAGTCTGTCCTTAGCACACTGTCTGTGCGGGGCTGAAGGTACTGCTAGGCAGTGTGGCCTGTGGGAAATCGTGCGGTCCTCTGAGTGGCAGGGAGGGCTGCTGTTTCCCCGAACAGGTGCGCAGGGACCCTGTAAAACAGCTGTGACCTCTCAAGGTGGGTCATGTGACCCCTCAAGGGTGGGGCACGTGACCTCCCAAGGGTGGGTCAGAAGACCCGACAAGGGTGGGTCACGGGACCCCTCAAGGGTGGGTCACGAGACCCCTCAAGGGTTGGTCACGTGACCCCAAAAGGGTAGGTCACGAGACCCCTCAAGGGTGGGTCACGTGACCGTTAAGGGGTGGATCACGTGACCCCTCGGGAGTGGGTCACGTGACCCCTCGGGAGTGGGTCACGAGACCCCTCAGGGGTGGGTCACGTGACCCCTCGGAAGTGGGTCACGAGACCCCTCAGGGGTGTGTCACGTGACCCCTCAGGGGTGGGTCACGTGACCTCTCGGGAGTGGGTCACGAGACCCCTCAGGGGTGGGTCACGTGATACCTCTGGAGTGGGTCACGAGACACCTCAGGGGTGGGTCACGTGACACCTCCAGGGTGGCTCCCGTGACCCCTCAGGGGTGGGTGACGTGACCCCTCGGGAGTGGGTCACGAGACCCCTCAGGGGTGGGTCACGTGACCCCTCGGGAGTGGGTCACGAGACCCCTCAGGGGTGGGTCACGTGACCCCTCAGGGGTGGGTCACGTGACCCCTCGGGAGTGGGTCACGAGACCCCTCAGGGGTGGGTCACGTGATACCTCGGGAGTGGGTCACGAGACCCCTCAGGGGTGGGTCACGTGACCCCTCGGGAGTGGGTCACGAGACCCCTCAGGGGTGGGTCACGTGATCCCTCAGGGGTGGGTGACGTGACCCCTCAACAGTGGTTCAGGAGACACGTCAAGGGTGAGTCCCGTGACCCGAGGGAGGCTTGTGGTGGGGAGCCTGAGTGCGCACGCGCGGCCCGCTTATAGGCCCGAAATGAGCCAGCCGCGGCTCGGAGAAAGGCCATCTCCTGGGGGCCTCCCCATGTTCCTCCACTCCTCAAGGAGGACCCCTTTACGGATGGAAGAAAAGGGGGATCTTCGCAGTGGTGGGTTCCGGCCAGAGGCGTCTGCGGGTTTGCCTGCACGTACGCCAGGTGCTCGCACAACGGGCCCAGGTGTTTGAGCCCCGTGGAGGCAGAGGGCTGCTTATTGCTGGATGATAGTGTCCTGCAGGGTTAAGGGACGGCGTGGGCACTCCCAGGGCCACAGAGGGCACCTGGCCTTTAGAGAGTTCCCTGGAAAATTCCTCGCCCAGGCCCTTGGTCCACAAGTCTATCCTGGGTACAGTGTCTGTGCGAGGCTGGGAGTGCTTCTGGGCAGTGTTCCCCAGGGGAAATCGCGTGGTCCTCTAGGTGGCAGGGAGGGCTCCTGTGTCCACGGACAGGTGCCCAGGGACCCTGTGGAACTGCTGTGACCTCTAAAGGGTGGGTCAGGTGAGCCAAGGGAGGTGTGTGCTTGGGAGCCTGAGTGCGCATGCGCGGCCCACGTATAGGCCCGAAACGAGCCAGCCGCGGCTCGGAGAAAAGCCATCTCCTGGGGGCCTCCCCATGTTCTTCCACTCCTCAAGCGTGACCCCTTTACGGATGGAGGAAAAGGGGGATCTTCGCAGTGGTGGGTTCGCGCCAGGGGGGTCTGCGGGTTTGCCTCCACGTACGCCAGGTGCCCGCACACCGGGCCCAGGTGTTTGAGCCCCGTGGAGGCAGAGGGCTGCTTATTGCTGGATGCAAGTGTCCTGCGGGGTCAAGGAACGGCATGGGCACTCCCCGGGCCACACAGGGCACCGGGCCCTTAGAGAGTTCCATGGGAAATCCCCCGCCCATGCCCCCGGTACCCAAGTCTGTCCTTAGCACACTGTCTGTGCGGGGCTGAAGGTACTGCTAGGCAGTGTGGCCTGTGGGAAATCGTGCGGTCCTCTGAGTGGCAGGGAGGGCTGCTGTTTCCCCGAACAGGTGCGCAGGGACCCTGTAAAACAGCTGTGACCTCTCAAGGTGGGTCATGTGACCCCTCAAGGGTGGGGCACGTGACCTCCCAAGGGTGGGTCAGAAGACCCCACAAGGGTGGGTCACGGGACCCCTCAAGGGTGGGTCACGAGACCCATCAAGGGTTGGTCACGTGACCCCAAAAGGGTAGGTCACGAGACCCCTCAAGGGTGGGTCACGTGACCGTTAAGGGGTGGATCACGTGACCCCTCGGGAGTGGGTCACGTGACCCCTCGGGAGTGGGTGACGAGACCCCTCAGGGGTGGGTCACGTGACCCCTCGGGAGTGGGTCACGAGACCCCTCAGGGGTGGGTCACGTGACCCCTCGGGAGTGGGTCACGAGACCTCTCAGGGGTGGGTCACGTGATACCTCTGGAGTGGGTCACGAGACCCCTCAGGGGTGGGTCACGTGACCCCTCCGGGGTGGCTCCCGTGACCCCTCAGGGGTGGGTGATGTGACCCCTCAACAGTGGTTCAGGAGACACGTCAAGGGTGGGTCCCGTGACCAGAGGGAGGCTTCTGGTGGGGAGCCTGAGTGCGCACGCGCGGCCCGCTTATAGGCCCGAAATGAGCCAGCCGCGGCTCGGAGAAAAGCCATCTCCTGGGGGCCTCCCCATGTTCCTCCACTCCTCAAGGAGGACCCCTTTACGGATGGAAGAAAAGGGGGATCTTCGCAGTGGTGGGTTCCGGCCAGAGGCGTCTGCGGGTTTGCCTGCACGTACGCCAGGTGCTCGCACAACGGGCCCAGGTGTTTGAGCCCCGTGGAGGCAGAGGGCTGCTTATTGCTGGATGATAGTGTCCTGCAGGGTTAAGGGACGGCGTGGGCACTCCCAGGGCCACAGAGGGCACCTGGCCTTTAGAGAGTTCCCTGGAAAATTCCTCGCCCAGGCCCTTGGTCCACAAGTCTATCCTGGGTACAGTGTCTGTGCCAGGCTGGGAGTGCTTCTGGGCAGTGTTCCCCAGGGGAAATCGCGTGGTCCTCTAGGTGGCAGGGAGGGCTCCTGTGTCCACGGACAGGTGCCCAGGGACCCTGTGGAACTGCTGTGACCTCTAAAGGGTGGGTCAGGTGAGCCAAGGGAGGTGTGTGCTTGGGAGCCTGAGTGCGCATGCGCGGCCCACGTATAGGCCCGAAACGAGCCAGCCGCGGCTCGGAGAAAAGCCATCTCCTGGGGGCCTCCCCATGTTCTTCCACTCCTCAAGCGTGACCCCTTTACGGATGGAGGAAAAGGGGGATCTTCGCAGCGGTGGGTTCGCGCCAGAGGGGTCTGCGGGTTTGCCTCCACGTACGCCAGGTGCCCGCACACCGGGCCCAGGTGTTTGAGCCCCGTGGAGGCAGAGGGCTGCTTATTGCTGGATGCAAGTGTCCTGCGGGGTCAAGGAACGGCATGGGCACTCCCCGGGCCACACAGGGCACCGGGCCCTTAGAGAGTTCCATGGGAAATCCCCCGCCCATGCCCCCGGTACCCAAGTCTGTCCTTAGCACACTGTCTGTGCGGGGCTGAAGGTACTGCTAGGCAGTGTGGCCTGTGGGAAATCGTGCGGTCCTCTGAGTGGCAGGGAGGGCTGCTGTTTCCCCGAACAGGTGCGCAGGGACCCTGTAAAACAGCTGTGACCTCTCAAGGTGGGTCATGTGACCCCTCAAGGGTGGGGCACGTGACCTCCCAAGGGTGGGTCAGAAGACCCGACAAGGGTGGGTCACGGGACCCCTCAAGGGTGGGTCACGAGACCCCTCAAGGGTTGGTCACGTGACCCCAAAAGGGTAGGTCACGAGACCCCTCAAGGGTGGGTCACGTGACCGTTAAGGGGTGGATCACGTGACCCCTCGGGAGTGGGTCACGTGACCCCTCGGGAGTGGGTCACGAGACCCCTCAGGGGTGGGTCACGTGACCCCTCGGAAGTGGGTCACGAGACCCCTCAGGGGTGTGTCACGTGACCCCTCAGGGGTGGGTCACGTGACCTCTCGGGAGTGGGTCACGAGACCCCTCAGGGGTGGGTCACGTGATACCTCTGGAGTGGGTCACGAGACACCTCAGGGGTGGGTCACGTGACACCTCCAGGGTGGCTCCCGTGACCCCTCAGGGGTGGGTGACGTGACCCCTCGGGAGTGGGTCACGAGACCCCTCAGGGGTGGGTCACGTGACCCCTCGGGAGTGGGTCACGAGACCCCTCAGGGGTGGGTCACGTGACCCCTCAGGGGTGGGTCACGTGACCCCTCGGGAGTGGGTCACGAGACCCCTCAGGGGTGGGTCACGTGATACCTCGGGAGTGGGTCACGAGACCCCTCAGGGGTGGGTCACGTGACCCCTCGGGAGTGGGTCACGAGACCCCTCAGGGGTGGGTCACGTGATCCCTCAGGGGTGGGTGACGTGACCCCTCAACAGTGGTTCAGGAGACACGTCAAGGGTGAGTCCCGTGACCCGAGGGAGGCTTGTGGTGGGGAGCCTGAGTGCGCACGCGCGGCCCGCTTATAGGCCCGAAATGAGCCAGCCGCGGCTCGGAGAAAGGCCATCTCCTGGGGGCCTCCCCATGTTCCTCCACTCCTCAAGGAGGACCCCTTTACGGATGGAAGAAAAGGGGGATCTTCGCAGTGGTGGGTTCCGGCCAGAGGCGTCTGCGGGTTTGCCTGCACGTACGCCAGGTGCTCGCACAACGGGCCCAGGTGTTTGAGCCCCGTGGAGGCAGAGGGCTGCTTATTGCTGGATGATAGTGTCCTGCAGGGTTAAGGGACGGCGTGGGCACTCCCAGGGCCACAGAGGGCACCTGGCCTTTAGAGAGTTCCCTGGAAAATTCCTCGCCCAGGCCCTTGGTCCACAAGTCTATCCTGGGTACAGTGTCTGTGCGAGGCTGGGAGTGCTTCTGGGCAGTGTTCCCCAGGGGAAATCGCGTGGTCCTCTAGGTGGCAGGGAGGGCTCCTGTGTCCACGGACAGGTGCCCAGGGACCCTGTGGAACTGCTGTGACCTCTAAAGGGTGGGTCAGGTGAGCCAAGGGAGGTGTGTGCTTGGGAGCCTGAGTGCGCATGCGCGGCCCACGTATAGGCCCGAAACGAGCCAGCCGCGGCTCGGAGAAAAGCCATCTCCTGGGGGCCTCCCCATGTTCTTCCACTCCTCAAGCGTGACCCCTTTACGGATGGAGGAAAAGGGGGATCTTCGCAGTGGTGGCTTCGCGCCAGGGGGGTCTGCGGGTTTGCCTCCACGTACGCCAGGTGCCCGCACACCGGGCCCAGGTGTTTGAGCCCCG
Organism: Desmodus rotundus; assembly: GCF_022682495.2. Taxonomy (NCBI): domain Eukaryota; kingdom Metazoa; phylum Chordata; class Mammalia; order Chiroptera; family Phyllostomidae; genus Desmodus; species Desmodus rotundus. Next base: position 195,562 of record NW_026527677.1, on the reverse strand, counting down.
TGGAGGCAGAGGGCTGCTTATTGCTGGATGCAAGTGTCCTGCGGGGTCAAGGAACGGCATGGGCACTCCCCGGGCCACACAGGGCACCGGGCCCTTAGAGAGTTCCATGGGAAATCCCCCGCCCATGCCCCCGGTACCCAAGTCTGTCCTTAGCACACTGTCTGTGCGGGGCTGAAGGTACTGCTAGGCAGTGTGGCCTGTGGGAAATCGTGCGGTCCTCTGAGTGGCAGGGAGGGCTGCTGTTTCCCCGAACAGGTGCGCAGGGACCCTGTAAAACAGCTGTGACCTCTCAAGGTGGGTCATGTGACCCCTCAAGGGTGGGGCACGTGACCTCCCAAGGGTGGGTCAGAAGACCCCACAAGGGTGGGTCACGGGACCCCTCAAGGGTGGGTCACGAGACCCATCAAGGGTTGGTCACGTGACCCCAAAAAGGTAGGTCACGAGACCCCTCAAGGGTGGGTCACGTGACCGTTAAGGGGTGGATCACGTGACCCCTCGGGAGTGGGTCACGTGACCCCTCGGGAGTGGGTGACGAGACCCCTCAGGGGTGGGTCACGTGACCCCTCGGGAGTGGGTCACGAGACCCCTCAGGGGTGGGTCACGTGACCCCTCGGGAGTGGGTCACGAGACCTCTCAGGGGTGGGTCACGTGATACCTCTGGAGTGGGTCACGAGACCCCTCAGGGGTGGGTCACGTGACCCCTCCGGGGTGGCTCCCGTGACCCCTCAGGGGTGGGTGATGTGACCCCTCAACAGTGGTTCAGGAGACACGTCAAGGGTGGGTCCCGTGACCAGAGGGAGGCTTCTGGTGGGGAGCCTGAGTGCGCACGCGCGGCCCGCTTATAGGCCCGAAATGAGCCAGCCGCGGCTCGGAGAAAAGCCATCTCCTGGGGGCCTCCCCATGTTCCTCCACTCCTCAAGGAGGACCCCTTTACGGATGGAAGAAAAGGGGGATCTTCGCAGTGGTGGGTTCCGGCCAGAGGCGTCTGCGGGTTTGCCTGCACGTACGCCAGGTGCTCGCACAACGGGCCCAGGTGTTTGAGCCCCGTGGAGGCAGAGGGCTGCTTATTGCTGGATGATAGTGTCCTGCAGGGTTAAGGGACGGCGTGGGCACTCCCAGGGCCACAGAGGGCACCTGGCCTTTAGAGAGTTCCCTGGAAAATTCCTCGCCCAGGCCCTTGGTCCACAAGTCTATCCTGCGTACAGTGTCTGTGCCAGGCTGGGAGTGCTTCTGGGCAGTGTTCCCCAGGGGAAATCGCGTGGTCCTCTAGGTGGCAGGGAGGGCTCCTGTGTCCACGGACAGGTGCCCAGGGACCCTGTGGAACTGCTGTGACCTCTAAAGGGTGGGTCAGGTGAGCCAAGGGAGGTGTGTGCTTGGGAGCCTGAGTGCGCATGCGCGGCCCACGTATAGGCCGGAAACGAGCCAGCCGCGGCTCGGAGAAAAGCCATCTCCTGGGGGCCTCCCCATGTTCTTCCACTCCTCAAGCGTGACCCCTTTACGGATGGAGGAAAAGGGGGATCTTCGCAGCGGTGGGTTCGCGCCAGAGGGGTCTGCGGGTTTGCCTCCACGTACGCCAGGTGCCCGCACACCGGGCCCAGGTGTTTGAGCCCCGTGGAGGCAGAGGGCTGCTTATTGCTGGATGCAAGTGTCCTGCGGGGTCAAGGAACGGCATGGGCACTCCCCGGGCCACACAGGGCACCGGGCCCTTAGAGAGTTCCATGGGAAATCCCCCGCCCATGCCCCCGGTACCCAAGTCTGTCCTTAGCACACTGTCTGTGCGGGGCTGAAGGTACTGCTAGGCAGTGTGGCCTGTGGGAAATCGTGCGGTCCTCTGAGTGGCAGGGAGGGCTGCTGTTTCCCCGAACAGGTGCGCAGGGACCCTGTAAAACAGCTGTGACCTCTCAAGGTGGGTCATGTGACCCCTCAAGGGTGGGGCACGTGACCTCCCAAGGGTGGGTCAGAAGACCCGACAAGGGTGGGTCACGGGACCCCTCAAGGGTGGGTCACGAGACCCCTCAAGGGTTGGTCACGTGACCCCAAAAAGGTAGGTCACGAGACCCCTCAAGGGTGGGTCACGTGACCGTTAAGGGGTGGATCACGTGACCCCTCGGGAGTGGGTCACGTGACCCCTCGGGAGTGGGTCACGAGACCCCTCAGGGGTGGGTCACGTGACCCCTCGGAAGTGGGTCACGAGACCCCTCAGGGGTGTGTCACGTGACCCCTCAGGGGTGGGTCACGTGACCTCTCGGGAGTGGGTCACGAGACCCCTCAGGGGTGGGTCACGTGATACCTCTGGAGTGGGTCACGAGACACCTCAGGGGTGGGTCACGTGACACCTCCAGGGTGGCTCCCGTGACCCCTCAGGGGTGGGTGACGTGACCCCTCAACAGTGGTTCAGGAGACACGTCAAGGGTGGGTCCCGTGACCCGAGGGAGGCTTGTGGTGGGGAGCCTGAGTGCGCACGCGCGGCCCGCTTATAGGCCCGAAATGAGCCAGCCGCGGCTCGGAGAAAGGCCATCTCCTGGGGGCCTCCCCATGTTCCTCCACTCCTCAAGGAGGACCCCTTTACGGATGGAAGAAAAGGGGGATCTTCGCAGTGGTGGGTTCCGGCCAGAGGCGTCTGCGGGTTTGCCTGCACGTACGCCAGGTGCTCGCACAACGGGCCCAGGTGTTTGAGCCCCGTGGAGGCAGAGGGCTGCTTATTGCTGGATGATAGTGTCCTGCAGGGTTAAGGGACGGCGTGGGCACTCCCAGGGCCACAGAGGGCACCTGGCCTTTAGAGAGTTCCCTGGAAAATTCCCCGCCCAGGCCCCTGGTCCACAAGTCTATCCTGCGTACAGTGTCTGTGCGAGGCTGGGAGTGCTTCTGGGCAGTGTTCCCCAGGGGAAATCGCGTGGTCCTCTAGGTGGCAGGGAGGGCTCCTGTGTCCACGGACAGGTGCCCAGGGACCCTGTGGAACTGCTGTGACCTCTAAAGGGTGGGTCAGGTGAGCCAAGGGAGGTGTGTGCTTGGGAGCCTGAGTGCGCATGCGCGGCCCACGTATAGGCCCGAAACGAGCCAGCCGCGGCTCGGAGAAAAGCCATCTCCTGGGGGCCTCCCCATGTTCTTCCACTCCTCAAGCGTGACCCCTTTACGGATGGAGGAAAAGGGGGATCTTCGCAGTGGTGGGTTCGCGCCAGGGGGGTCTGCGGGTTTGCCTCCACGTACGCCAGGTGCCCGCACACCCGGCCCAGGTGTTTGAGCCCCGTGGAGGCAGAGGGCTGCTTATTGCTGGATGCAAGTGTCCTGCGGGGTCAAGGAACGGCATGGGCACTCCCCGGGCCACACAGGGCACCGGGCCCTTAGAGAGTTCCATGGGAAATCCCCCGCCCATGCCCCCGGTACCCAAGTCTGTCCTTAGCACACTGTCTGTGCGGGGCTGAAGGTACTGCTAGGCAGTGTGGCCTGTGGGAAATCGTGCGGTCCTCTGAGTGGCAGGGAGGGCTGCTGTTTCCCCGAACAGGTGCGCAGGGACCCTGTAAAACAGCTGTGACCTCTGAAGGTGGGTCATGTGACCCCTCAAGGGTGGGGCACGTGACCTCCCAAGGGTGGGTCAGGAGACCCCACAAGGGTGGGTCACGTGACCCCTCAGGGGTGGGTCACGTGACCCCTCGGGAGTGGGTCACGAGACCCCTCAGGGGTGGGTCACGTGACCCCTCGGGAGTGGGTCACGAGACCCCTCAGGGGTGGGTCACGTGACCCCTCGGGAGTGGGTCACGAGACCCCTCAGGGGTGGGTCACGTGACCCCTCGGGAGTGGGTCACGAGACCCCTCAGGGGTGGGTCACGTGACCCCTCGGGAGTGGGTCACGAGACCCCTCAGGGGTGGGTCACGTGATACCTCTGGAGTGGGTCACGAGACCCCTCAGGGGTGGGTCACGTGACCCCTCCGGGGTGGCTCCCTTGACGCCTCAGGGGTGGGTGACGTGACCCCTCAACAGTGGTTCAGGAGACACGTCATAAGTGGGTCCCGTGACCCGAGGGAGGCTTGTGGTGGGGAGCCTGAGTGCGCACGCGCGGCCCGCTTATAGGCCCGAAATGAGCCAGCCGCGGCTCGGAGAAAAGCCATCCTCTGAGGGCCTCCCCATGTTCCTCCACTCCTCAAGGAGGACCCCTTTACGGATGGAAGAAAAGGGGGATCTTCGCAGTGGTGGGTTCGGGCCAGAGCGGTCTGCGGGTTTGCCTGCACGTACACCAGGTGCTCGCACAACGGGCCCAGGTGTTTGAGCCCAGTGGAGGCAGAGGGATGCTTATTGCTGGATGATAGTGTCCTGCAGGGTTAAGGGACGGCGTGGGCACTCCCAGGGCGACAGAGGGCACCTGGCCTTTAGAGAGTTCCCTGGAAAATTCCCCGCCCTGGCCCCTGGTCCACAAGTCTATCCTGCGTACAGTGTCTGTGCGACGCTGGGAGTGCTTCTGGGCAGTGTTCCCCAGGGGAAATCGCGTGGTCCTCTAGGTGGCAGGGAGGGCTCCTGTGTCCACGGACAGGTGCCCAGGGACCCTGTGGAACTGCTGTGACCTCTAAAGGGTGGGTCAGGTGAGCCAAGGGAGGTGTGTGCTTGGGAGCCTGAGTGCGCATGCGCGGCCCACGTATAGGCCCGAAACGAGCCAGCCGCGGCTCGGAGAAAAGCCATCTCCTGGGGGCCTCCCCATGTTCTTCCACTCCTCAAGCGTGACCCCTTTACGGATGGAGGAAAAGGGGGATCTTCGCAGTGGTGGGTTCGCGCCAGAGGGGTCTGCGGGTTTGCCTCCACGTACGCCAGGTGCCCGCACACCGGGCCCAGGTGTTTGAGCCCCGTGGAGGCAGAGGGCTGCTTATTGCTGGATGCAAGTGTCCTGCGGGGTCAAGGAACGGCCTGGGCACTCCCCGGGCCACACAGGGCACCGGGCCCTTAGAGAGTTCCATGGGAAATCCCCCGCCCATGCCCCCGGTACCCAAGTCTGTCCTTAGCACACTGTCTGTGCGGGGCTGAAGGTACTGCTAGGCAGTGTGGCCTGTGGGAAATCGTGCGGTCCTCTGAGTGGCAGGGAGGGCTGCTGTTTCCCCGAACAGGTGCGCAGGGACCCTGTAAAACAGCTGTGACCTCTCAAGGTGGGTCATGTGACCCCTCAAGGGTGGGGCACGTGACCTCCCAAGGGTGGGTCAGGAGACCCCACAAGGGTGGGTCACGGGACCCCTCAAGGGTGGGTCACGAGACCCCTCAAGGGTTGGTCACGTGACCCCAAAAGGGTAGGTCACGAGACCCCTCAAGGGTGGGTCACGTGACCCCTCAGGGGTGGGTCACGTGACCTCTCGGGAGTGGGTCACGAGACCCCTCAGGGGTGGGTCACGTGACCCCTCGGGAGTGGGTCACGAGACCCCTCAGGGGTGGGTCACGTGACCCCTCGGGAGTGGGTCACGAGACCCCTCAGGGGTGGGTCACGTGACCCTCGGGAGTGGGTCACGAGACCTCTCAGGGGTGGGTCACGTGATACCTCTGGAGTGGGTCACGAGACCCCTCAGGGGTGGGTCACGTGACCCCTCCGGGGTGGCTCCCGTGACCCCTCAGGGGTGGGTGACGTGACCCCTCAACAGTGGTTCAGGAGACACGTCAAGGGTGGGTCCCGTGACCCGAGGGAGGCTTGTGGTGGGGAGCCTGAGTGCGCACGCGCGGCCCGCTTATAGGCCCGAAATGAGCCAGCCGCGGCTCGGAGAAAGGCCATCTCCTGGGGGCCTCCCCATGTTCCTCCACTCCTCAAGGAGGACCCCTTTACGGATGGAAGAAAAGGGGGATCTTCGCAGTGGTGGGTTCCGGCCAGAGGCGTCTGCGGGTTTGCCTGCACGTACGCCAGGTGCTCGCACAACGGGCCCAGGTGTTTGAGCCCCGTGGAGGCAGAGGGCTGCTTATTGCTGGATGATAGTGTCCTGCAGGGTTAAGGGACGGCGTGGGCACTCCCAGGGCCACAGAGGGCACCTGGCCTTTAGAGAGTTCCCTGGAAAATTCCTCGCCCAGGCCCTTGGTCCACAAGTCTATCCTGGGTACAGTGTCTGTGCCAGGCTGGGAGTGCTTCTGGGCAGTGTTCCCCAGGGGAAATCGCGTGGTCCTCTAGGTGGCAGGGAGGGCTCCTGTGTCCACGGACAGGTGCCCAGGGACCCTGTGGAACTGCTGTGACCTCTAAAGGGTGGGTCAGGTGAGCCAAGGGAGGTGTGTGCTTGGGAGCCTGAGTGCGCATGCGCGGCCCACGTATAGGCCCGAAACGAGCCAGCCGCGGCTCGGAGAAAAGCCATCTCCTGGGGGCCTCCCCATGTTCTTCCACTCCTCAAGCGTGACCCCTTTACGGATGGAGGAAAAGGGGGATCTTCGCAGTGGTGGGTTCGCGCCAGGGGGGTCTGCGGGTTTGCCTCCACGTACGCCAGGTGCCCGCACACCGGGCCCAGGTGTTTGAGCCCCGTGGAGGCAGAGGGCTGCTTATTGCTGGATGCAAGTGTCCTGCGGGGTCAAGGAACGGCATGGGCACTCCCCGGGCCACACAGGGCACCGGGCCCTTAGAGAGTTCCATGGGAAATCCCCCGCCCATGCCCCCGGTACCCAAGTCTGTCCTTAGCACACTGTCTGTGCGGGGCTGAAGGTACTGCTAGGCAGTGTGGCCTGTGGGAAATCGTGCGGTCCTGTGAGTGGCAGGGAGGGCTGCTGTTTCCCCGAACAGGTGCGCAGGGACCCTGTAAAACAGCTGTGACCTCTGAAGGTGGGTCATGTGACCCCTCAAGGGTGGGGCACGTGACCTCCCAAGGGTGGGTCAGGAGACCCCACAAGGGTGGGTCACGGGACCCCTCAAGGGTTGGTCACGTGACCCCAAAAGGGTAGGTCCCGAGACCCCTCAAGGGTGGGTCACGTGACCCCTCAGGGGTGGGTCACGTGACCCCTCGGGAGTGGGTCACGAGACCCCTCAGGGGTGGGTCACGTGAACCCTCGGGAGTGGGTCACGAGACCCCTCAGGGGTGGGTCACGTGACCCCTCGGGAGTGGGTCACGAGACCCCTCAGGGGTGGGTCACGTGACCCCTCGGGAGTGGGTCACGAGACCCCTCATGGGTGGGTCACGTGATACCTCTGGAGTGGGTCACGAGACCCCTCAGGGGTGGGTCACGTGACCCCTCCGGGGTGGCTCCCGTGACGCCTCAGGGGTGGGTGACGTGACCCCTCAACAGTGGTTCAGGAGACACGTCAAGGGTGGGTCCCGTGACCCGAGGGAGGCTTGTGGTGGGGAGCCTGAGTGCGCACGCGCGGCCCGCTTATAGGCCCGAAATGAGCCAGCCGCGGCTCGGAGAAAAGCCATCTCCTGAGGGCCTCCCCATGTTCCTCCACTCCTCAAGGAGGACCCCTTTACGGATGGAAGAAAAGGGGGATCTTCGCAGTGGTGGGTTCCGGCCAGAGGCGTCTGCGGGTTTGCCTGCACGTACGCCAGGTGCTCGCACAACGGGCCCAGGTGTTTGAGCCCCGTGGAGGCAGAGGGCTGCTTATTGCTGGATGATAGTGTCCTGCAGGGTTAAGGGACGGCGTGGGCACTCCCAGGGCCACAGAGGGCACCTGGCCTTTAGAGAGTTCCCTGGAAAATTCCTCGCCCAGGCCCTTGGTCCACAAGTCTATCCTGCGTACAGTGTCTGTGCGACGCTGGGAGTGCTTCTGGGCAGTGTTCCCCAGGGGAAATCGCGTGGTCCTCTAGGTGGCAGGGAGGGCTCCTGTGGCCACGGACAGGTGCCCAGGGACCCTGTGGAACTGCTGTGACCTCTAAAGAGTGGGTCAGGTGAGCCAAGGGAGGTGTGTGCTTGGGAGCCTGAGTGCGCATGCGCGGCCCACGTATAGGCCCGAAACGAGCCAGCCGCGGCTCGGAGAAAAGCCATCTCCTGGGGGCCTCCCCATGTTCTTCCACTCCTCAAGCGTGACCCCTTTACGGATGGAGGAAAAGGGGGATCTTCGCAGTGGTGGGTTCGCGCCAGGGGGGTCTGCGGGTTTGCCTCCACGTACGCCAGGTGCCCGCACACCGGGCCCAGGTGTTTGAGCCCCGTGGAGGCAGAGGGCTGCTTATTGCTGGATGCAAGTGTCCTGCGGGGTCAAGGAACGGCATGGGCACTCCCCGGGCCACACAGGGCACCGGGCCCTTAGAGAGTTCCATGGGAAATCCCCCGCCCATGCCCCCGGTACCCAAGTCTGTCCTTAGCACACTGTCTGTGCGGGGCTGAAGGTACTGCTAGGCAGTGTGGCCTGTGGGAAATCGTGCGGTCCTCTGAGTGGCAGGGAGGGCTGCTGTTTCCCCGAACAGGTGCGCAGGGACCCTGTAAAACAGCTGTGACCTCTCAAGGTGGGTCATGTGACCCCTCAAGGGTGGGGCACGTGACCTCCCAAGGGTGGGTCAGGAGACCCCACAAGGGTGGGTCACGGGACGCCTCAAGGGTGGGTCACGAGACCCCTCAAGGGTTGGTCACGTGACCCCAAAAGGGTAGGTCACGAGACCCCTCAAGGGTGGGTCACGTGACCCCTCAGGGGTGGGTCACGTGACCTCTCGGGAGTGGGTCATGAGACCCCTCAGGGGTGGGTCACGTGACCCCTCGGGAGTGGGTCACGAGACCCCTCAGGGGTGGGTCACGTGACCCCTCGGGAGTGGGTCACGAGACCCCTCAGGGGTGGGTCACGTGACCCCTCGGGAGTGGGTCACGAGACCTCTCAGGGGTGGGTCACGTGATACCTCTGGAGTGGGTCACGAGACACCTCAGGGGTGGGTCACGTGACCCCTCCGGGGTGGCTCCCGTGACCCCTCAGGGGTGGGTGACGTGACCCCTCAACAGTGGTTCAGGAGACACGTCAAGGGTGGGTCCCGTGACCCGAGGGAGGCTTGTGGTGGGGAGCCTGAGTGCGCACGCGCGGCCCGCTTATAGGCCCGAAATGAGCCAGCCGCGGCTCGGAGAAAGGCCATCTCCTGGGGGCCTCCCCATGTTCCTCCACTCCTCAAGGAGGACCCCTTTACGGATGGAAGAAAAGGGGGATCTTCGCAGTGGTGGGTTCCGGCCAGAGGCGTCTGCGGGTTTGCCTGCACGTACGCCAGGTGCTCGCACAACGGGCCCAGGTGTTTGAGCCCCGTGGAGGCAGAGGGCTGCTTATTGCTGGATGATAGTGTCCTGCAGGGTTAAGGGACGGCGTGGGCACTCCCAGGGCCACAGAGGGCACCTGGCCTTTAGAGAGTTCCCTGGAAAATTCCTCGCCCAGGCCCTTGGTCCACAAGTCTATCCTGGGTACAGTGTCTGTGCCAGGCTGGGAGTGCTTCTGGGCAGTGTTCCCCAGGGGAAATCGCGTGGTCCTCTAGGTGGCAGGGAGGGCTCCTGTGTCCACGGACAGGTGCCCAGGGACCCTGTGGAACTGCTGTGACCTCTAAAGGGTGGGTCAGGTGAGCCAAGGGAGGTGTGTGCTTGGGAGCCTGAGTGCGCATGCGCGGCCCACGTATAGGCCCGAAACGAGCCAGCCGCGGCTCGGAGAAAAGCCATCTCCTGGGGGCCTCCCCATGTTCTTCCACTCCTCAAGCGTGACCCCTTTACGGATGGAGGAAAAGGGGGATCTTCGCAGTGGTGGGTTCGCGCCAGGGGGGTCTGCGGGTTTGCCTCCACGTACGCCAGGTGCCCGCACACCGGGCCCAGGTGTTTGAGCCCCGTGGAGGCAGAGGGCTGCTTATTGCTGGATGCAAGTGTCCTGCGGGGTCAAGGAACGGCATGGGCACTCCCCGGGCCACACAGGGCACCGGGCCCTTAGAGAGTTCCATGGGAAATCCCCCGCCCATGCCCCCGGTACCCAAGTCTGTCCTTAGCACACTGTCTGTGCGGGGCTGAAGGTACTGCTAGGCAGTGTGGCCTGTGGGAAATCGTGCGGTCCTGTGAGTGGCAGGGAGGGCTGCTGTTTCCCCGAACAGGTGCGCAGGGACCCTGTAAAACAGCTGTGACCTCTGAAGGTGGGTCATGTGACCCCTCAAGGGTGGGGCACGTGACCTCCCAAGGGTGGGTCAGGAGACCCCACAAGGGTGGGTCACGGGACCCCTCAAGGGTTGGTCACGTGACCCCAAAAGGGTAGGTCCCGAGACCCCTCAAGGGTGGGTCACGTGACCCCTCAGGGGTGGGTCACGTGACCCCTCGGGAGTGGGTCACGAGACCCCTCAGGGGTGGGTCACGTGACCCCTCGGGAGTGGGTCACGAGACCCCTCAGGGGTGGGTCACGTGACCCCTCGGGAGTGGGTCACGAGACCCCTCAGGGGTGGGTCACGTGACCCCTCGGGAGTGGGTCACGAGACCTCTCAGGGGTGGGTCACGTGATACCTCTGGATTGGGTCACGAGACCCCTCAGGGGTGGGTCACGTGACCCCTCAACAGTGGTTCAGGAGACACGTCAAGGGTGGGTCCCGTGACCCAAGGGAGGCTTGTGGTGGGGAGCCTGAGTGCGCACGCGCGCCCCGCTTATAGGCCCGAAATGAGCCAGCCGCGGCTCGGAGAAAAGCCATCTCCTGGGGGCCTCCCCATGTTCCTCCACTCCTCAAGGAGGACCCCTTTACGGATGGAAGAAAAGGGGGATCTTCGCAGTGGTGGGTTCCGGCCAGAGGCGTCTGCGGGTTTGCCTGCACGTACGCCAGGTGCTCGCACAACGGGCCCAGGTGTTTGAGCCCCGTGGAGGCAGAGGGCTGCTTATTGCTGGATGATAGTGTCCTGCAGGGTTAAGGGACGGCGTGGGCACTCCCAGGGCCACAGAGGGCACCTGGCCTTTAGAGAGTTCCCTGGAAAATTCCTCGCCCAGGCCCTTGGTCCACAAGTCTATCCTGGGTACAGTGTCTGTGCCAGGCTGGGAGTGCTTCTGGGCAGTGTTCCCCAGGGGAAATCGCGTGGTCCTCTAGGTGGCAGGGAGGGCTCCTGTGTCCACGGACAGGTGCCCAGGGACCCTGTGGAACTGCTGTGACCTCTAAAGGGTGGGTCAGGTGAGCCAAGGGAGGTGTGTGCTTGGGAGCCTGAGTGCGCATGCGCGGCCCACGTATAGGCCCGAAACGAGCCAGCCGCGGCTCGGAGAAAAGCCATCTCCTGGGGGCCTCCCCATGTTCTTCCACTCCTCAAGCGTGACCCCTTTACGGATGGAGGAAAAGGGGGATCTTCGCAGTGGTGGGTTCGCGCCAGGGGGGTCTGCGGGTTTGCCTCCACGTACGCCAGGTGCCCGCACACCGGGCCCAGGTGTTTGAGCCCCGTGGAGGCAGAGGGCTGCTTATTGCTGGATGCAAGTGTCCTGCGGGGTCAAGGAACGGCATGGGCACTCCCCGGGCCACACAGGGCACCGGGCCCTTAGAGAGTTCCATGGGAAATCCCCCGCCCATGCCCCCGGTACCCAAGTCTGTCCTTAGCACACTGTCTGTGCGGGGCTGAAGGTACTGCTAGGCAGTGTGGCCTGTGGGAAATCGTGCGGTCCTCTGAGTGGCAGGGAGGGCTGCTGTTTCCCCGAACAGGTGCGCAGGGACCCTGTAAAACAGCTGTGACCTCTCAAGGTGGGTCATGTGACCCCTCAAGGGTGGGGCACGTGACCTCCCAAGGGTGGGTCAGGAGACCCCACAAGGGTGGGTCACGGGACGCCTCAAGGGTGGGTCACGAGACCCCTCAAGGGTTGGTCACGTGACCCCAAAAGGGTAGGTCACGAGACCCCTCAAGGGTGGGTCACGTGACCCCTCAGGGGTGGGTCACGTGACCTCTCGGGAGTGGGTCATGAGACCCCTCAGGGGTGGGTCACGTGACCCCTCGGGAGTGGGTCACGAGACCCCTCAGGGGTGGGTCACGTGACCCCTCGGGAGTGGGTCACGAGACCCCTCAGGGGTGGGTCACGTGACCCCTCGGGAGTGGGTCACGAGACCTCTCAGGGGTGGGTCACGTGATACCTCTGGAGTGGGTCACGAGACACCTCAGGGGTGGGTCACGTGACCCCTCCGGGGTGGCTCCCGTGACCCCTCAGGGGTGGGTGACGTGACCCCTCAACAGTGGTTCAGGAGACACGTCAAGGGTGGGTCCCGTGACCCGAGGGAGGCTTGTGGTGGGGAGCCTGAGTGCGCACGCGCGGCCCGCTTATAGGCCCGAAATGAGCCAGCCGCGGCTCGGAGAAAGGCCATCTCCTGGGGGCCTCCCCATGTTCCTCCACTCCTCAAGGAGGACCCCTTTACGGATGGAAGAAAAGGGGGATCTTCGCAGTGGTGGGTTCCGGCCAGAGGCGTCTGCGGGTTTGCCTGCACGTACGCCAGGTGCTCGCACAACGGGCCCAGGTGTTTGAGCCCCGTGGAGGCAGAGGGCTGCTTATTGCTGGATGATAGTGTCCTGCAGGGTTAAGGGACGGCGTGGGCACTCCCAGGGCCACAGAGGGCACCTGGCCTTTAGAGAGTTCCCTGGAAAATTCCTCGCCCAGGCCCTTGGTCCACAAGTCTATCCTGGGTACAGTGTCTGTGCCAGGCTGGGAGTGCTTCTGGGCAGTGTTCCCCAGGGGAAATCGCGTGGTCCTCTAGGTGGCAGGGAGGGCTCCTGTGTCCACGGACAGGTGCCCAGGGACCCTGTGGAACTGCTGTGACCTCTAAAGGGTGGGTCAGGTGAGCCAAGGGAGGTGTGTGCTTGGGAGCCTGAGTGCGCATGCGCGGCCCACGTATAGGCCCGAAACGAGCCAGCCGCGGCTCGGAGAAAAGCCATCTCCTGGGGGCCTCCCCATGTTCTTCCACTCCTCAAGCGTGACCCCTTTACGGATGGAGGAAAAGGGGGATCTTCGCAGTGGTGGGTTCGCGCCAGGGGGGTCTGCGGGTTTGCCTCCACGTACGCCAGGTGCCCGCACACCGGGCCCAGGTGTTTGAGCCCCGTGGAGGCAGAGGGCTGCTTATTGCTGGATGCAAGTGTCCTGCGGGGTCAAGGAACGGCATGGGCACTCCCCGGGCCACACAGGGCACCGGGCCCTTAGAGAGTTCCATGGGAAATCCCCCGCCCATGCCCCCGGTACCCAAGTCTGTCCTTAGCACACTGTCTGTGCGGGGCTGAAGGTACTGCTAGGCAGTGTGGCCTGTGGGAAATCGTGCGGTCCTGTGAGTGGCAGGGAGGGCTGCTGTTTCCCCGAACAGGTGCGCAGGGACCCTGTAAAACAGCTGTGACCTCTGAAGGTGGGTCATGTGACCCCTCAAGGGTGGGGCACGTGACCTCCCAAGGGTGGGTCAGGAGACCCCACAAGGGTGGGTCACGGGACCCCTCAAGGGTTGGTCACGTGACCCCAAAAGGGTAGGTCCCGAGACCCCTCAAGGGTGGGTCACGTGACCCCTCAGGGGTGGGTCACGTGACCCCTCGGGAGTGGGTCACGAGACCCCTCAGGGGTGGGTCACGTGACCCCTCGGGAGTGGGTCACGAGACCCCTCAGGGGTGGGTCACGTGACCCCTCGGGAGTGGGTCACGAGACCCCTCAGGGGTGGGTCACGTGACCCCTCGGGAGTGGGTCACGAGACCTCTCAGGGGTGGGTCACGTGATACCTCTGGATTGGGTCACGAGACCCCTCAGGGGTGGGTCACGTGACCCCTCAACAGTGGTTCAGGAGACACGTCAAGGGTGGGTCCCGTGACCCAAGGGAGGCTTGTGGTGGGGAGCCTGAGTGCGCACGCGCGCCCCGCTTATAGGCCCGAAATGAGCCAGCCGCGGCTCGGAGAAAAGCCATCTCCTGGGGGCCTCCCCATGTTCCTCCACTCCTCAAGGAGGACCCCTTTACGGATGGAAGAAAAGGGGGATCTTCGCAGTGGTGGGTTCCGGCCAGAGGCGTCTGCGGGTTTGCCTGCACGTACGCCAGGTGCTCGCACAACGGGCCCAGGTGTTTGAGCCCCGTGGAGGCAGAGGGCTGCTTATTGCTGGATGATAGTGTCCTGCAGGGTTAAGGGACGGCGTGGGCACTCCCAGGGCCACAGAGGGCACCTGGCCTTTAGAGAGTTCCCTGGAAAATTCCTCGCCCAGGCCCTTGGTCCACAAGTCTATCCTGGGTACAGTGTCTGTGCCAGGCTGGGAGTGCTTCTGGGCAGTGTTCCCCAGGGGAAATCGCGTGGTCCTCTAGGTGGCAGGGAGGGCTCCTGTGTCCACGGACAGGTGCCCAGGGACCCTGTGGAACTGCTGTGACCTCTAAAGGGTGGGTCAGGTGAGCCAAGGGAGGTGTGTGCTTGGGAGCCTAGGTGCGCATGCGCGGCCCACGTATAGGCCCGAAACGAGCCAGCCGCGGCTCGGAGAAAAGCCATCTCCTGGGGGCCTCCCCATGTTCTTCCACTCCTCAAGCGTGACCCCTTTACGGATGGAGGAAAAGGGGGATCTTCGCAGTGGTGGGTTCGCGCCAGGGGGGTCTGCGGGTTTGCCTCCACGTACGCCAGGTGCCCGCACACCGGGCCCAGGTGTTTGAGCCCCGTGGAGGCAGAGGGCTGCTTATTGCTGGATGCAAGTGTCCTGCGGGGTCAAGGAACGGCATGGGCACTCCCCGGGCCACACAGGGCACCGGGCCCTTAGAGAGTTCCATGGGAAATCCCCCGCCCATGCCCCCGGTACCCAAGTCTGTCCTTAGCACACTGTCTGTGCGGGGCTGAAGGTACTGCTAGGCAGTGTGGCCTGTGGGAAATCGTGCGGTCCTCTGAGTGGCAGGGAGGGCTGCTGTTTCCCCGAACAGGTGCGCAGGGACCCTGTAAAACAGCTGTGACCTCTGAAGGTGGGTCATGTGACCCCTTAAGGGTGGGGCACGTGACCTCCCAAGGGTGGGTCAGGAGACCCCACAAGGGTGGGTCACGGGACCCCTCAAGGGTTGGTCACGTGACCCCAAAAAGGGTAGGTCACGAGACCCCTCAAGGGTGGGTCACGTGACCCCTCAGGGGTGGGTCACGTGACCCCTCGGGAGTGGGTCACGAGACCCCTCAGTGGTGGGTCACGTGACCCCTCGGGAGTGGGTCACGTGACCCCTCGGGAGTGGGTCACGAGACCCCTCAGGGGTGGGTCACGTGACCCCTCGGGAGTGGGTCACGAGACCCCTCATGGGTGGGTCACGTGATACCTCTGGAGTGGGTCACGAGACCCCTCAGGGGTGGGTCACGTGACCCCTCCGGGGTGGCTCCCGTGACGCCTCAGGGGTGGGTGACGTGACCCCTCAACAGTGGTTCAGGAGACACGTCAAGGGTGGGTCCCGTGACCCGAGGGAGGCTTGTGGTGGGGAGCCTGAGTGCGCACGCGCGGCCCGCTTATAGGCCCGAAATGAGCCAGCCGCGGCTCGGAGAAAAGCCATCTCCTGAGGGCCTCCCCATGTTCCTCCACTCCTCAAGGAGGACCCCTTTACGGATGGAAGAAAAGGGGGATCTTCGCAGTGGTGGGTTCCGGCCAGAGGCGTCTGCGGGTTTGCCTGCACGTACGCCAGGTGCTCGCACAACGGGCCCAGGTGTTTGAGCCCCGTGGAGGCAGAGGGCTGCTTATTGCTGGATGATAGTGTCCTGCAGGGTTAAGGGACGGCGTGGGCACTCCCAGGGCCACAGAGGGCACCTAGCCTTTAGAGAGTTCCCTGGAAAATTCCTCGCCCAGGCCCTTGGTCCACAAGTCTATCCTGCGTACAGTGTCTGTGCGACGCTGGGAGTGCTTCTGGGCAGTGTTCCCCAGGGGAAATCGCGTGGTCCTCTAGGTGGCAGGGAGGGCTCCTGTGGCCACGGACAGGTGCCCAGGGACCCTGTGGAACTGCTGTGACCTCTAAAGAGTGGGTCAGGTGAGCCAAGGGAGGTGTGTGCTTGGGAGCCTGAGTGCGCATGCGCGGCCCACGTATAGGCCCGAAACGAGCCAGCCGCGGCTCGGATAAAAGCCATCTCCTGGGGGCCTCCCCATGTTCTTCCACTCCTCAAGCGTGACCCCTTTACGGATGGAGGAAAAGGGGGATCTTCGCAGTGGTGGGTTCGCGCCAGGGGGGTCTGCGGGTTTGCCTCCACGTACGCCAGGTGCCCGCACACCGGGCCCAGGTGTTTGAGCCCCGTGGAGGCAGAGGGCTGCTTATTGCTGGATGCAAGTGTCCTGCGGGGTCAAGGAACGGCATGGGCACTCCCCGGGCCACACAGGGCACCGGGCCCTTAGAGAGTTCCATGGGAAATCCCCCGCCCATGCCCCCGGTACCCAAGTCTGTCCTTAGCACACTGTCTGTGCGGGGCTGAAGGTACTGCTAGGCAGTGTGGCCTGTGGGAAATCGTGCGGTCCTCTGAGTGGCAGGGAGGGCTGCTGTTTCCCCGAACAGGTGCGCAGGGACCCTGTAAAACAGCTGTGACCTCTGAAGGTGGGTCATGTGACCCCTCAAGGGTGGGGCACGTGACCTCCCAAGGGTGGGTCAGGAGACCCCACAAGGGTGGGTCACGGGACCCCTCAAGGGTTGGTCACGTGACCCCAAAAAGGGTAGGTCACGAGACCCCTCAAGGGTGGGTCACGTGACCCCTCAGGGGTGGGTCACGTGACCCCTCGGGAGTGGGTCACGAGACCCCTCAGTGGTGGGTCACGTGACCCCTCGGGAGTGGGTCACGTGACCCCTCGGGAGTGGGTCACGAGACCCCTCAGGGGTGGGTCACGTGACCCCTCGGGAGTGGGTCACGAGACCCCTCATGGGTGGGTCACGTGATACCTCTGGAGTGGGTCACGAGACCCCTCAGGGGTGGGTCACGTGACCCCTCCGGGGTGGCTCCCGTGACGCCTCAGGGGTGGGTGACGTGACCCCTCAACAGTGGTTCAGGAGACACGTCAAGGGTGGGTCCCGTGACCCGAGGGAGGCTTGTGGTGGGGAGCCTGAGTGCGCACGCGCGGCCCGCTTATAGGCCCGAAATGAGCCAGCCGCGGCTCGGAGAAAAGCCATCTCCTGAGGGCCTCCCCATGTTCCTCCACTCCTCAAGGAGGACCCCTTTACGGATGGAAGAAAAGGGGGATCTTCGCAGTGGTGGGTTCCGGCCAGAGGCGTCTGCGGGTTTGCCTGCACGTACGCCAGGTGCTCGCACAACGGGCCCAGGTGTTTGAGCCCCGTGGAGGCAGAGGGCTGCTTATTGCTGGATGATAGTGTCCTGCAGGGTTAAGGGACGGCGTGGGCACTCCCAGGGCCACAGAGGGCACCTAGCCTTTAGAGAGTTCCCTGGAAAATTCCTCGCCCAGGCCCTTGGTCCACAAGTCTATCCTGCGTACAGTGTCTGTGCGACGCTGGGAGTGCTTCTGGGCAGTGTTCCCCAGGGGAAATCGCGTGGTCCTCTAGGTGGCAGGGAGGGCTCCTGTGGCCACGGACAGGTGCCCAGGGACCCTGTGGAACTGCTGTGACCTCTAAAGAGTGGGTCAGGTGAGCCAAGGGAGGTGTGTGCTTGGGAGCCTGAGTGCGCATGCGCGGCCCACGTATAGGCCCGAAACGAGCCAGCCGCGGCTCGGATAAAAGCCATCTCCTGGGGGCCTCCCCATGTTCTTCCACTCCTCAAGCGTGACCCCTTTACGGATGGAGGAAAAGGGGGATCTTCGCAGTGGTGGGTTCGCGCCAGGGGGGTCTGCGGGTTTGCCTCCACGTACGCCAGGTGCCCGCACACCGGGCCCAGGTGTTTGAGCCCCGTGGAGGCAGAGGGCTGCTTATTGCTGGATGCAAGTGTCCTGCGGGGTCAAGGAACGGCATGGGCACTCCCCGGGCCACACAGGGCACCGGGCCCTTAGAGAGTTCCATGGGAAATCCCCCGCCCATGCCCCCGGTACCCAAGTCTGTCCTTAGCACACTGTCTGTGCGGGGCTGAAGGTACTGCTAGGCAGTGTGGCCTGTGGGAAATCGTGCGGTCCTCTGAGTGGCAGGGAGGGCTGCTGTTTCCCCGAACAGGTGCGCAGGGACCCTGTAAAACAGCTGTGACCTCTCAAGGTGGGTCATGTGACCCCTCAAGGGTGGGGCACGTGACCTCCCAAGGGTGGGTCAGAAGACCCGACAAGGGTGGGTCACGGGACCCCTCAAGGGTGGGTCACGAGACCCCTCAAGGGTTGGTCACGTGACCCCAAAAGGGTAGGTCACGAGACCCCTCAAGGGTGGGTCACGTGACCGTTAAGGGGTGGATCACGTGACCCCTCGGGAGTGGGTCACGTGACCCCTCGGGAGTGGGTCACGAGACCCCTCAGGGGTGTGTCACGTGACCCCTCAGGGGTGGGTCACGTGACCGCTCGGGAGTGGGTCACGAGACCCCTCAGGGGTGGGTCACGTGATACCTCTGGAGTGGGTCACGAGACCCCTCAGGGGTGGGTCACGTGACACCTCCAGTGTGGCTCCCGTGACACCTCAGGGGTGGGTGACGTGACCCCTCAACAGTGGTTCAGGAGACACGTCAAGGGTGGGTCCCGTGACCCGAGGGAGGCTTGTGGTGGGGAGCCTGAGTGCGCACGCGCGGCCCGCTTATAGGCCCGAAATGAGCCAGCCGCGGCTCGGAGAAAGGCCATCTCCTGGGGGCCTCCCCATGTTCCTCCACTCCTCAAGGAGGACCCCTTTACGGATGGAAGAAAAGGGGGATCTTCGCAGTGGTGGGTTCCGGCCAGAGGCGTCTGCGGGTTTGCCTGCACGTACGCCAGGTGCTCGCACAACGGGCCCAGGTGTTTGAGCCCCGTGGAGGCAGAGGGCTGCTTATTGCTGGATGATAGTGTCCTGCAGGGTTAAGGGACGGCGTGGGCACTCCCAGGGCCACAGAGGGCACCTGGCCTTTAGAGAGTTCCCTGGAAAATTCCCCGCCCAGGCCCCTGGTCCACAAGTCTATCCTGCGTACAGTGTCTGTGCGAGGCTGGGAGTGCTTCTGGGCAGTGTTCCCCAGGGGAAATCGCGTGGTCCTCTAGGTGGCAGGGAGGGCTCCTGTGTCCACGGACAGGTGCCCAGGGACCCTGTGGAACTGCTGTGACCTCTAAAGGGTGGGTCAGGTGAGCCAAGGGAGGTGTGTGCTTGGGAGCCTGAGTGCGCATGCGCGGCCCACGTATAGGCCCGAAACGAGCCAGCCGCGGCTCGGAGAAAAGCCATCTCCTGGGGGCCTCCCCATGTTCTTCCACTCCTCAAGCATGACCCCTTTACGGATGGAGGAAAAGGGGGATCTTCGCAGTGGTGGGTTCGCGCCAGGGGGGTCTGCGGGTTTGCCTCCACGTACGCCAGGTGCCCGCACACCGGGCCCAGGTGTTTGAGCCCCGTGGAGGCAGAGGGCTGCTTATTGCTGGATGCAAGTGTCCTGCGGGGTCAAGGAACGGCATGGGCACTCCCCGGGCCACACAGGGCACCGGGCCCTTAGAGAGTTCCATGGGAAATCCCCCGCCCATGCCCCCGGTACCCAAGTCTGTCCTTAGCACACTGTCTGTGCGGGGCTGAAGGTACTGCTAGGCAGTGTGGCCTGTGGGAAATCGTGCGGTCCTCTGAGTGGCAGGGAGGGCTGCTGTTTCCCCGAACAGGTGCGCAGGGACCCTGTAAAACAGCTGTGACCTCTCAAGGTGGGTCATGTGACCCCTCAAGGGTGGGGCACGTGACCTCCCAAGGGTGGGTCAGAAGACCCGACAAGGGTGGGTCACGGGACCCCTCAAGGGTGGGTCACGAGACCCCTCAAGGGTTGGTCACGTGACCCCAAAAGGGTAGGTCACGAGACCCCTCAAGGGTGGGTCACGTGACCGTTAAGGGGTGGATCACGTGACCCCTCGGGAGTGGGTCACGTGACCCCTCGGGAGTGGGTCACGAGACCCCTCAGGGGTGGGTCACGTGACCCCTCGGGAGTGGGTCACGAGACCCCTCAGGGGTGTGTCACGTGACCCCTCAGGGGTGGGTCACGTGACCGCTCGGGAGTGGGTCACGAGACCCCTCAGGGGTGGGTCACGTGATACCTCTGGAGTGGGTCACGAGACCCCTCAGGGGTGGGTCACGTGACACCTCCAGTGTGGCTCCCGTGACACCTCAGGGGTGGGTGACGTGACCCCTCAACAGTGGTTCAGGAGACACGTCAAGGGTGGGTCCCGTGACCCGAGGGAGGCTTGTGGTGGGGAGCCTGAGTGCGCACGCGCGGCCCGCTTATAGGCCCGAAATGAGCCAGCCGCGGCTCGGAGAAAGGCCATCTCCTGGGGGCCTCCCCATGTTCCTCCACTCCTCAAGGAGGACCCCTTTACGGATGGAAGAAAAGGGGGATCTTCGCAGTGGTGGGTTCCGGCCAGAGGCGTCTGCGGGTTTGCCTGCACGTACGCCAGGTGCTCGCACAACGGGCCCAGGTGTTTGAGCCCCGTGGAGGCAGAGGGCTGCTTATTGCTGGATGATAGTGTCCTGCAGGGTTAAGGGACGGCGTGGGCACTCCCAGGGCCACAGAGGGCACCTGGCCTTTAGAGAGTTCCCTGGAAAATTCCCCGCCCAGGCCCCTGGTCCACAAGTCTATCCTGCGTACAGTGTCTGTGCGAGGCTGGGAGTGCTTCTGGGCAGTGTTCCCCAGGGGAAATCGCGTGGTCCTCTAGGTGGCAGGGAGGGCTCCTGTGTCCACGGACAGGTGCCCAGGGACCCTGTGGAACTGCTGTGACCTCTAAAGGGTGGGTCAGGTGAGCCAAGGGAGGTGTGTGCTTGGGAGCCTGAGTGCGCATGCGCGGCCCACGTATAGGCCCGAAACGAGCCAGCCGCGGCTCGGAGAAAAGCCATCTCCTGGGGGCCTCCCCATGTTCTTCCACTCCTCAAGCATGACCCCTTTACGGATGGAGGAAAAGGGGGATCTTCGCAGTGGTGGGTTCGCGCCAGGGGGGTCTGCGGGTTTGCCTCCACGTACGCCAGGTGCCCGCACACCGGGCCCAGGTGTTTGAGCCCCGTGGAGGCAGAGGGCTGCTTATTGCTGGATGCAAGTGTCCTGCGGGGTCAAGGAACGGCATGGGCACTCCCCGGGCCACACAGGGCACCGGGCCCTTAGAGAGTTCCATGGGAAATCCCCCGCCCATGCCCCCGGTACCCAAGTCTGTCCTTAGCACACTGTCTGTGCGGGGCTGAAGGTACTGCTAGGCAGTGTGGCCTGTGGGAAATCGTGCGGTCCTCTGAGTGGCAGGGAGGGCTGCTGTTTCCCCGAACAGGTGCGCAGGGACCCTGTAAAACAGCTGTGACCTCTGAAGGTGGGTCATGTGACCCCTCAAGGGTGGGGCACGTGACCTCCCAAGGGTGGGTCAGGAGACCCCACAAGGGTGGGTCACGGGACCCCTCAAGGGTTGGTCACGTGACCCCAAAAAGGGTAGGTCACGAGACCCCTCATGGGTGGGTCACGTGACCCCTCAGGGGTGGGTCACGTGACCCCTCGGGAGTGGGTCACGAGACCCCTCAGGGGTGGGTCACGTGACCCCTCGGGAGTGGGTCACGAGACCCCTCAGGGGTGGGTCACGTGACCCCTCGGGAGTGGGTCACGAGACCCCTCAGGGGTGGGTCACGTGACCCCTCGGGAGTGGGTCACGAGACCCCTCAGGGGTGGGTCACGTGACCCCTCGGGAGTGGGTCACGTGACCCCTCGGGAGTGGGTCACGAGACCTCTCAGGGGTGGGTCACGTGATACCTCTGGAGTGGGTCACGAGACCCCTCAGGGGTGGGTCACGTGACCCCTCCGGGGTGGCTCCCTTGACGCCTCAGGGGTGGGTGACGTGACCCCTCAACAGTGGTTCAGGAGACACGTCAAAAGTGGGTCCCGTGACCCGAGGGAGGCTTGTGGTGGGGAGCCTGAGTGCGCACGCGCGGCCCGCTTATAGGCCCGAAATGAGCCAGCCGCGGCTCGGAGAAAAGCCATCTCCTGAGGGCCTCCCCATGTTCCTCCACTCCTCAAGGAGGACCCCTTTACGGATGGAAGAAAAGGGGGATCTTCGCAGTGGTGGGTTCGGGCCAGAGCGGTCTGCGGGTTTGCCTGCACGTACACCAGGTGCTCGCACAACGGGCCCAGGTGTTTGAGCCCCGTGGAGGCAGAGGGATGCTTATTGCTGGATGATAGTGTCCTGCAGGGTTAAGGGACGGCGTGGGCACTCCCAGGGCCACAGAGGGCACCTGGCCTTTAGAGAGTTCCCTGGAAAATTCCCCGCCCTGGCCCCTGGTCCACAAGTCTATCCTGCGTACAGTGTCTGTGCGAGGCTGGGAGTGCTTCTGGGCAGTGTTCCCCAGGGGAAATCGCGTGGTCCTCTAGGTGGCAGGGAGGGCTCCTGTGTCCACGGACAGGTGCCCAGGGACCCTGTGGAACTGCTGTGACCTCTAAAGGGTGGGTCAGGTGAGCCAAGGGAGGTGTGTGCTTGGGAGCCTGAGTGCGCATGCGCGGCCCACGTATAGGCCCGAAACGAGCCAGCCGCGGCTCGGAGAAAAGCCATCTCCTGGGGGCCTCCCCATGTTCTTCCACTCCTCAAGCGTGACCCCTTTACGGATGGAGGAAAAGGGGATCTTCGCAGTGGTGGGTTCGCGCCAGAGGGGTCTGCGGGTTTGCCTCCACGTACGCCAGGTGCCCGCACACCGGGCCCAGGTGTTTGAGCCCCGTGGAGGCAGAGGGCTGCTTATTGCTGGATGCAAGTGTCCTGCGGGGTCAAGGAACGGCATGGGCACTCCCCGGGCCACACAGGGCACCGGGCCCTTAGAGAGTTCCATGGGAAATCCCCCGCCCATGCCCCCGGTACCCAAGTCTGTCCTTAGCACACTGTCTGTGCGGGGCTGAAGGTACTGCTAGGCAGTGTGGCCTGTGGGAAATCGTGCGGTCCTCTGAGTGGCAGGGAGGGCTGCTGTTTCCCCGAACAGGTGCGCAGGGACCCTGTAAAACAGCTGTGACCTCTGAAGGTGGGTCATGTGACCCCTCAAGGGTGGGGCACGTGACCTCCCAAGGGTGGGTCAGGAGACCCCACAAGGGTGGGTCACGGGACCCCTCAAGGGTGGGTCACGAGACCCCTCAAGGGTTGGTCACGTGACCCCAAAAGGGTAGGTCACGAGACCCCTCAAGGGTGGGTCACGTGACCCCTCGGGAGTGGGTCACGAGACCCCTCAGGGGTGGGTCACGTGACCCCTCGGGAGTGGGTCACGAGACCCCTCAGGGGTGGGTCACGTGACCCCTCGGGAGTGGGTCACGAGACCCCTCAGGGGTGGGTCACGTGACCCCTCGGGAGTGGGTCACGAGACCTCTCAGGGGTGGGTCACGTGATACCTCTGGAGTGGGTCACGAGACCCCTCAGGGGTGGGTCACGTGACCCCTCCGGGGTGGCTCCCGTGACCCCTCAGGGGTGGGTGACGTGACCCCTCAACAGTGGTTCAGGAGACACGTCAAGGGTGGGTCCCGTGACCCGAGGGAGGCTTGTGGTGGGGAGCCTGAGTGCGCACGCGCGGCCCGCTTATAGGCCCGAAATGAGCCAGCCGCGGCTCGGAGAAAGGCCATCTCCTGGGGGCCTCCCCATGTTCCTCCACTCCTCAAGGAGGACCCCTTTACGGATGGAAGAAAAGGGGGATCTTCGCAGTGGTGGGTTCCGGCCAGAGGCGTCTGCGGGTTTGCCTGCACGTACGCCAGGTGCTCGCACAACGGGCCCAGGTGTTTGAGCCCCGTGGAGGCAGAGGGCTGCTTATTGCTGGATGATAGTGTCCTGCAGGGTTAAGGGACGGCGTGGGCACTCCCAGGGCCACAGAGGGCACCTGGCCTTTAGAGAGTTCCCTGGAAAATTCCCCGCCCAGGCCCCTGGTCCACAAGTCTATCCTGCGTACAGTGTCTGTGCGAGGCTGGGAGTGCTTCTGGGCAGTGTTCCCCAGGGGAAATCGCGTGGTCCTCTAGGTGGCAGGGAGGGCTCCTGTGTCCACGGACAGGTGCCCAGGGACCCTGTGGAACTGCTGTGACCTCTAAAGGGTGGGTCAGGTGAGCCAAGGGAGGTGTGTGCTTGGGAGCCTGAGTGCGCATGCGCGGCCCACGTATAGGCCCGAAACGAGCCAGCCGCGGCTCGGAGAAAAGCCATCTCCTGGGGGCCTCCCCATGTTCTTCCACTCCTCAAGCATGACCCCTTTACGGATGGAGGAAAAGGGGGATCTTCGCAGTGGTGGGTTCGCGCCAGGGGGGTCTGCGGGTTTGCCTCCACGTACGCCAGGTGCCCGCACACCGGGCCCAGGTGTTTGAGCCCCGTGGAGGCAGAGGGCTGCTTATTGCTGGATGCAAGTGTCCTGCGGGGTCAAGGAACGGCATGGGCACTCCCCGGGCCACACAGGGCACCGGGCCCTTAGAGAGTTCCATGGGAAATCCCCCGCCCATGCCCCCGGTACCCAAGTCTGTCCTTAGCACACTGTCTGTGCGGGGCTGAAGGTACTGCTAGGCAGTGTGGCCTGTGGGAAATCGTGCGGTCCTCTGAGTGGCAGGGAGGGCTGCTGTTTCCCCGAACAGGTGCGCAGGGACCCTGTAAAACAGCTGTGACCTCTGAAGGTGGGTCATGTGACCCCTCAAGGGTGGGGCACGTGACCTCCCAAGGGTGGGTCAGGAGACCCCACAAGGGTGGGTCACGGGACCCCTCAAGGGTTGGTCACGTGACCCCAAAAAGGGTAGGTCACGAGACCCCTCAAGGGTGGGTCACGTGACCCCTCAGGGGTGGGTCACGTGACCCCTCGGGAGTGGGTCACGAGACCCCTCAGGGGTGGGTCACGTGACCCCTCGGGAGTGGGTCACGAGACCCCTCAGGGGTGGGTCACGTGACCCCTCGGGAGTGGGTCACGAGACCCCTCAGGGGTGGGTCACGTGACCCCTCGGGAGTGGGTCACGAGACCCCTCAGGGGTGGGTCACGTGACCCCTCGGGAGTGGGTCACGAGACCCCTCAGGGGTGGGTCACGTGACCCCTCGGGAGTGGGTCACGAGACCTCTCACGGGTGGGTCACGTGATACCTCTGGAGTGGGTCACGAGACCCCTCAGGGGTGGGTCACGTGACCCCTCCGGGGTGGCTCCCTTGACGCCTCAGGGGTGGGTGACGTGACCCCTCAACTGTGGTTCAGGAGACACGTCAAAAGTGGGTCCCGTGACCCGAGGGAGGCTTGTGGTGGGGAGCCTGAGTGCGCACGCGCGGCCCGCTTATAGGCCCGAAATGAGCCAGCCGCGGCTCGGAGAAAAGCCATCTCCTGAGGGCCTCCCCATGTTCCTCCACTCCTCAAGGAGGACCCCTTTACGGATGGAAGAAAAGGGGGATCTTCGCAGTGGTGGGTTCGGGCCAGAGCGGTCTGCGGGTTTGCCTGCACGTACACCAGGTGCTCGCACAACGGGCCCAGGTGTTTGAGCCCCGTGGAGGCAGAGGGATGCTTATTGCTGGATGATAGTGTCCTGCAGGGTTAAGGGACGGCGTGGGCACTCCCAGGGCGACAGAGGGCACCTGGCCTTTAGAGAGTTCCCTGGAAAATTCCCCGCCCTGGCCCCTGGTCCACAAGTCTATCCTGCGTACAGTGTCTGTGCGACGCTGGGAGTGCTTCTGGGCAGTGTTCCCCAGGGGAAATCGCGTGGTCCTCTAGGTGGCAGGGAGGGCTCCTGTGTCCACGGACAGGTGCCCAGGGACCCTGTGGAACTGCTGTGACCTCTAAAGGGTGGGTCAGGTGAGCCAAGGGAGGTGTGTGCTTGGGAGCCTGAGTGCGCATGCGCGGCCCACGTATAGGCCCGAAACGAGCCAGCCGCGGCTCGGAGAAAAGCCATCTCCTGGGGGCCTCCCCATGTTCTTCCACTCCTCAAGCGTGACCCCTTTACGGATGGAGGAAAAGGGGATCTTCGCAGTGGTGGGTTCGCGCCAGAGGGGTCTGCGGGTTTGCCTCCACGTACGCCAGGTGCCCGCACACCGGGCCCAGGTGTTTGAGCCCCGTGGAGGCAGAGGGCTGCTTATTGCTGGATGCAAGTGTCCTGCGGGGTCAAGGAACGGCATGGGCACTCCCCGGGCCACACAGGGCACCGGGCCCTTAGAGAGTTCCATGGGAAATCCCCCGCCCATGCCCCCGGTACCCAGGTCTGTCCTTAGCACACTGTCTGTGCGGGGCTGAAGGTACTGCTAGGCAGTGTGGCCTGTGGGAAATCGTGCGGTCCTCTGAGTGGCAGGGAGGGCTGCTGTTTCCCCGAACAGGTGCGCAGGGACCCTGTAAAACAGCTGTGACCTCTCAAGGTGGGTCATGTGACCCCTCAAGGGTGGGGCACGTGACCTCCCAAGGGTGGGTCAGGAGACCCCACAAGGGTGGGTCACGGGACCCCTCAAGGGTGGGTCACGAGACCCCTCAAGGGTTGGTCACGTGACCCCAAAAGGGTAGGTCACGAGACCCCTCAAGGGTGGGTCACGTGACCCCTCAGGGGTGGGTCACGTGACCCCTCGGGAGTGGGTCACGAGACCCCTCAGGGGTGGGTCACGTGACCCCTCGGGAGTGGGTCACGAGACCCCTCAGGGGTGGGTCACGTGACCCCTCGGGAGTGGGTCACGAGACCCCTCAGGGGTGGGTCACGTGACCCCTCGGGAGTGGGTCACGAGACCTCTCAGGGGTGGGTCACGTGATACCTCTGGAGTGGGTCACGAGACCCCTCAGGGGTGGGTCACGTGACCCCTCCGGGGTGGCTCCCGTGACCCCTCAGGGGTGGGTGACGTGACCCCTCAACAGTGGTTCAGGAGACACGTCAAGGGTGGGTCCCGTGACCCGAGGGAGGCTTGTGGTGGGGAGCCTGAGTGCGCACGCGCGGCCCGCTTATAGGCCCGAAATGAGCCAGCCGCGGCTCGGAGAAAGGCCATCTCCTGGGGGCCTCCCCATGTTCCTCCACTCCTCAAGGAGGACCCCTTTACGGATGGAAGAAAAGGGGGATCTTCGCAGTGGTGGGTTCCGGCCAGAGGCGTCTGCGGGTTTGCCTGCACGTACGCCAGGTGCTCGCACAACGGGCCCAGGTGTTTGAGCCCCGTGGAGGCAGAGGGCTGCTTATTGCTGGATGATAGTGTCCTGCAGGGTTAAGGGACGGCGTGGGCACTCCCAGGGCCACAGAGGGCACCTGGCCTTTAGAGAGTTCCCTGGAAAATTCCTCGCCCAGGCCCTTGGTCCACAAGTCTATCCTGGGTACAGTGTCTGTGCCAGGCTGGGAGTGCTTCTGGGCAGTGTTCCCCAGGGGAAATCGCGTGGTCCTCTAGGTGGCAGGGAGGGCTCCTGTGTCCACGGACAGGTGCCCAGGGACCCTGTGGAACTGCTGTGACCTCTAAAGGGTGGGTCAGGTGAGCCAAGGGAGGTGTGTGCTTGGGAGCCTGAGTGCGCATGCGCGGCCCACGTATAGGCCCGAAACGAGCCAGCCGCGGCTCGGAGAAAAGCCATCTCCTGGGGGCCTCCCCATGTTCTTCCACTCCTCAAGCGTGACCCCTTTACGGATGGAGGAAAAGGGGGATCTTCGCAGTGGTGGGTTCGCGCCAGGGGGGTCTGCGGGTTTGCCTCCACGTACGCCAGGTGCCCGCACACCGGGCCCAGGTGTTTGAGCCCCGTGGAGGCAGAGGGCTGCTTATTGCTGGATGCAAGTGTCCTGCGGGGTCAAGGAACGGCATGGGCACTCCCCGGGCCACACAGGGCACCGGGCCCTTAGAGAGTTCCATGGGAAATCCCCCGCCCATGCCCCCGGTACCCAAGTCTGTCCTTAGCACACTGTCTGTGCGGGGCTGAAGGTACTGCTAGGCAGTGTGGCCTGTGGGAAATCGTGCGGTCCTCTGAGTGGCAGGGAGGGCTGCTGTTTCCCCGAACAGGTGCGCAGGGACCCTGTAAAACAGCTGTGACCTCTCAAGGTGGGTCATGTGACCCCTCAAGGGTGGGGCACGTGACCTCCCAAGGGTGGGTCAGGAGACCCCACAAGGGTGGGTCACGGGACCCCTCAAGGGTGGGTCACGAGACCCCTCAAGGGTTGGTCACGTGACCCCAAAAGGGTAGGTCACGAGACCCCTCAAGGGTGGGTCACGTGACCCCTCAGGGGTGGGTCACGTGACCCCTCGGGAGTGGGTCACGAGACCCCTCAGGGGTGGGTCACGTGACCCCTCGGGAGTGGGTCACGAGACCCCTCAGGGGTGGGTCACGTGACCCCTCGGGAGTGGGTCACGAGACCTCTCAGGGGTGGGTCACGTGATACCTCTGGAGTGGGTCACGAGACCCCTCAGGGGTGGGTCACGTGACCCCTCCGGGGTGGCTCCCGTGACCCCTCAGGGGTGGGTGACGTGACCCCTCAACAGTGGTTCAGGAGACACGTCAAGGGTGGGTCCCGTGACCCGAGGGAGGCTTGTGGTGGGGAGCCTGAGTGCGCACGCGCGGCCCGCTTATAGGCCCGAAATGAGCCAGCCGCGGCTCGGAGAAAGGCCATCTCCTGGGGGCCTCCCCATGTTCCTCCACTCCTCAAGGAGGACCCCTTTACGGATGGAAGAAAAGGGGGATCTTCGCAGTGGTGGGTTCCGGCCAGAGGCGTCTGCGGGTTTGCCTGCACGTACGCCAGGTGCTCGCACAACGGGCCCAGGTGTTTGAGCCCCGTGGAGGCAGAGGGCTGCTTATTGCTGGATGATAGTGTCCTGCAGGGTTAAGGGACGGCGTGGGCACTCCCAGGGCCACAGAGGGCACCTGGCCTTTAGAGAGTTCCCTGGAAAATTCCTCGCCCAGGCCCTTGGTCCACAAGTCTATCCTGGGTACAGTGTCTGTGCCAGGCTGGGAGTGCTTCTGGGCAGTGTTCCCCAGGGGAAATCGCGTGGTCCTCTAGGTGGCAGGGAGGGCTCCTGTGTCCACGGACAGGTGCCCAGGGACCCTGTGGAACTGCTGTGACCTCTAAAGGGTGGGTCAGGTGAGCCAAGGGAGGTGTGTGCTTGGGAGCCTGAGTGCGCATGCGCGGCCCACGTATAGGCCCGAAACGAGCCAGCCGCGGCTCGGAGAAAAGCCATCTCCTGGGGGCCTCCCCATGTTCTTCCACTCCTCAAGCGTGACCCCTTTACGGATGGAGGAAAAGGGGGATCTTCGCAGTGGTGGGTTCGCGCCAGGGGGGTCTGCGGGTTTGCCTCCACGTACGCCAGGTGCCCGCACACCGGGCCCAGGTGTTTGAGCCCCGTGGAGGCAGAGGGCTGCTTATTGCTGGATGCAAGTGTCCTGCGGGGTCAAGGAACGGCATGGGCACTCCCCGGGCCACACAGGGCACCGGGCCCTTAGAGAGTTCCATGGGAAATCCCCCGCCCATGCCCCCGGTACCCAAGTCTGTCCTTAGCACACTGTCTGTGCGGGGCTGAAGGTACTGCTAGGCAGTGTGGCCTGTGGGAAATCGTGCGGTCCTCTGAGTGGCAGGGAGGGCTGCTGTTTCCCCGAACAGGTGCGCAGGGACCCTGTAAAACAGCTGTGACCTCTGAAGGTGGGTCATGTGACCCCTCAAGGGTGGGGCACGTGACCTCCCAAGGGTGGGTCAGGAGACCCCACAAGGGTGGGTCACGGGACCCCTCAAGGGTTGGTCACGTGACCCCAAAAGGGTAGGTCCCGAGACCCCTCAAGGGTGGGTCACGTGACCCCTCAGGGGTGGGTCACGTGACCCCTCGGGAGTGGGTCACGAGACCCCTCAGGGGTGGGTCACGTGACCCCTCGGGAGTGGGTCACGAGACCCCTCAGGGGTGGGTCACGTGACCCCTCGGGAGTGGGTCACGAGACCCCTCAGGGGTGGGTCACGTGACCCCTCGGGAGTGGGTCACGAGACCTCTCAGGGGTGGGTCACGTGATACCTCTGGATTGGGTCACGAGACCCCTCAGGGGTGGGTCACGTGACCCCTCCGAGGTGGCTCCCGTGACCCCTCAGGGGTGGGTGACGTGACCCCTCAACAGTGGTTCAGGAGACACGTCAAGGGTGGGTCCCGTGACCCGAGGGAGGCTTGTGGTGGGGAGCCTGAGTGCGCACGCGCGGCCCGCTTATAGGCCCGAAATGAGCCAGCCGCGGCTCGGAGAAAAGCCATCTCCTGGGGGCCTCCCCATGTTCCTCCACTCCTCAAGGAGGACCCCTTTACGGATGGAAGAAAAGGGGGATCTTCGCAGTGGTGGGTTCCGGCCAGAGGCGTCTGCGGGTTTGCCTGCACGTACGCCAGGTGCTCGCACAACGGGCCCAGGTGTTTGAGCCCCGTGGAGGCAGAGGGCTGCTTATTGCTGGATGATAGTGTCCTGCAGGGTTAAGGGACGGCGTGGGCACTCCCAGGGCCACAGAGGGCACCTGGCCTTTAGAGAGTTCCCTGGAAAATTCCTCGCCCAGGCCCTTGGTCCACAAGTCTATCCTGGGTACAGTGTCTGTGCGAGGCTGGGAGTGCTTCTGGGCAGTGTTCCCCAGGGGAAATCGCGTGGTCCTCTAGGTGGCAGGGAGGGCTCCTGTGTCCACGGACAGGTGCCCAGGGACCCTGTGGAACTGCTGTGACCTCTAAAGGGTGGGTCAGGTGAGCCAAGGGAGGTGTGTGCTTGGGAGCCTGAGTGCGCATGCGCGGCCCACGTATAGGCCCGAAACGAGCCAGCCGCGGCTCGGAGAAAAGCCATCTCCTGGGGGCCTCCCCATGTTCTTCCACTCCTCAAGCGTGACCCCTTTACGGATGGAGGAAAAGGGGGATCTTCGCAGTGGTGGGTTCGCGCCAGGGGGGTCTGCGGGTTTGCCTCCACGTACGCCAGGTGCCCGCACACCGGGCCCAGGTGTTTGAGCCCCGTGGAGGCAGAGGGCTGCTTATTGCTGGATGCAAGTGTCCTGCGGGGTCAAGGAACGGCATGGGCACTCCCCGGGCCACACAGGGCACCGGGCCCTTAGAGAGTTCCATGGGAAATCCCCCGCCCATGCCCCCGGTACCCAAGTCTGTCCTTAGCACACTGTCTGTGCGGGGCTGAAGGTACTGCTAGGCAGTGTGGCCTGTGGGAAATCGTGCGGTCCTCTGAGTGGCAGGGAGGGCTGCTGTTTCCCCGAACAGGTGCGCAGGGACCCTGTAAAACAGCTGTGACCTCTCAAGGTGGGTCATGTGACCCCTCAAGGGTGGGGCACGTGACCTCCCAAGGGTGGGTCAGGAGACCCCACAAGGGTGGGTCACGAGACCCCTCAAGGGTTGGTCACGTGACCCCAAAAGGGTAGGTCACGAGACCCCTCAAGGGTGGGTCACGTGACCCCTCAGGGGTGGGTCACGTGACCCCTCGGGAGTGGGTCACGTGACCCCTCGGGAGTGGGTCACGAGACCCCTCAGGGGTGGGTCACGTGACCCCTCGGGAGTGGGTCACGAGACCCCTCATGTGTGGGTCACGTGATACCTCTGGAGTGGGTCACGAGACCCCTCAGGGGTGGGTCACGTGACCCCTCCGGGGTGGCTCCCGTGACGCCTCAGGGGTGGGTGACGTGACCCCTCAACAGTGGTTCAGGAGACACGTCAAGGGTGGGTCCCGTGACCCGAGGGTGGCTTGTGGTGGGGAGCCTGAGTGCGCACGCGCGGCCCGCTTATAGGCCCGAAATGAGCCAGCCGCGGCTCGGAGAAAAGCCATCTCCTGAGGGCCTCCCCATGTTCCTCCACTCCTCAAGGAGGACCCCTTTACGGATGGAAGAAAAGGGGGATCTTCGCAGTGGTGGGTTCCGGCCAGAGGCGTCTGCGGGTTTGCCTGCACGTACGCCAGGTGCTCGCACAACGGGCCCAGGTGTTTGAGCCCCGTGGAGGCAGAGGGCTGCTTATTGCTGGATGATAGTGTCCTGCAGGGTTAAGGGACGGCGTGGGCACTCCCAGGGCCACAGAGGGCACCTGGCCTTTAGAGAGTTCCCTGGAAAATTCCTCGCCCAGGCCCTTGGTCCACAAGTCTATCCTGCGTACAGTGTCTGTGCGAGGCTGGGAGTGCTTCTGGGCAGTGTTCCCCAGGGGAAATCGCGTGGTCCTCTAGGTGGCAGGGAGGGCTCCTGTGGCCACGGACAGGTGCCCAGGGACTCTGTGGAACTGCTGTGACCTCTAAAGAGTGGGTCAGGTGAGCCAAGGGAGGTGTGTGCTTGGGAGCCTGAGTGCGCATGCGCGGCCCACGTATAGGCCCGAAACGAGCCAGCCGCGGCTCGGAGAAAAGCCATCTCCTGGGGGCCTCCCCATGTTCTTCCACTCCTCAAGCGTGACCCCTTTACGGATGGAGGAAAAGGGGGATCTTCGCAGTGGTGGGTTCGCGCCAGGGGGGTCTGCGGGTTTGCCTCCACGTACGCCAGGTGCCCGCACACCGGGCCCAGGTGTTTGAGCCCCGTGGAGGCAGAGGGCTGCTTATTGCTGGATGCAAGTGTCCTGCGGGGTCAAGGAACGGCATGGGCACTCCCCGGGCCACACAGGGCACCGGGCCCTTAGAGAGTTCCATGGGAAATCCCCCGCCCATGCCCCCGGTACCCAAGTCTGTCCTTAGCACACTGTCTGTGCGGGGCTGAAGGTACTGCTAGGCAGTGTGGCCTGTGGGAAATCGTGCGGTCCTCTGAGTGGCAGGGAGGGCTGCTGTTTCCCCGAACAGGTGCGCAGGGACCCTGTAAAACAGCTGTGACCTCTCAAGGTGGGTCATGTGACCCCTCAAGGGTGGGGCACGTGACCTCCCAAGGGTGGGTCAGAAGACCCGACAAGGGTGGGTCACGGGACCCCTCAAGGGTGGGTCACGAGACCCCTCAAGGGTTGGTCACGTGACCCCAAAAGGGTAGGTCACGAGACCCCTCAAGGGTGGGTCACGTGACTGTTAAGGGGTGGATCACGTGACCCCTCGGGAGTGGGTCACGTGACCCCTCGGGAGTGGGTCACGAGACCCCTCAGGGGTGGGTCACGTGACCCCTCGGGAGTGGGTCACGAGACCCCTCAGGGGTGTGTCACGTGACCCCTCAGGGGTGGGTCACGTGACCCCTCGGGAGTGGGTCACGAGACCCCTCAGGGGTGGGTCACGTGATACCTCTGGAGTGGGTCACGAGACACCTCAGGGGTGGGTCACGTGACACCTCCAGGGTGGCTCCCGTGACCCCTCAGGGGTGGGTGACGTGACCCCTCAACAGTGGTTCAGGAGACACGTCAAGGGTGGGTCCCGTGACCCGAGGGAGGCTTGTGGTGGGGAGCCTGAGTGCGCACGCGCGGCCCGCTTATAGGCCCGAAATGAGCCAGCCGCGGCTCGGAGAAAGGCCATCTCCTGGGGGCCTCCCCATGTTCCTCCACTCCTCAAGGAGGACCCCTTTACGGATGGAAGAAAAGGGGGATCTTCGCAGTGGTGGGTTCCGGCCAGAGGCGTCTGCGGGTTTGCCTGCACTTACGCCAGGTGCTCGCACAACGGGCCCAGGTTTTTGAGCCCCGTGGAGGCAGAGGGCTGCTTATTGCTGGATGATAGTGTCCTGCAGGGTTAAGGGACGGCGTGGGCACTCCCAGGGCCACAGAGGGCACCTGGCCTTTAGAGAGTTCCCTGGAAAATTCCTCGCCCAGGCCCTTGGTCCACAAGTCTATCCTGGGTACAGTGTCTGTGCCAGGCTGGGAGTGCTTCTGGGCAGTGTTCCCCAGGGGAAATCGCGTGGTCCTCTAGGTGGCAGGGAGGGCTCCTGTGTCCACGGACAGGTGCCCAGGGACCCTGTGGAACTGCTGTGACCTCTAAAGGGTGGGTCAGGTGAGCCAAGGGAGGTGTGTGCTTGGGAGCCTGAGTGCGCATGCGCGGCCCACGTATAGGCCCGAAACGAGCCAGCCGCGGCTCGGAGAAAAGCCATCTCCTGGGGGCCTCCCCATGTTCTTCCACTCCTCAAGCGTGACCCCTTTACGGATGGAGGAAAAGGGGGATCTTCGCAGTGGTGGGTTCGCGCCAGGGGGGTCTGCGGGTTTGCCTCCACGTACGCCAGGTGCCCGCACACCGGGCCCAGGTGTTTGAGCCCCGTGGAGGCAGAGGGCTGCTTATTGCTGGATGCAAGTGTCCTGCGGGGTCAAGGAACGGCATGGGCACTCCCCGGGCCACACAGGGCACCGGGCCCTTAGAGAGTTCCATGGGAAATCCCCCGCCCATGCCCCCGGTACCCAAGTCTGTCCTTAGCACACTGTCTGTGCGGGGCTGAAGGTACTGCTAGGCAGTGTGGCCTGTGGGAAATCGTGCGGTCCTCTGAGTGGCAGGGAGGGCTGCTGTTTCCCCGAACAGGTGCGCAGGGACCCTGTAAAACAGCTGTGACCTCTCAAGGTGGGTCATGTGACCCCTCAAGGGTGGGGCACGTGACCTCCCAAGGGTGGGTCAGGAGACCCCACAAGGGTGGGTCACGAGACCCCTCAAGGGTTGGTCACGTGACCCCAAAAGGGTAGGTCACGAGACCCCTCAAGGGTGGGTCACGTGACCCCTCAGGGGTGGGTCACGTGACCCCTCGGGAGTGGGTCACGTGACCCCTCGGGAGTGGGTCACGAGACCCCTCAGGGGTGGGTCACGTGACCCCTCGGGAGTGGGTCACGAGACCCCTCAAGGGTGGGTCACGTGACCCCTCAGGGGTGGGTCACGTGACCCCTCGGGAGTGGGTCACGAGACCCCTCAGGGGTGGGTCACGTGACCCCTCGGGAGTGGGTCACGAGACCCCTCATGGGTGGGTCACGTGATACCTCTGGAGTGGGTCACGAGACCCCTCAGGGGTGGGTCACGTGACCCCTCCGGGGTGGCTCCCGTGACGCCTCAGGGGTGGGTGACGTGACCCCTCAACAGTGGTTCAGGAGACACGTCAAGGGTGGGTCCCGTGACCCGAGGGAGGCTTGTGGTGGGGAGCCTGAGTGCGCACGCGCGGCCCGCTTATAGGCCCGAAATGAGCCAGCCGCGGCTCGGAGAAAAGCCATCTCCTGAGGGCCTCCCCATGTTCCTCCACTCCTCAAGGAGGACCCCTTTACGGATGGAAGAAAAGGGGGATCTTCGCAGTGGTGGGTTCCGGCCAGAGGCGTCTGCGGGTTTGCCTGCACGTACGCCAGGTGCTCGCACAACGGGCCCAGGTGTTTGAGCCCCGTGGAGGCAGAGGGCTGCTTATTGCTGGATGATAGTGTCCTGCAGGGTTAAGGGACGGCGTGGGCACTCCCAGGGCCACAGAGGGCACCTGGCCTTTAGAGAGTTCCCTGGAAAATTCCTCGCCCAGGCCCTTGGTCCACAAGTCTATCCTGCGTACAGTGTCTGTGCGACGCTGGGAGTGCTTCTGGGCAGTGTTCCCCAGGGGAAATCGCGTGGTCCTCTAGGTGGCAGGGAGGGCTCCTGTGGCCACGGACAGGTGCCCAGGGACTCTGTGGAACTGCTGTGACCTCTAAAGAGTGGGTCAGGTGAGCCAAGGGAGGTGTGTGCTTGGGAGCCTGAGTGCGCATGCGCGGCCCACGTATAGGCCCGAAACGAGCCAGCCGCGGCTCGGAGAAAAGCCATCTCCTGGGGGCCTCCCCATGTTCTTCCACTCCTCAAGCGTGACCCCTTTACGGATGGAGGAAAAGGGGGATCTTCGCAGTGGTGGGTTCGCGCCAGGGGGGTCTGCGGGTTTGCCTCCACGTACGCCAGGTGCCCGCACACCGGGCCCAGGTGTTTGAGCCCCGTGGAGGCAGAGGGCTGCTTATTGCTGGATGCAAGTGTCCTGCGGGGTCAAGGAACGGCATGGGCACTCCCCGGGCCACACAGGGCACCGGGCCCTTAGAGAGTTCCATGGGAAATCCCCCGCCCATGCCCCCGGTACCCAAGTCTGTCCTTAGCACACTGTCTGTGCGGGGCTGAAGGTACTGCTAGGCAGTGTGGCCTGTGGGAAATCGTGCGGTCCTCTGAGTGGCAGGGAGGGCTGCTGTTTCCCCGAACAGGTGCGCAGGGACCCTGTAAAACAGCTGTGACCTCTCAAGGTGGGTCATGTGACCCCTCAAGGGTGGGGCACGTGACCTCCCAAGGGTGGGTCAGAAGACCCGACAAGGGTGGGTCACGGGACCCCTCAAGGGTGGGTCACGAGACCCCTCAAGGGTTGGTCACGTGACCCCAAAAGGGTAGGTCACGAGACCCCTCAAGGGTGGGTCACGTGACTGTTAAGGGGTGGATCACGTGACCCCTCGGGAGTGGGTCACGTGACCCCTCGGGAGTGGGTCACGAGACCCCTCAGGGGTGGGTCACGTGACCCCTCGGGAGTGGGTCACGAGACCCCTCAGGGGTGTGTCACGTGACCCCTCAGGGGTGGGTCACGTGACCCCTCGGGAGTGGGTCACGAGACCCCTCAGGGGTGGGTCACGTGATACCTCTGGAGTGGGTCACAAGACACCTCAGGGGTGGGTCACGTGACACCTCCAGGGTGGCTCCCGTGACCCCTCAGGGGTGGGTGACGTGACCCCTCAACAGTGGTTCAGGAGACACGTCAAGGGTGGGTCCCGTGACCCGAGGGAGGCTTGTGGTGGGGAGCCTGAGTGCGCACGCGCGGCCCGCTTATAGGCCCGAAATGAGCCAGCCGCGGCTCGGAGAAAGGCCATCTCCTGGGGGCCTCCCCATGTTCCTCCACTCCTCAAGGAGGACCCCTTTACGGATGGAAGAAAAGGGGGATCTTCGCAGTGGTGGGTTCCGGCCAGAGGCGTCTGCGGGTTTGCCTGCACTTACGCCAGGTGCTCGCACAACGGGCCCAGGTTTTTGAGCCCCGTGGAGGCAGAGGGCTGCTTATTGCTGGATGATAGTGTCCTGCAGGGTTAAGGGACGGCGTGGGCACTCCCAGGGCCACAGAGGGCACCTGGCCTTTAGAGAGTTCCCTGGAAAATTCCTCGCCCAGGCCCTTGGTCCACAAGTCTATCCTGGGTACAGTGTCTGTGCCAGGCTGGGAGTGCTTCTGGGCAGTGTTCCCCAGGGGAAATCGCGTGGTCCTCTAGGTGGCAGGGAGGGCTCCTGTGTCCACGGACAGGTGCCCAGGGACCCTGTGGAACTGCTGTGACCTCTAAAGGGTGGGTCAGGTGAGCCAAGGGAGGTGTGTGCTTGGGAGCCTGAGTGCGCATGCGCGGCCCACGTATAGGCCCGAAACGAGCCAGCCGCGGCTCGGAGAAAAGCCATCTCCTGGGGGCCTCCCCATGTTCTTCCACTCCTCAAGCGTGACCCCTTTACGGATGGAGGAAAAGGGGGATCTTCGCAGTGGTGGGTTCGCGCCAGGGGGGTCTGCGGGTTTGCCTCCACGTACGCCAGGTGCCCGCACACCGGGCCCAGGTGTTTGAGCCCCGTGGAGGCAGAGGGCTGCTTATTGCTGGATGCAAGTGTCCTGCGGGGTCAAGGAACGGCATGGGCACTCCCCGGGCCACACAGGGCACCGGGCCCTTAGAGAGTTCCATGGGAAATCCCCCGCCCATGCCCCCGGTACCCAAGTCTGTCCTTAGCACACTGTCTGTGCGGGGCTGAAGGTACTGCTAGGCAGTGTGGCCTGTGGGAAATCGTGCGGTCCTCTGAGTGGCAGGGAGGGCTGCTGTTTCCCCGAACAGGTGCGCAGGGACCCTGTAAAACAGCTGTGACCTCTCAAGGTGGGTCATGTGACCCCTCAAGGGTGGGGCACGTGACCTCCCAAGGGTGGGTCAGGAGACCCCACAAGGGTGGGTCACGAGACCCCTCAAGGGTTGGTCACGTGACCCCAAAAGGGTAGGTCACGAGACCCCTCAAGGGTGGGTCACGTGACCCCTCAGGGGTGGGTCACGTGACCCCTCGGGAGTGGGTCACGTGACCCCTCGGGAGTGGGTCACGAGACCCCTCAGGGGTGGGTCACGTGACCCCTCGGGAGTGGGTCACGAGACCCCTCATGGGTGGGTCACGTGATACCTCTGGAGTGGGTCACGAGACCCCTCAGGGGTGGGTCACATGACCCCTCCGGGGTGGCTCCCGTGACGCCTCAGGGGTGGGTGACGTGACCCCTCAACAGTGGTTCAGGAGACACGTCAAGGGTGGGTCCCGTGACCCGAGGGAGGCTTGTGGTGGGGAGCCTGAGTGCGCACGCGCGGCCCGCTTATAGGCCCGAAATGAGCCAGCCGCGGCTCGGAGAAAAGCCATCTCCTGAGGGCCTCCCCATGTTCCTCCACTCCTCAAGGAGGACCCCTTTACGGATGGAAGAAAAGGGGGATCTTCGCAGTGGTGGGTTCCGGCCAGAGGCGTCTGCGGGTTTGCCTGCACGTACGCCAGGTGCTCGCACAACGGGCCCAGGTGTTTGAGCCCCGTGGAGGCAGAGGGCTGCTTATTGCTGGATGATAGTGTCCTGCAGGGTTAAGGGACGGCGTGGGCACTCCCAGGGCCACAGAGGGCACCTGGCCTTTAGAGAGTTCCCTGGAAAATTCCTCGCCCAGGCCCTTGGTCCACAGGTCTATCCTGCGTACAGTGTCTGTGCGACGCTGGGAGTGCTTCTGGGCAGTGTTCCCCAGGGGAAATCGCGTGGTCCTCTAGGTGGCAGGGAGGGCTCCTGTGGCCACGGACAGGTGCCCAGGGACCCTGTGGAACTGCTGTGACCTCTAAAGAGTGGGTCAGGTGAGCCAAGGGAGGTGTGTGCTTGGGAGCCTGAGTGCGCATGCGCGGCCCACGTATAGGCCCGAAACGAGCCAGCCGCGGCTCGGAGAAAAGCCATCTCCTGGGGGCCTCCCCATGTTCTTCCACTCCTCAAGCGTGACCCCTTTACGGATGGAGGAAAAGGGGGATCTTCGCAGTGGTGGGTTCGCGCCAGGGGGGTCTGCGGGTTTGCCTCCACGTACGCCAGGTGCCCGCACACCGGGCCCAGGTGTTTGAGCCCCGTGGAGGCAGAGGGCTGCTTATTGCTGGATGCAAGTGTCCTGCGGGGTCAAGGAACGGCATGGGCACTCCCCGGGCCACACAGGGCACCGGGCCCTTAGAGAGTTCCATGGGAAATCCCCCGCCCATGCCCCCGGTACCCAAGTCTGTCCTTAGCACACTGTCTGTGCGGGGCTGAAGGTACTGCTAGGCAGTGTGGCCTGTGGGAAATCGTGCGGTCCTCTGAGTGGCAGGGAGGGCTGCTGTTTCCCCGAACAGGTGCGCAGGGACCCTGTAAAACAGCTGTGACCTCTCAAGGTGGGTCATGTGACCCCTCAAGGGTGGGGCACGTGACCTCCCAAGGGTGGGTCAGAAGACCCGACAAGGGTGTGTCACGGGACCCCTCAAGGGTGGGTCACGAGACCCCTCAAGGGTTGGTCACGTGACCCCAAAAGGGTAGGTCACGAGACCCCTCAAGGGTGGGTCACGTGACTGTTAAGGGGTGGATCACGTGACCCCTCGGGAGTGGGTCACGTGACCCCTCGGGAGTGGGTCACGAGACCCCTCAGGGGTGGGTCACGTGACCCCTCGGGAGTGGGTCACGAGACCCCTCAGGGGTGTGTCACGTGACCCCTCAGGGGTGGGTCACGTGACCCCTCGGGAGTGGGTCACGAGACCCCTCAGGGGTGGGTCACGTGATACCTCTGGAGTGGGTCACGAGACACCTCAGGGGTGGGTCACGTGACACCTCCAGGGTGGCTCCCGTGACCCCTCAGGGGTGGGTGACGTGACCCCTCAACAGTGGTTCAGGAGACACGTCAAGGGTGGGTCCCGTGACCCGAGGGAGGCTTGTGGTGGGGAGCCTGAGTGCGCACGCGCGGCCCGCTTATAGGCCCGAAATGAGCCAGCCGCGGCTCGGAGAAAGGCCATCTCCTGGGGGCCTCCCCATGTTCCTCCACTCCTCAAGGAGGACCCCTTTACGGATGGAAGAAAAGGGGGATCTTCGCAGTGGTGGGTTCCGGCCAGAGGCGTCTGCGGGTTTGCCTGCACGTACGCCAGGTGCTCGCACAACGGGCCCAGGTGTTTGAGCCCCGTGGAGGCAGAGGGCTGCTTATTGCTGGATGATAGTGTCCTGCAGGGTTAAGGGACGGCGTGGGCACTCCCAGGGCCACAGAGGGCACCTGGCCTTTAGAGAGTTCCCTGGAAAATTCCCCGCCCAGGCCCCTGGTCCACAAGTCTATCCTGCGTACAGTGTCTGTGCGAGGCTGGGAGTGCTTCTGGGCAGTGTTCCCCAGGGGAAATCGCGTGGTCCTCTAGGTGGCAGGGAGGGCTCCTGTGTCCACGGACAGGTGCCCAGGGACCCTGTGGAACTGCTGTGACCTCTAAAGGGTGGGTCAGGTGAGCCAAGGGAGGTGTGTGCTTGGGAGCCTGAGTGCGCATGCGCGGCCCACGTATAGGCCCGAAAAGAGCCAGCCGCGGCTCGGAGAAAAGCCATCTCCTGGGGGCCTCCCCATGTTCTTCCACTCCTCAAGCGTGACCCCTTTACGGATGGAGGAAAAGGGGGATCTTCGCAGTGGTGGGTTCGCGCCAGGGGGGTCTGCGGGTTTGCCTCCACGTACGCCAGGTGCCCGCACACCGGGCCCAGGTGTTTGAGCCCCGTGGAGGCAGAGGGCTGCTTATTGCTGGATGCAAGTGTCCTGCGGGGTCAAGGAACGGCATGGGCACTCCCCGGGCCACACAGGGCACCGGGCCCTTAGAGAGTTCCATGGGAAATCCCCCGCCCATGCCCCCGGTACCCAAGTCTGTCCTTAGCACACTGTCTGTGCGGGGCTGAAGGTACTGCTAGGCAGTGTGGCCTGTGGGAAATCGTGCGGTCCTCTGAGTGGCAGGGAGGGCTGCTGTTTCCCCGAACAGGTGCGCAGGGACCCTGTAAAACAGCTGTGACCTCTGAAGGTGGGTCATGTGACCCCTCAAGGGTGGGGCACGTGACCTCCGAAGGGTGGGTCAGGAGACCCCACAAGGGTGGGTCACGGGACCCCTCAAGGGTTGGTCACGTGACCCCAAAAAGGGTAGGTCACGAGACCCCTCAAGGGTGGGTCACGTGACCCCTCAGGGGTGGGTCACGTGACCCCTCGGGAGTGGGTCACGAGACCCCTCAGGGGTGGGTCACGTGACCCCTCGGGAGTGGGTCACGAGACCCCTCAGGGGTGGGTCACGTGACCCCTCGGGAGTGGGTCACGAGACCCCTCAGGGGTGGGTCACGTGACCCCTCGGGAGTGGGTCACGAGACCCCTCAGGGGTGGGTCACGTGACCCCTCGGGAGTGGGTCACGAGACCTCTCAGGGGTGGGTCACGTGATACCTCTGGAGTGGGTCACGAGACCCCTCAGGGGTGGGTCACGTGACCCCTCCGGGGTGGCTCCCTTGACCCCTCAGGGGTGGGTGACGTGACCCCTCAACAGTGGTTCAGGAGACACGTCAAAAGTGGGTCCCGTGACCCGAGGGAGGCTTGTGGTGGGGAGCCTGAGTGCGCACGCGCGGCCCGCTTATAGGCCCGAAATGACCCAGCCGCGGCTCGGAGAAAAGCCATCTCCTGAGGGCCTCCCCATGTTCCTCCACTCCTCAAGGAGGACCCCTTTACGGATGGAAGAAAAGGGGGATCTTCGCAGTGGTGGGTTCGGGCCAGAGCGGTCTGCGGGTTTGCCTGCACGTACACCAGGTGCTCGCACAACGGGCCCAGGTGTTTGAGCCCCGTGGAGGCAGAGGGATGCTTATTGCTGGATGATAGTGTCCTGCAGGGTTAAGGGACGGCGTGGGCACTCCCAGGGCGACAGAGGGCACCTGGCCTTTAGAGAGTTCCCTGGAAAATTCCCCGCCCTGGCCCCTGGTCCACAAGTCTATCCTGCGTACAGTGTCTGTGCGACGCTGGGAGTGCTTCTGGGCAGTGTTCCCCAGGGGAAATCGCGTGGTCCTCTAGGTGGCAGGGAGGGCTCCTGTGTCCACGGACAGGTGCCCAGGGACCCTGTGGAACTGCTGTGACCTCTAAAGGGTGGGTCAGGTGAGCCAAGGGAGGTGTGTGCTTGGGAGCCTGAGTGCGCATGCGCGGCCCACGTATAGGCCCGAAACGAGCCAGCCGCGGCTCGGAGAAAAGCCATCTCCTGGGGGCCTCCCCATGTTCTTCCACTCCTCAAGCGTGACCCCTTTACGGATGGAGGAAAAGGGGGATCTTCGCAGTGGTGGGTTCGCGCCAGAGGGGTCTGCGGGTTTGCCTCCACGTACGCCAGGTGCCCGCACACCGGGCCCAGGTGTTTGAGCCCCGTGGAGGCAGAGGGCTGCTTATTGCTGGATGCAAGTGTCCTGCGGGGTCAAGGAACGGCATGGGCACTCCCCGGGCCACACAGGGCACCGGGCCCTTAGAGAGTTCCATGGGAAATCCCCCGCCCATGCCCCCGGTACCCAAGTCTGTCCTTAGCACACTGTCTGTGCGGGGCTGAAGGTACTGCTAGGCAGTGTGGCCTGTGGGAAATCGTGCGGTCCTCTGAGTGGCAGGGAGGGCTGCTGTTTCCCCGAACAGGTGCGCAGGGACCCTGTAAAACAGCTGTGACCTCTCAAGGTGGGTCATGTGACCCCTCAAGGGTGGGGCACGTGACCTCCCAAGGGTGGGTCAGGAGACCCCACAAGGGTGGGTCACGGGACCCCTCAAGGGTGGGTCACGAGACCCCTCAAGGGTTGGTCACGTGACCCCAAAAGGGTAGGTCACGAGACCCCTCAAGGGTGGGTCACGTGACCCCTCAGGGGTGGGTCACGTGACCCCTCGGGAGTGGGTCACGAGACCCCTCAGGGATGGGTCACGTGACCCCTCGGGAGTGGGTCACGAGACCCCTCAGGGGTGGGTCACGTGACCCCTCGGGAGTGGGTCACGAGACCCCTCAGGGGTGGGTCACGTGACCCCTCGGGAGTGGGTCACGAGACCTCTCAGGGGTGGGTCACGTGATACCTCTGGAGTGGGTCACGAGACCCCTCAGGGGTGGGTCACGTGACCCCTCCGGGGTGGCTCCCGTGACCCCTCAGGGGTGGGTGACGTGACCCCTCAACAGTGGTTCAGGAGACACGTCAAGGGTGGGTCCCGTGACCCGAGGGAGGCTTGTGGTGGGGAGCCTGAGTGCGCACGCGCGGCCCGCTTATAGGCCCGAAATGAGCCAGCCGCGGCTCGGAGAAAGGCCATCTCCTGGGGGCCTCCCCATGTTCCTCCACTCCTCAAGGAGGACCCCTTTACGGATGGAAGAAAAGGGGGATCTTCGCAGTGGTGGGTTCCGGCCAGAGGCGTCTGCGGGTTTGCCTGCACGTACGCCAGGTGCTCGCACAACGGGCCCAGGTGTTTGAGCCCCGTGGAGGCAGAGGGCTGCTTATTGCTGGATGATAGTGTCCTGCAGGGTTAAGGGACGGCGTGGGCACTCCCAGGGCCACAGAGGGCACCTGGCCTTTAGAGAGTTCCCTGGAAAATTCCTCGCCCAGGCCCTTGGTCCACAAGTCTATCCTGGGTACAGTGTCTGTGCCAGGCTGGGAGTGCTTCTGGGCAGTGTTCCCCAGGGGAAATCGCGTGGTCCTCTAGGTGGCAGGGAGGGCTCCTGTGTCCACGGACAGGTGCCCAGGGACCCTGTGGAACTGCTGTGACCTCTAAAGGGTGGGTCAGGTGAGCCAAGGGAGGTGTGTGCTTGGGAGCCTGAGTGCGCATGCGCGGCCCACGTATAGGCCCGAAACGAGCCAGCCGCGGCTCGGAGAAAAGCCATCTCCTGGGGGCCTCCCCATGTTCTTCCACTCCTCAAGCGTGACCCCTTTACGGATGGAGGAAAAGGGGGATCTTCGCAGTGGTGGGTTCGCGCCAGGGGGG
Source organism: Desmodus rotundus (assembly GCF_022682495.2). Classification (NCBI taxonomy): domain Eukaryota; kingdom Metazoa; phylum Chordata; class Mammalia; order Chiroptera; family Phyllostomidae; genus Desmodus; species Desmodus rotundus. The sequence goes on along the minus strand of NW_026527677.1, from coordinate 151,961 downwards.
TCTGCGGGTTTGCCTCCACGTACGCCAGGTGCCCGCACACCGGGCCCAGGTGTTTGAGCCCCGTGGAGGCAGAGGGCTGCTTATTGCTGGATGCAAGTGTCCTGCGGGGTCAAGGAACGGCATGGGCACTCCCCGGGCCACACAGGGCACCGGGCCCTTAGAGAGTTCCATGGGAAATCCCCCGCCCATGCCCCCGGTACCCAAGTCTGTCCTTAGCACACTGTCTGTGCGGGGCTGAAGGTACTGCTAGGCAGTGTGGCCTGTGGGAAATCGTGCGGTCCTCTGAGTGGCAGGGAGGGCTGCTGTTTCCCCGAACAGGTGCGCAGGGACCCTGTAAAACAGCTGTGACCTCTGAAGGTGGGTCATGTGACCCCTCAAGGGTGGGGCACGTGACCTCCCAAGGGTGGGTCAGGAGACCCCACAAGGGTGGGTCACGGGACCCCTCAAGGGTTGGTCACGTGACCCCAAAAGGGTAGGTCCCGAGACCCCTCAAGGGTGGGGCACGTGACCTCCCAAGGGTGGGTCAGAAGACCCGACAAGGGTGGGTCACGGGACCCCTCAAGGGTGGTTCACGAGACCCCTCAAGGGTTGGTCACGTTACCCCAAAAGGGTAGGTCACGAGACCCCTCAAGGGTGGGTCACGTGACTGTTAAGGGGTGGATCACGTGACCCCTCGGGAGTGGGTCACGTGACCCCTCGGGAGTGGGTCACGAGACCCCTCAGGGGTGGGTCACGTGACCCCTCGGGAGTGGGTCACGAGACCCCTCAGGGGTGTGTCACGTGACCCCTCAGGGGTGGGTCACGTGACCCCTCGGGAGTGGGTCACGAGACCCCTCAGGGGTGGGTCACGTGATACCTCTGGAGTGGGTCACGAGACACCTCAGGGGTGGGTCACGTGACACCTCCAGGGTGGCTCCCGTGACCCCTCAGGGGTGGGTGACGTGACCCCTCAACAGTGGTTCAGGAGACACGTCAAGGGTGGGTCCCGTGACCCGAGGGAGGCTTGTGGTGGGGAGCCTGAGTGCGCACGCGCGGCCCGCTTATAGGCCCGAAATGAGCCAGCCGCGGCTCGGAGAAAGGCCATCTCCTGGGGGCCTCCCCATGTTCCTCCACTCCTCAAGGAGGACCCCTTTACGGATGGAAGAAAAGGGGGATCTTCGCAGTGGTGGGTTCCGGCCAGAGGCGTCTGCGGGTTTGCCTGCACTTACGCCAGGTGCTCGCACAACGGGCCCAGGTGTTTGAGCCCCGTGGAGGCAGAGGGCTGCTTATTGCTGGATGATAGTGTCCTGCAGGGTTAAGGGACGGCGTGGGCACTCCCAGGGCCACAGAGGGCACCTGGCCTTTAGAGAGTTCCCTGGAAAATTCCTCGCCCAGGCCCTTGGTCCACAAGTCTATCCTGGGTACAGTGTCTGTGCCAGGCTGGGAGTGCTTCTGGGCAGTGTTCCCCAGGGGAAATCGCGTGGTCCTCTAGGTGGCAGGGAGGGCTCCTGTGTCCACGGACAGGTGCCCAGGGACCCTGTGGAACTGCTGTGACCTCTAAAGGGTGGGTCAGGTGAGCCAAGGGAGGTGTGTGCTTGGGAGCCTGAGTGCGCATGCGCGGCCCACGTATAGGCCCGAAACGAGCCAGCCGCGGCTCGGAGAAAAGCCATCTCCTGGGGGCCTCCCCATGTTCTTCCACTCCTCAAGCGTGACCCCTTTACGGATGGAGGAAAAGGGGGATCTTCGCAGTGGTGGGTTCGCGCCAGGGGGGTCTGCGGGTTTGCCTCCACGTACGCCAGGTGCCCGCACACCGGGCCCAGGTGTTTGAGCCCCGTGGAGGCAGAGGGCTGCTTATTGCTGGATGCAAGTGTCCTGCGGGGTCAAGGAACGGCATGGGCACTCCCCGGGCCACACAGGGCACCGGGCCCTTAGAGAGTTCCATGGGAAATCCCCCGCCCATGCCCCCGGTACCCAAGTCTGTCCTTAGCACACTGTCTGTGCGGGGCTGAAGGTACTGCTAGGCAGTGTGGCCTGTGGGAAATCGTGCGGTCCTCTGAGTGGCAGGGAGGGCTGCTGTTTCCCCGAACAGGTGCGCAGGGACCCTGTAAAACAGCTGTGACCTCTCAAGGTGGGTCATGTGACCCCTCAAGGGTGGGGCACGTGACCTCCCAAGGGTGGGTCAGGAGACCCCACAAGGGTGGGTCACGAGACCCCTCAAGGGTTGGTCACGTGACCCCAAAAGTGTAGGTCACGAGACCCCTCAAGGGTGGGTCACGAGACCCCTCAAGGGTGGGTCACGTGACCCCTCAGGGGTGGATCACGTGACCCCTCGGGAGTGGGTCACGTGACCCCTCGGGAGTGGGTCACGAGACCCCTCAGGGGTGGGTCACGTGACCCCTCGGGAGTGGGTCACGAGACCCCTCAGGGGTGTGTCACGTGACCCCTCAGGGGTGGGTCACGTGACCCCTCGGGAGTGGGTCACGAGACCCCTCAGGGGTGGGTCACGTGATACCTCTGGAGTGGGTCACGAGACACCTCAGGGGTGGGTCACGTGACACCTCCAGGGTGGCTCCCGTGACCCCTCAGGGGTGGGTGACGTGACCCCTCAACAGTGGTTCAGGAGACACGTCAAGGGTGGGTCCCGTGACCGAGGGAGGCTTGTGGTGGGGAGCCTGAGTGCGCACGCGCGGCCCGCTTATAGGCCCGAAATGAGCCAGCCGCGGCTCGGAGAAAGGCCATCTCCTGGGGGCCTCCCCATGTTCCTCCACTCCTCAAGGAGGACCCCTTTACGGATGGAAGAAAAGGGGGATCTTCGCAGTGGTGGGTTCCGGCAGAGGCGTCTGCGGGTTTGCCTGCACGTACGCCAGGTGCTCGCACAACGGGCCCAGGTGTTTGAGCCCCGTGGAGGCAGAGGGCTGCTTATTGCTGGATGATAGTGTCCTGCAGGGTTAAGGGACGGCGTGGGCACTCCCAGGGCCACAGAGGGCACCTGGCCTTTAGAGAGTTCCCTGGAAAATTCCTCGCCCAGGCCCTTGGTCCACAAGTCTATCCTGGGTACAGTGTCTGTGCGAGGCTGGGAGTGCTTCTGGGCAGTGTTCCCCAGGGGAAATCGCGTGGTCCTCTAGGTGGCAGGGAGGGCTCCTGTGTCCACGGACAGGTGCCCAGGGACCCTGTGGAACTGCTGTGACCTCTAAAGTGTGGGTCAGGTGAGCCAAGGGTGGTGTGTGCTTGGGAGCCTGAGTGCGCATGCGCGGCCCACGTATAGGCCCGAAACGAGCCAGCCGCGGCTCGGAGAAAAGCCATCTCCTGGGGGCCTCCCCATGTTCTTCCACTCCTCAAGCGTGACCCCTTTACGGATGGAGGAAAAGGGGGATCTTCGCAGTGGTGGGTTCGCGCCAGGGGGGTCTGCGGGTTTGCCTCCACGTACGCCAGGTGCCCGCACACCGGGCCCAGGTGTTTGAGCCCAGTGGAGGCAGAGGGCTGCTTATTGCTGGATGCACTGTCCTGGGGGGTCAAGGAACGGCATGGGCACTCCCCCGGGCCACACAGGGCACCGGGCCCTTAGAGAGTTCCATGGGAAATCCCCCGCCCATGCCCCCGGTACCCAAGTCTGTCCTTAGCACACTGTCTGTGCGGGGCTGAAGGTACTGCTAGGCAGTGTGGCCTGTGGGAAATCGTGCGGTCCTCTGAGTGGCAGGGAGGGCTGCTGTTTCCCCGAACAGGTGCGCAGGGACCCTGTAAAACAGCTGTGACCTCTCAAGGTGGGTCATGTGACCCCTCAAGGGTGGGGCACGTGACCTCCCAAGGGTGGGTCAGAAGACCCGACAAGGGTGGGTCACGGGACCCCTCAAGGGTGGGGCACGTGACCTCCCAAGGGTGGGTCAGGAGACCCCACAAGGGTGGGTCACGGGACCCCTCAAGGGTTGGTCACGTGACCCCAAAAGGGTAGGTCCCGAGACCCCTCAAGGGTGGGTCACGTGACCCCTCAGGGGTGGGTCACGTGACCCCTCGGGAGTGGGTCACGAGACCCCTCAGGGGTGGGTCACGTGACCCCTCGGGAGTGGGTCACGAGACCCCTCAGGGGTGGGTCACGTGACCCCTCGGGAGTGGGTCACGAGACCCCTCAGGGGTGGGTCACGAGACCCCTCAGGGGTGGGTCACGTGACCCCTCGGGAGTAGGTCACGAGACCTCTCAGGGGTGGGTCACGTGATACCTCTGGATTGGGTCACGAGACCCCTCAGGGGTGGGTCACGTGACCCCTCCGGGGTGGCTCCCGTGACCCCTCAGGGGTGGGTGACGTGACCCCTCAACAGTGGTTCAGGAGACACGTCAAGGGTGGGTCCCGTGACCCGAGGGAGGCTTGTGGTGGGGAGCCTGAGTGCGCACGCGCGCCCCGCTTATAGGCCCGAAATGAGCCAGCCGCGGCTCGGAGAAAAGCCATCTCCTGGGGGCCTCCCCATGTTCCTCCACTCCTCAAGGAGGACCCCTTTACGGATGGAAGAAAAGGGGGATCTTCGCAGTGGTGGGTTCCGGCCAGAGGCGTCTGCGGGTTTGCCTGCACGTACGCCAGGTGCTCGCACAACTGGCCCAGGTGTTTGAGCCCCGTGGAGGCAGAGGGCTGCTTATTGCTGGATGATAGTGTCCTGCAGGGTTAAGGGACGGCGTGGGCACTCCCAGGGCCACAGAGGGCACCTGGCCTTTAGAGAGTTCCCTGGAAAATTCCTCGCCCAGGCCCTTGGTCCACAAGTCTATCCTGGGTACAGTGTCTGTGCGAGGCTGGGAGTGCTTCTGGGCAGTGTTCCCCAGGGGAAATCGCGTGGTCCTCTAGGTGGCAGGGAGGGCTCCTGTGTCCACGGACAGGTGCCCAGGGACCCTGTGGAACTGCTGTGACCTCTAAAGGGTGGGTCAGGTGAGCCAAGGGAGGTGTGTGCTTGGGAGCCTGAGTGCGCATGCGCGGCCCACGTATAGGCCCGAAACGAGCCAGCCGCGGCTCGGAGAAAAGCCATCTCCTGGGGGCCTCCCCATGTTCTTCCACTCCTCAAGCGTGACCCATTTACGGATGGAGGAAAAGGGGGATCTTCGCAGTGGTGGGTTCACGCCAGGGGGGTCTGCGGGTTTGCCTCCACGTACGCCAGGTGCCCGCACACCGGGCCCAGGTGTTTGAGCCCCGTGGAGGCAGAGGGCTGCTTATTGCTGGATGCAAGTGTCCTGCGGGGTCAAGGAACGGCATGGGCACTCCCCGGGCCACACAGGGCACCGGGCCCTTAGAGAGTTCCATGGGAAATCCCCCGCCCATGCCCCCGGTACCCAAGTCTGTCCTTAGCACACTGTCTGTGCGGGGCTGAAGGTACTGCTAGGCAGTGTGGCCTGTGGGAAATCGTGCGGTCCTCTGAGTGGCAGGGAGGGCTGCTGTTTCCCCGAACAGGTGCGCAGGGACCCTGTAAAACAGCTGTGACCTCTCAAGGTGGGTCATGTGACCCCTCAAGGGTGGGGCACGTGACCTCCCAAGGGTGGGTCAGGAGACCCCACAAGGGTGGGTCACGAGACCCCTCAAGGGTTGGTCACGTGACCCCAAAAGGGTAGGTCACGAGACCCCTCAAGGGTGGGTCACGTGACCCCTCAGGGGTGGGTCACGTGACCCCTCGTGTGTGGGTCACGTGACCCCTCGGGAGTGGGTCACGAGACCCCTCAGGGGTGGGTCACGTGACCCCTCGGGAGTGGGTCACGAGACCCCTCATGGGTGGGTCACGTGATACCTCTGGAGTGGGTCACGAGACCCCTCAGGGGTGGGTCACGTGACCCCTCCGGGGTGGCTCCCGTGACGCCTCAGGGGTGGGTGACGTGACCCCTCAACAGTGGTTCAGGAGACACGTCAAGGGTGGGTCCCGTGACCCGAGGGAGGCTTGTGGTGGGGAGCCTGAGTGCGCACGCGCGGCCCGCTTATAGGCCCGAAATGAGCCAGCCGCGGCTCGGAGAAAAGCCATCTCCTGAGGGCCTCCCCATGTTCCTCCACTCCTCAAGGAGGACCCCTTTACGGATGGAAGAAAAGGGGGATCTTCGCAGTGGTGGGTTCCGGCCAGAGGCGTCTGCGGGTTTGCCTGCACGTACGCCAGGTGCTCGCACAACGGGCCCAGGTGTTTGAGCCCCGTGGAGGCAGAGGGCTGCTTATTGCTGGATGATAGTGTCCTGCAGGGTTAAGGGACGGCGTGGGCACTCCCAGGGCCACAGAGGGCACCTGGCCTTTAGAGAGTTCCCTGGAAAATTCCTCGCCCAGGCCCTTGGTCCACAAGTCTATCCTGCGTACAGTGTCTGTGCGACGCTGGGAGTGCTTCTGGGCAGTGTTCCCCAGGGGAAATCGCGTGGTCCTCTAGGTGGCAGGGAGGGCTCCTGTGTCCACGGACAGGTGCCCAGGGACCCTGTGGAACTGCTGTGACCTCTAAAGAGTGGGTCAGGTGAGCCAAGGGAGGTGTGTGCTTGGGAGCCTGAGTGCGCATGCGCGGCCCACGTATAGGCCCGAAACGAGCCAGCCGCGGCTCGGAGAAAAGCCATCTCCTGGGGGCCTCCCCATGTTCTTCCACTCCTCAAGCGTGACCCCTTTACGGATGGAGGAAAAGGGGGATCTTCGCAGTGGTGGGTTCGCGCCAGGGGGGTCTGCGGGTTTGCCTCCACGTACGCCAGGTGCCCGCACACCGGGCCCAGGTGTTTGAGCCCCGTGGAGGCAGAGGGCTGCTTATTGCTGGATGCAAGTGTCCTGCGGGGTCAAGGAACGGCATGGGCACTCCCCGGGCCACACAGGGCACCGGGCCCTTAGAGAGTTCCATGGGAAATCCCCCGCCCATGCCCCCGGTACCCAAGTCTGTCCTTAGCACACTGTCTGTGCGGGGCTGAAGGTACTGCTAGGCAGTGTGGCCTGTGGGAAATCGTGCGGTCCTCTGAGTGGCAGGGAGGGCTGCTGTTTCCCCGAACAGGTGCGCAGGGACCCTGTAAAACAGCTGTGACCTCTCAAGGTGGGTCATGTGACCCCTCAAGGGTGGGGCACGTGACCTCCCAAGGGTGGGTCAGAAGACCCGACAAGGGTGGGTCACGGGACCCCTCAAGGGTGGGTCACGAGACCCCTCAAGGGTTGGTCACGTGACCCCAAAAGGGTAGGTCACGAGACCCTTCAAGGGTGGGTCACGTGACCGTTAAGGGGTGGATCACGTGACCCCTCGGGAGTGGGTCACGTGACCCCTCGGGAGTGGGTCACGAGACCCCTCAGGGGTGGGTCACGTGACCCCTCGGGAGTGGGTCACGAGACCCCTCAGGGGTGTGTCACGTGACCCCTCAGGGGTGGGTCACGTGACCCCTCGGGAGTGGGTCACGAGACCCCTCAGGGGTGGGTCACGTGATACCTCTGGAGTGGGTCACGAGACACCTCAGGGGTGGGTCACGTGACACCTCCAGGGTGGCTCCCGTGACCCCTCAGGGGTGGGTGACGTGACCCCTCAACAGTGGTTCAGGAGACACGTCAAGGGTGGGTCCCGTGACCCGAGGGAGGCTTGTGGTGGGGAGCCTGAGTGCGCACGCGCGGCCCGCTTATAGGCCCGAAATGAGCCAGCCGCGGCTCGGAGAAAGGCCATCTCCTGGGGGCCTCCCCATGTTCCTCCACTCCTCAAGGAGGACCCCTTTACGGATGGAAGAAAAGGGGGATCTTCGCAGTGGTGGGTTCCGGCCAGAGGCGTCTGCGGGTTTGCCTGCACGTACGCCAGGTGCTCGCACAACGGGCCCAGGTGTTTGAGCCCCATGGAGGCAGAGGGCTGCTTATTGCTGGATGATAGTGTCCTGCAGGGTTAAGGGACGGCGTGGGCACTCCCAGGGCCACAGAGGGCACCTGGCCTTTAGAGAGTTCCCTGGAAAATTCCCCGCCCAGGCCCCTGGTCCACAAGTCTATCCTGCGTACAGTGTCTGTGCGAGGCTGGGAGTGCTTCTGGGCAGTGTTCCCCAGGGGAAATCGCGTGGTCCTCTAGGTGGCAGGGAGGGCTCCTGTGTCCACGGACAGGTGCCCAGGGACCCTGTGGAACTGCTGTGACCTCTAAAGGGTGGGTCAGGTGAGCCAAGGGAGGTGTGTGCTTGGGAGCCTGAGTGCGCATGCGCGGCCCACGTATAGGCCCGAAAAGAGCCAGCCGCGGCTCGGAGAAAAGCCATCTCCTGGGGGCCTCCCCATGTTCTTCCACTCCTCAAGCGTGACCCCTTTACGGATGGAGGAAAAGGGGGATCTTCGCAGTGGTGGGTTCGCGCCAGGGGGGTCTGCGGGTTTGCCTCCACGTACGCCAGGTGCCCGCACACCGGGCCCAGGTGTTTGAGCCCCGTGGAGGCAGAGGGCTGCTTATTGCTGGATGCAAGTGTCCTGCGGGGTCAAGGAACGGCATGGGCACTCCCCCGGGCCACACAGGGCACCGGGCCCTTAGAGAGTTCCATGGGAAATCCCCCGCCCATGCCCCCGGTACCCAAGTCTGTCCTTAGCACACTGTCTGTGCGGGGCTGAAGGTACTGCTAGGCAGTGTGGCCTGTGGGAAATCGTGCGGTCCTCTGAGTGGCAGGGAGGGCTGCTGTTTCCCCGAACAGGTGCGCAGGGACCCTGTAAAACAGCTGTGACCTCTGAAGGTGGGTCATGTGACCCCTCAAGGGTGGGGCACGTGACCTCCGAAGGGTGGGTCAGGAGACCCCACAAGGGTGGGTCACGGGACCCCTCAAGGGTTGGTCACGTGACCCCAAAAAGGGTAGGTCACGAGACCCCTCAAGGGTGGGTCACGTGACCCCTCAGGGGTGGGTCACGTGACCCCTCGGGCGTGGGTCACGAGACCCCTCAGGGGTGGGTCACGTGACCCCTCGGGAGTGGGTCACGAGACCCCTCAGGGGTGGGTCACGTGACCCCTCGGTAGTGGGTCACGAGACCCCTCAGGGGTGGGTCACGTGACCCCTCGGGAGTGGGTCACGAGACCCCTCAGGGGTGGGTCACGTGACCCCTCGGGAGTGGGTCACGAGACCCCTCAGGGGTGGGTCACGTGACCCCTCGGGAGTGGGTCACGAGACCTCTCAGGGGTGGGTCACGTGATACCTCTGGAGTGGGTCACGAGACCCCTCAGGGGTGGGTCACGTGACCCCTCCGGGGTGGCTCCCGTGACCCCTCAGGGGTGGGTGACGTGACCCCTCAACAGTGGTTCAGGAGACACGTCAAGGGTGGGTCCCGTGACCCGAGGGAGGCTTGTGGTGGGGAGCCTGAGTGCGCACGCGCGGCCCGCTTATAGGCCCGAAATGAGCCAGCCGCGGCTCGGAGAAAGGCCATCTCCTGGGGGCCTCCCCATGTTCCTCCACTCCTCAAGGAGGACCCCTTTACGGATGGAAGAAAAGGGGGATCTTCGCAGTGGTGGGTTCGGGCCAGAGCGGTCTGCGGGTTTGCCTGCACGTACGCCAGGTGCTCGCACAACGGGCCCAGGTGTTTGAGCCCCGTGGAGGCAGAGGGCTGCTTATTGCTGGATGATAGTGTCCTGCAGGGTTAAGGGACGGCGTGGGCACTCCCAGGGCCACAGAGGGCACCTGGCCTTTAGAGAGTTCCCTGGAAAATTCCTCGCCCAGGCCCTTGGTCCACAAGTCTATCCTGGGTACAGTGTCTGTGCCAGGCTGGGAGTGCTTCTGGGCAGTGTTCCCCAGGGGAAATCGCGTGGTCCTCTAGGTGGCAGGGAGGGCTCCTGTGTCCACGGACAGGTGCCCAGGGACCCTGTGGAACTGCTGTGACCTCTAAAGGGTGGGTCAGGTGAGCCAAGGGAGGTGTGTGCTTGGGAGCCTGAGGTGCGCATGCGCGGCCCACGTATAGGCCCGAAACGAGCCAGCCGCGGCTCGGAGAAAAGCCATCTCCTGGGGGCCTCCCCATGTTCTTCCACTCCTCAAGCGTGACCCCTTTACGGATGGAGGAAAAGGGGGATCTTCGCAGTGGTGGGTTCGCGCCAGGGGGGTCTGCGGGTTTGCCTCCACGTACGCCAGGTGCCCGCACACCGGGCCCAGGTGTTTGAGCCCCGTGGAGGCAGAGGGCTGCTTATTGCTGGATGCAAGTGTCCTGCGGGGTCAAGGAACGGCATGGGCACTCCCCGGGCCACACAGGGCACCGGGCCCTTAGAGAGTTCCATGGGAAATCCCCCGCCCATGCCCCCGGTACCCAAGTCTGTCCTTAGCACACTGTCTGTGCGGGGCTGAAGGTACTGCTAGGCAGTGTGGCCTGTGGGAAATCGTGCGGTCCTCTGAGTGGCAGGGAGGGCTGCTGTTTCCCCGAACAGGTGCGCAGGGACCCTGTAAAACAGCTGTGACCTCTGAAGGTGGGTCATGTGACCCCTCAAGGGTGGGGCACGTGACCTCCGAAGGGTGGGTCAGGAGACCCCACAAGGGTGGGTCACGGGACCCCTCAAGGGTTGGTCACGTGACCCCAAAAGGGTAGGTCCCGAGACCCCTCAAGGGTGGGTCACGTGACCCCTCAGGGGTGGGTCACGTGACCCCTCGGGAGTGGGTCACGAGACCCCTCAGGGGTGGGTCACGTGACCCCTCGGGAGTGGGTCACGAGACCCCTCAGGGGTGGGTCACGTGACCCCTCGGGAGTGGGTCACGAGACCCCTCAGGGGTAGGTCACGTGACCCCTCGGGAGTGGGTCACGAGACCTCTCAGGGGTGGGTCACGTGATACCTCTGGATTGGGTCACGAGACCCCTCAGGGGTGGGTCACGTGACCCCTCCGGGGTGGCTCCCGTGACCCCTCAGGGGTGGGTGACGTGACCCCTCAACAGTGGTTCAGGAGACACGTCAAGGGTGGGTCCCGTGACCCGAGGGAGGCTTGTGGTGGGGAGCCTGAGTGCGCACGCGCGCCCCGCTTATAGGCCCGAAATGAGCCAGCCGCGGCTCGGAGAAAAGCCATCTCCTGGGGGCCTCCCCATGTTCCTCCACTCCTCAAGGAGGACCCCTTTACGGATGGAAGAAAAGGGGGATCTTCGCAGTGGTGGGTTCCGGCCAGAGGCGTCTGCGGGTTTGCCTGCACGTACGCCAGGTGCTCGCACAACGGGCCCAGGTGTTTGAGCCCCGTGGAGGCAGAGGGCTGCTTATTGCTGGATGATAGTGTCCTGCAGGGTTAAGGGACGGCGTGGGCACTCCCAGGGCCACAGAGGGCACCTGGCCTTTAGAGAGTTCCCTGGAAAATTCCTCGCCCAGGCCCTTGGTCCACAAGTCTATCCTGGGTACAGTGTCTGTGCGAGGCTGGGAGTGCTTCTGGGCAGTGTTCCCCAGGGGAAATCGCGTGGTCCTCTAGGTGGCAGGGAGGGCTCCTGTGTCCACGGACAGGTGCCCAGGGACCCTGTGGAACTGCTGTGACCTCTAAAGGGTGGGTCAGGTGAGCCAAGGGAGGTGTGTGCTTGGGAGCCTGAGTGCGCATGCGCGGCCCACGTATAGGCCCGAAACGAGCCAGCCGCGGCTCGGAGAAAAGCCATCTCCTGGGGGCCTCCCCATGTTCTTCCACTCCTCAAGCGTGACCCCTTTACGGATGGAGGAAAAGGGGGATCTTCGCAGTGGTGGGTTCGCGCCAGGGGGGTCTGCGGGTTTGCCTCCACGTACGCCAGGTGCCCGCACACCGGGCCCAGGTGTTTGAGCCCCGTGGAGGCAGAGGGCTGCTTATTGCTGGATGCAAGTGTCCTGCGGGGTCAAGGAACGGCATGGGCACTCCCCGGGCCACACAGGGCACCGGGCCCTTAGAGAGTTCCATGGGAAATCCCCCGCCCATGCCCCCTGGTACCCAAGTCTGTCCTTAGCACACTGTCTGTGCGGGGCTGAAGGTACTGCTAGGCAGTGTGGCCTGTGGGAAATCGTGCGGTCCTCTGAGTGGCAGGGAGGGCTGCTGTTTCCCCGAACAGGTGCGCAGGGACCCTGTAAAACAGCTGTGACCTCTCAAGGTGGGTCATGTGACCCCTCAAGGGTGGGGCACGTGACCTCCCAAGGGTGGGTCAGGAGACCCCACAAGGGTGGGTCACGAGACCCCTCAAGGGTTGGTCACGTGACCCCAAAAGGGTAGGTCACGAGACCCCTCAAGGGTGGGTCACGTGACCCCTCAGGGGTGGGTCACGTGACCCCTCGGGAGTGGGTCACGTGACCCCTCGGGAGTGGGTCACGAGACCCCTCAGGGGTGGGTCACGTGACCCCTCGGGAGTGGGTCACGAGACCCCTCATGGGTGGGTCACGTGATACCTCTGGAGTGGGTCACGAGACCCCTCAGGGGTGGGTCACGTGACCCCTCCGGGGTGGCTCCCGTGACGCCTCAGGGGTGGGTGACGTGACCCCTCAACAGTGGTTCAGGAGACACGTCAAGGGTGGGTCCCGTGACCCGAGGGAGGCTTGTGGTGGGGAGCCTGAGTGCGCACGCGCGGCCCGCTTATAGGCCCGAAATGAGCCAGCCGCGGCTCGGAGAAAAGCCATCTCCTGAGGGCCTCCCCATGTTCCTCCACTCCTCAAGGAGGACCCCTTTACGGATGGAAGAAAAGGGGGATCTTCGCAGTGGTGGGTTCCGGCCAGAGGCGTCTGCGGGTTTGCCTGCACGTACGCCAGGTGCTCGCACAACGGGCCCAGGTGTTTGAGCCCCGTGGAGGCAGAGGGCTGCTTATTGCTGGATGATAGTGTCCTGCAGGGTTAAGGGACGGCGTGGGCACTCCCAGGGCCACAGAGGGCACCTGGCCTTTAGAGAGTTCCCTGGAAAATTCCTCGCCCAGGCCCTTGGTCCACAAGTCTATCCTGCGTACAGTGTCTGTGCGACGCTGGGAGTGCTTCTGGGCAGTGTTCCACAGGGGAAATCGCGTGGTCCTCTAGGTGGCAGGGAGGGCTCCTGTGGCCACGGACAGGTGCCCAGGGACCCTGTGGAACTGCTGTGACCTCTAAAGAGTGGGTCAGGTGAGCCAAGGGAGGTGTGTGCTTGGGAGCCTGAGTGCGCATGCGCGGCCCACGTATAGGCCCGAAACGAGCCAGCCGCGGCTCGGAGAAAAGCCATCTCCTGGGGGCCTCCCCATGTTCTTCCACTCCTCAAGCGTGACCCCTTTACGGATGGAGGAAAAGGGGGATCTTCGCAGTGGTGGGTTCGCGCCAGGGGGGTCTGCGGGTTTGCCTCCACGTACGCCAGGTGCCCGCACACCGGGCCCAGGTGTTTGAGCCCCGTGGAGGCAGAGGGCTGCTTATTGCTGGATGCAAGTGTCCTGCGGGGTCAAGGAACGGCATGGGCACTCCCCGGGCCACACAGGGCACCGGGCCCTTAGAGAGTTCCATGGGAAATCCCCCGCCCATGCCCCCGGTACCCAAGTCTGTCCTTAGCACACTGTCTGTGCGGGGCTGAAGGTACTGCTAGGCAGTGTGGCCTGTGGGAAATCGTGCGGTCCTCTGAGTGGCAGGGAGGGCTGCTGTTTCCCCGAACAGGTGCGCAGGGACCCTGTAAAACAGCTGTGACCTCTCAAGGTGGGTCATGTGACCCCTCAAGGGTGGGGCACGTGACCTCCCAAGGGTGGGTCAGAAGACCCGACAAGGGTGGGTCACGGGACCCATCAAGGGTGGGTCACGAGACCCCTCAAGGGTTGGTCACGTGACCCCAAAAGGGTAGGTCACGAGACCCTTCAAGGGTGGGTCACGTGACCGTTAAGGGGTGGATCACGTGACCCCTCGGGAGTGGGTCACGTGACCCCTCGGGAGTGGGTCACGAGACCCCTCAGGGGTGGGTCACGTGACCCCTCGGGAGTGGGTCACGAGACCCCTCAGGGGTGTGTCACGTGACCCCTCAGGGGTGGGTCACGTGACCCCTCGGGAGTGGGTCACGAGACCCCTCAGGGGTGGGTCACGTGATACCTCTGGAGTGGGTCACGAGACACCTCAGGGGTGGGTCACGTGACACCTCCAGGGTGGCTCCCGTGACCCCTCAGGGGTGGGTGACGTGACCCCTCAACAGTGGTTCAGGAGACACGTCAAGGGTGGGTCCCGTGACCCGAGGGAGGCTTGTGGTGGGGAGCCTGAGTGCGCACGCGCGGCCCGCTTATAGGCCCGAAATGAGCCAGCCGCGGCTCGGAGAAAGGCCATCTCCTGGGGGCCTCCCCATGTTCCTCCACTCCTCAAGGAGGACCCCTTTACGGATGGAAGAAAAGGGGGATCTTCGCAGTGGTGGGTTCCGGCCAGAGGCGTCTGCGGGTTTGCCTGCACGTACGCCAGGTGCTCGCACAACGGGCCCAGGTGTTTGAGCCCCATGGAGGCAGAGGGCTGCTTATTGCTGGATGATAGTGTCCTGCAGGGTTAAGGGACGGCGTGGGCACTCCCAGGGCCACAGAGGGCACCTGGCCTTTAGAGAGTTCCCTGGAAAATTCCCCGCCCAGGCCCCTGGTCCACAAGTCTATCCTGCGTACAGTGTCTGTGCGAGGCTGGGAATGCTTCTGGGCAGTGTTCCCCAGGGGAAATCGCGTGGTCCTCTAGGTGGCAGGGAGGGCTCCTGTGTCCACGGACAGGTGCCCAGGGACCCTGTGGAACTGCTGTGACCTCTAAAGGGTGGGTCAGGTGAGCCAAGGGAGGTGTGTGCTTGGGAGCCTGAGTGCGCATGCGCGGCCCACGTATAGGCCCGAAAAGAGCCAGCCGCGGCTCGGAGAAAAGCCATCTCCTGGGGGCCTCCCCATGTTCTTCCACTCCTCAAGCGTGACCCCTTTACGGATGGAGGAAAAGGGGGATCTTCGCAGTGGTGGGTTCGCGCCAGGGGGGTCTGCGGGTTTGCCTCCACGTACGCCAGGTGCCCGCACACCGGGCCCAGGTGTTTGAGCCCCGTGGAGGCAGAGGGCTGCTTATTGCTGGATGCAAGTGTCCTGCGGGGTCAAGGAACGGCATGGGCACTCCCCGGGCCACACAGGGCACCGGGCCCTTAGAGAGTTCCATGGGAAATCCCCCGCCCATGCCCCCGGTACCCAAGTCTGTCCTTAGCACACTGTCTGTGCGGGGCTGAAGGTACTGCTAGGCAGTGTGGCCTGTGGGAAATCGTGCGGTCCTCTGAGTGGCAGGGAGGGCTGCTGTTTCCCCGAACAGGTGCGCAGGGACCCTGTAAAACAGCTGTGACCTCTGAAGGTGGGTCATGTGACCCCTCAAGGGTGGGGCACGTGACCTCCGAAGGGTGGGTCAGGAGACCCCACAAGGGTGGGTCACGGGACCCCTCAAGGGTTGGTCACGTGACCCCAAAAAGGGTAGGTCACGAGACCCCTCAAGGGTGGGTCACGTGACCCCTCAGGGGTGGGTCACGTGACCCCTCGGGAGTGGGTCACGAGACCCCTCAGGGGTGGGTCACGTGACCCCTCGGGAGTGGGTCACGAGACCCCTCAGGGGTGGGTCACGTGACCCCTCGGGAGTGGGTCACGAGACCCCTCAGGGTTGGGTCACGTGACCCCTCGGGAGTGGGTCACGAGACCCCTCAGGGGTGGGTCACGTGACCCCTCGGGAGTGGGTCACGAGACCCCTCAGGGGTGGGTCACGTGACCCCTCGGGAGTGGGTCACGAGACCTCTCAGGGGTGGGTCACGTGATACCTCTGGAGTGGGTCACGAGACCCCTCAGGGGTGGGTCACGTGACCCCTCCGGGGTGGCTCCCGTGACCCCTCAGGGGTGGGTGACGTGACCCCTCAACAGTGGTTCAGGAGACACGTCAAGGGTGGGTCCCGTGACCCGAGGGAGGCTTGTGGTGGGGAGCCTGAGTGCGCACGCGCGGCCCGCTTATAGGCCCGAAATGAGCCAGCCGCGGCTCGGAGAAAGGCCATCTCCTGGGGGCCTCCCCATGTTCCTCCACTCCTCAAGGAGGACCCCTTTACGGATGGAAGAAAAGGGGGATCTTCGCAGTGGTGGGTTCGGGCCAGAGCGGTCTGCGGGTTTGCCTGCACGTACGCCAGGTGCTCGCACAACGGGCCCAGGTGTTTGAGCCCCGTGGAGGCAGAGGGCTGCTTATTGCTGGATGATAGTGTCCTGCAGGGTTAAGGGACGGCGTGGGCACTCCCAGGGCCACAGAGGGCACCTGGCCTTTAGAGAGTTCCCTGGAAAATTCCTCGCCCAGGCCCTTGGTCCACAAGTCTATCCTGGGTACAGTGTCTGTGCCAGGCTGGGAGTGCTTCTGGGCAGTGTTCCCCAGGGGAAATCGCGTGGTCCTCTAGGTGGCAGGGAGGGCTCCTGTGTCCACGGACAGGTGCCCAGGGACCCTGTGGAACTGCTGTGACCTCTAAAGGGTGGGTCAGGTGAGCCAAGGGAGGTGTGTGCTTGGGAGCCTGAGTGCGCATGCGCGGCCCACGTATAGGCCCGAAACGAGCCAGCCGCGGCTCGGAGAAAAGCCATCTCCTGGGGGCCTCCCCATGTTCTTCCACTCCTCAAGCGTGACCCCTTTACGGATGGAGGAAAAGGGGGATCTTCGCAGTGGTGGGTTCGCGCCAGGGGGGTCTGCGGGTTTGCCTCCACGTACGCCAGGTGCCCGCACACCGGGCCCAGGTGTTTGAGCCCCGTGGAGGCAGAGGGCTGCTTATTGCTGGATGCAAGTGTCCTGCGGGGTCAAGGAACGGCATGGGCACTCCCCGGGCCACACAGGGCACCGGGCCCTTAGAGAGTTCCATGGGAAATCCCCCGCCCATGCCCCCGGTACCCAAGTCTGTCCTTAGCACACTGTCTGTGCGGGGCTGAAGGTACTGCTAGGCAGTGTGGCCTGTGGGAAATCGTGCGGTCCTCTGAGTGGCAGGGAGGGCTGCTGTTTCCCCGAACAGGTGCGCAGGGACCCTGTAAAACAGCTGTGACCTCTCAAGGTGGGTCATGTGACCCCTCAAGGGTGGGGCACGTGACCTCCCAAGGGTGGGTCAGGAGACCCCACAAGGGTGGGTCACGGGACCCCTCAAGGGTTGGTCACGTGACCCCAAAAGGGTAGGTCCCGAGACCCCTCAAGGGTGGGTCACGTGACCCCTCAGGGGTGGGTCACGTGACCCCTCGGGAGTGGGTCACGAGACCCCTCAGGGGTGGGTCACGTGACCCCTCGGGAGTGGGTCACGAGACCCCTCAGGGGTGGTTCACGTGACCCCTCGGGAGTGGGTCACGAGACCCCTCAGGGGTAGGTCACGTGACCCCTCGGGAGTGGGTCACGAGACCTCTCAGGGGTGGGTCACGTGATACCTCTGGATTGGGTCACGAGACCCCTCAGGGGTGGGTCACGTGACCCCTCCGGGGTGGCTCCCGTGACCCCTCAGGGGTGGGTGACGTGACCCCTCAACAGTGGTTCAGGAGACACGTCAAGGGTGGGTCCCGTGACCCGAGGGAGGCTTGTGGTGGGGAGCCTGAGTGCGCACGCGCGCCCCGCTTATAGGCCCGAAATGAGCCAGCCGCGGCTCGGAGAAAAGCCATCTCCTGGGGGCCTCCCCATGTTCCTCCACTCCTCAAGGAGGACCCCTTTACGGATGGAAGAAAAGGGGGATCTTCGCAGTGGTGGGTTCCGGCCAGAGGCGTCTGCGGGTTTGCCTGCACGTACGCCAGGTGCTCGCACAACGGGCCCAGGTGTTTGAGCCCCGTGGAGGCAGAGGGCTGCTTATTGCTGGATGATAGTGTCCTGCAGGGTTAAGGGACGGCGTGGGCACTCCCAGGGCCACAGAGGGCACCTGGCCTTTAGAGAGTTCCCTGGAAAATTCCTCGCCCAGGCCCTTGGTCCACAAGTCTATCCTGGGTACAGTGTCTGTGCGAGGCTGGGAGTGCTTCTGGGCAGTGTTCCCCAGGGGAAATCGCGTGGTCCTCTAGGTGGCAGGGAGGGCTCCTGTGTCCACGGACAGGTGCCCAGGGACCCTGTGGAACTGCTGTGACCTCTAAAGGGTGGGTCAGGTGAGCCAAGGGAGGTGTGTGCTTGGGAGCCTGAGTGCGCATGCGCGGCCCACGTATAGGCCCGAAACGAGCCAGCCGCGGCTCGGAGAAAAGCCATCTCCTGGGGGCCTCCCCATGTTCTTCCACTCCTCAAGCGTGACCCCTTTACGGATGGAGGAAAAGGGGGATCTTCGCAGTGGTGGGTTCGCGCCAGGGGGGTCTGCGGGTTTGCCTCCACGTACGCCAGGTGCCCGCACACCGGGCCCAGGTGTTTGAGCCCCGTGGAGGCAGAGGGCTGCTTATTGCTGGATGCAAGTGTCCTGCGGGGTCAAGGAACGGCATGGGCACTCCCCGGGCCACACAGGGCACCGGGCCCTTAGAGAGTTCCATGGGAAATCCCCCGCCCATGCCCCCGGTACCCAAGTCTGTCCTTAGCACACTGTCTGTGCGGGGCTGAAGGTACTGCTAGGCAGTGTGGCCTGTGGGAAATCGTGCGGTCCTCTGAGTGGCAGGGAGGGCTGCTGTTTCCCCGAACAGGTGCGCAGGGACCCTGTAAAACAGCTGTGACCTCTCAAGGTGGGTCATGTGACCCCTCAAGGGTGGGGCACGTGACCTCCCAAGGGTGGGTCAGGAGACCCCACAAGGGTGGGTCACGAGACCCCTCAAGGGTTGGTCACGTGACCCCAAAAGGGTAGGTCACGAGACCCCTCAAGGGTGGGTCACGTGACCCCTCAGGGGTGGGTCACGTGACCCCTCGGGAGTGGGTCACGTGACCCCTCGGGAGTGGGTCACGAGACCCCTCAGGGGTGGGTCACGTGACCCCTCGGGAGTGGGTCACGAGACCCCTCATGGGTGGGTCACGTGATACCTCTGGAGTGGGTCACGAGACCCCTCAGGGGTGGGTCACGTGACCCCTCCGGGGTGGCTCCCGTGACGCCTCAGGGGTGGGTGACGTGACCCCTCAACAGTGGTTCAGGAGACACGTCAAGGGTGGGTCCCGTGACCCGAGGGAGGCTTGTGGTGGGGAGCCTGAGTGCGCACGCGCGGCCCGCTTATAGGCCCGAAATGAGCCAGCCGCGGCTCGGAGAAAAGCCATCTCCTGAGGGCCTCCCCATGTTCCTCCACTCCTCAAGGAGGACCCCTTTACGGATGGAAGAAAAGGGGGATCTTCGCAGTGGTGGGTTCCGGCCAGAGGCGTCTGCGGGTTTGCCTGCACGTACGCCAGGTGCTCGCACAACGGGCCCAGGTGTTTGAGCCCCGTGGAGGCAGAGGGCTGCTTATTGCTGGATGATAGTGTCCTGCAGGGTTAAGGGACGGCGTGGGCACTCCCAGGGCCACAGAGGGCACCTGGCCTTTAGAGAGTTCCCTGGAAAATTCCTCGCCCAGGCCCTTGGTCCACAAGTCTATCCTGCGTACAGTGTCTGTGCGACGCTGGGAGTGCTTCTGGGCAGTGTTCCCCAGGGGAAATCGCGTGGTCCTCTAGGTGGCAGGGAGGGCTCCTGTGGCCACGGACAGGTGCCCAGGGACCCTGTGGAACTGCTGTGACCTCTAAAGAGTGGGTCAGGTGAGCCAAGGGAGGTGTGTGCTTGGGAGCCTGAGTGCGCATGCGCGGCCCACGTATAGGCCCGAAACGAGCCAGCCGCGGCTCGGAGAAAAGCCATCTCCTGGGGGCCTCCCCATGTTCTTCCACTCCTCAAGCGTGACCCCTTTACGGATGGAGGAAAAGGGGGATCTTCGCAGTGGTGGGTTCGCGCCAGGGGGGTCTGCGGGTTTGCCTCCACGTACGCCAGGTGCCCGCACACCGGGCCCAGGTGTTTGAGCCCCGTGGAGGCAGAGGGCTGCTTATTGCTGGATGCAAGTGTCCTGCGGGGTCAAGGAACGGCATGGGCACTCCCCGGGCCACACAGGGCACCGGGCCCTTAGAGAGTTCCATGGGAAATCCCCCGCCCATGCCCCCGGTACCCAAGTCTGTCCTTAGCACACTGTCTGTGCGGGGCTGAAGGTACTGCTAGGCAGTGTGGCCTGTGGGAAATCGTGCGGTCCTCTGAGTGGCAGGGAGGGCTGCTGTTTCCCCGAACAGGTGCGCAGGGACCCTGTAAAACAGCTGTGACCTCTCAAGGTGGGTCATGTGACCCCTCAAGGGTGGGGCACGTGACCTCCCAAGGGTGGGTCAGAAGACCCGACAAGGGTGGGTCACGGGACCCCTCAAGGGTGGGTCACGAGACCCCTCAAGGGTTGGTCACGTGACCCCAAAAGGGTAGGTCACGAGACCCCTCAAGGGTGGGTCACGTGACCGTTAAGGGGTGGATCACGTGACCCCTCGGGAGTGGGTCACGTGACCCCTCGGGAGTGGGTCACGAGACCCCTCAGGGGTGGGTCACGTGACCCCTCGGGAGTGGGTCACGAGACCCCTCAGGGGTGTGTCACGTGACCCCTCAGGGGTGGGTCACGTGACCCCTCGGGAGTGGGTCACGAGACCCCTCAGGGGTGGGTCACGTGATACCTCTGGAGTGGGTCACGAGACACCTCAGGGGTGGGTCACGTGA
This sequence comes from Desmodus rotundus, assembly GCF_022682495.2. Lineage (NCBI taxonomy): Eukaryota > Metazoa > Chordata > Mammalia > Chiroptera > Phyllostomidae > Desmodus > Desmodus rotundus. Next base: position 131,554 of record NW_026527677.1, on the reverse strand, counting down.
CACCTCCAGGGTGGCTCCCGTGACCCCTCAGGGGTGGGTGACGTGACCCCTCAACAGTGGTTCAGGAGACACGTCAAGGGTGGGTCCCGTGACCCGAGGGAGGCTTGTGGTGGGGAGCCTGAGTGCGCACGCGCGGCCCGCTTATAGGCCCGAAATGAGCCAGCCGCGGCTCGGAGAAAGGCCATCTCCTGGGGGCCTCCCCATGTTCCTCCACTCCTCAAGGAGGACCCCTTTACGGATGGAAGAAAAGGGGGATCTTCGCAGTGGTGGGTTCCGGCCAGAGGCGTCTGCGGGTTTGCCTGCACGTACGCCAGGTGCTCGCACAACGGGCCCAGGTGTTTGAGCCCCGTGGAGGCAGAGGGCTGCTAATTGCTGGATGATAGTGTCCTGCAGGGTTAAGGGACGGCGTGGGCACTCCCAGGGCCACAGAGGGCACCTGGCCTTTAGAGAGTTCCCTGGAAAATTCCCCGCCCAGGCCCCTGGTCCACAAGTCTATCCTGCGTACAGTGTCTGTGCGAGGCTGGGAGTGCTTCTGGGCAGTGTTCCCCAGGGGAAATCGCGTGGTCCTCTAGGTGGCAGGGAGGGCTCCTGTGTCCACGGACAGGTGCCCATGGACCCTGTGGAACTGCTGTGACCTCTAAAGGGTGGGTCAGGTGAGCCAAGGGAGGTGTGTGCTTGGGAGCCTGAGTGCGCATGCGCGGCCCACGTATAGGCCCGAAAAGAGCCAGCCGCGGCTCGGAGAAAAGCCATCTCCTGGGGGCCTCCCCATGTTCTTCCACTCCTCAAGCGTGACCCCTTTACGGATGGAGGAAAAGGGGGATCTTCGCAGTGGTGGGTTCGCGCCAGGGGGGTCTGCGGGTTTGCCTCCACGTACGCCAGGTGCCCGCACACCGGGCCCAGGTGTTTGAGCCCCGTGGAGGCAGAGGGCTGCTTATTGCTGGATGCAAGTGTCCTGCGGGGTCAAGGAACGGCATGGGCACTCCCCGGGCCACACAGGGCACCGGGCCCTTAGAGAGTTCCATGGGAAATCCCCCGCCCATGCCCCCGGTACCCAAGTCTGTCCTTAGCACACTGTCTGTGCGGGGCTGAAGGTACTGCTAGGCAGTGTGGCCTGTGGGAAATCGTGCGGTCCTCTGAGTGGCAGGGAGGGCTGCTGTTTCCCCGAACAGGTGCGCAGGGACCCTGTAAAACAGCTGTGACCTCTGAAGGTGGGTCATGTGACCCCTCAAGGGTGGGGCACGTGACCTCCCAAGGGTGGGTCAGGAGACCCCACAAGGGTGGGTCACGGGACCCCTCAAGGGTTGGTCACGTGACCCCAAAAAGGGTAGGTCACGAGACCCCTCAAGGGTGGGTCACGTGACCCCTCAGGGGTGGGTGACGTGACCCCTCAACAGTGGTTCAGGAGACACGTCAAGGGTGGGTCCCGTGACCCGAGGGAGGCTTGTGGTGGGGAGCCTGAGTGCGCACGCGCGGCCCGCTTATAGGCCCGAAATGAGCCAGCCGCGGCTCGGAGAAAGGCCATCTCCTGGGGGCCTCCCCATGTTCCTCCACTCCTCAAGGAGGACCCCTTTACGGATGGAAGAAAAGGGGGATCTTCGCAGTGGTGGGTTCCGGCCAGAGGCGTCTGCGGGTTTGCCTGCACGTACGCCAGGTGCTCGCACAACGGGCCCAGGTGTTTGAGCCCCGTGGAGGCAGAGGGCTGCTTATTCCTGGATGATAGTGTCCTGCAGGGTTAAGGGACGGCGTGGGCACTCCCAGGGCCACAGAGGGCACCTGGCCTTTAGAGAGTTCCCTGGAAAATTCCCCGCCCAGGCCCCTGGTCCACAAGTCTATCCTGCGTACAGTGTCTGTGCGAGGCTGGGAGTGCTTCTGGGCAGTGTTCCCCAGGGGAAATCGCGTGGTCCTCTAGGTGGCAGGGAGGGCTCCTGTGTCCACGGACAGGTGCCCAGGGACCCTGTGGAACTGCTGTGACCTCTAAAGGGTGGGTCAGGTGAGCCAAGGGAGGTGTGTGCTTGGGAGCCTGAGTGCGCATGCGCGGCCCACGTATAGGCCCGAAAAGAGCCAGCCGCGGCTCGGAGAAAAGCCATCTCCTGGGGGCCTCCCCATGTTCTTCCACTCCTCAAGCGTGACCCCTTTACGGATGGAGGAAAAGGGGGATCTTCGCAGTGGTGGGTTCGCGCCAGGGGGGTCTGCGGGTTTGCCTCCACGTACGCCAGGTGCCCGCACACCGGGCCCAGGTGTTTGAGCCCCGTGGAGGCAGAGGGCTGCTTATTGCTGGATGCAAGTGTCCTGCGGGGTCAAGGAACGGCATGGGCACTCCCCGGGCCACACAGGGCACCGGGCCCTTAGAGAGTTCCATGGGAAATCCCCCGCCCATGCCCCCGGTACCCAAGTCTGTCCTTAGCACACTGTCTGTGCGGGGCTGAAGGTACTGCTAGGCAGTGTGGCCTGTGGGAAATCGTGCGGTCCTCTGAGTGGCAGGGAGGGCTGCTGTTTCCCCGAACAGGTGCGCAGGGACCCTGTAAAACAGCTGTGACCTCTGAAGGTGGGTCATGTGACCCCTCAAGGGTGGGGCACGTGACCTCCCAAGGGTGGGTCAGGAGACCCCACAAGGGTGGGTCACGGGACCCCTCAAGGGTTGGTCACGTGACCCCAAAAAGGGTAGGTCACGAGACCCCTCAAGGGTGGGTCACGTGACCCCTCAGGGGTGGGTCACGTGACCCCTCGGGAGTGGGTCACGAGACCCCTCAGGGGTGGGTCACGTGACCCCTCGGGAGTGGGTCACGAGACCCCTCAGGGGTGGGTCACGTGACCCCTCGGGAGTGGGTCACGAGACCCCTCAGGGGTGGGTCACGTGACCCCTCGGGAGTGGGTCACGAGACCCCTCAGGGGTGGGTCACGTGACCCCTCGGGAGTGGGTCACGAGACCCCTCAGGGGTGGGTCACGTGACCCCTCGGGAGTGGGTCACGAGACCTCTCAGGGGTGGGTCACGTGATACCTCTGGAGTGGGTCACGAGACCCCTCAGGGGTGGGTCACGTGACCCCTCCGGGGTGGCTCCCGTGACCCCTCAGGGGTGGGTGACGTGACCCCTCAACAGTGGTTCAGGAGACACGTCAAGGGTGGGTCCCGTGACCCGAGGGAGGCTTGTGGTGGGGAGCCTGAGTGCGCACGCGCGGCCCGCTTATAGGCCCGAAATGAGCCAGCCGCGGCTCGGAGAAAGGCCATCTCCTGGGGGCCTCCCCATGTTCCTCCACTCCTCAAGGAGGACCCCTTTACGGATGGAAGAAAAGGGGGATCTTCGCAGTGGTGGGTTCGGGCCAGAGCGGTCTGCGGGTTTGCCTGCACGTACGCCAGGTGCTCGCACAACGGGCCCAGGTGTTTGAGCCCCGTGGAGGCAGAGGGCTGCTTATTGCTGGATGATAGTGTCCTGCAGGGTTAAGGGACGGCGTGGGCACTCCCAGGGCCACAGAGGGCACCTGGCCTTTAGAGAGTTCCCTGGAAAATTCCTCGCCCAGGCCCTTGGTCCACAAGTCTATCCTGGGTACAGTGTCTGTGCCAGGCTGGGAGTGCTTCTGGGCAGTGTTCCCCAGGGGAAATCGCGTGGTCCTCTAGGTGGCAGGGAGGGCTCCTGTGTCCACGGACAGGTGCCCAGGGACCCTGTGGAACTGCTGTGACCTCTAAAGGGTGGGTCAGGTGAGCCAAGGGAGGTGTGTGCTTGGGAGCCTGAGTGCGCATGCGCGGCCCACGTATAGGCCCGAAACGAGCCAGCCGCGGCTCGGAGAAAAGCCATCTCCTGGGGGCCTCCCCATGTTCTTCCACTCCTCAAGCGTGACCCCTTTACGGATGGAGGAAAAGGGGGATCTTCGCAGTGGTGGGTTCGCGCCAGGGGGGTCTGCGGGTTTGCCTCCACTTACGCCAGGTGCCCGCACACCGGGCCCAGGTGTTTGAGCCCCGTGGAGGCAGAGGGCTGCTTATTGCTGGATGCAAGTGTCCTGCGGGGTCAAGGAACGGCATGGGCACTCCCCGGGCCACACAGGGCACCGGGCCCTTAGAGAGTTCCATGGGAAATCCCCCGCCCATGCCCCCGGTACCCAAGTCTGTCCTTAGCACACTGTCTGTGCGGGGCTGAAGGTACTGCTAGGCAGTGTGGCCTGTGGGAAATCGTGCGGTCCTCTGAGTGGCAGGGAGGGCTGCTGTTTCCCCGAACAGGTGCGCAGGGACCCTGTAAAACAGCTGTGACCTCTGAAGGTGGGTCATGTGACCCCTCAAGGGTGGGGCACGTGACCTCCCAAGGGTGGGTCAGGAGACCCCACAAGGGTGGGTCACGGGACCCCTCAAGGGTTGGTCACGTGACCCCAAAAGGGTAGGTCCCGAGACCCCTCAAGGGTGGGTCACGTGACCCCTCAGGGGTGGGTCACGTGACCCCTCGGGAGTGGGTCACGAGACCCCTCAGGGGTGGGTCACGTGACCCCTCGGGAGTGGGTCACGAGACCCCTCAGGGGTGGGTCACGTGACCCCTCGGGAGTGGGTCACGAGACCCCTCAGGGGTGGGTCACGTGACCCCTCGGGAGTGGGTCACGAGACCCCTCATGGGTGGGTCACGTGATACCTCTGGAGTGGGTCACGAGACCCCTCAGGGGTGGGTCACGTGACCCCTCTGGGGTGGCTCCCGTGACGCCTCAGGGGTGGGTGACGTGACCCCTCAACAGTGGTTCAGGAGACACGTCAAGGGTGGGTCCCGTGACCCGAGGGAGGCTTGTGGTGGGGAGCCTGAGTGCGCACGCGCGGCCCGCTTATAGGCCCGAAATGAGCCAGCCGCGGCTCGGAGAAAAGCCATCTCCTGAGGGCCTCCCCATGTTCCTCCACTCCTCAAGGAGGACCCCTTTACGGATGGAAGAAAAGGGGGATCTTCGCAGTGGTGGGTTCCGGCCAGAGGCGTCTGCGGGTTTGCCTGCACGTACGCCAGGTGCTCGCACAACGGGCCCAGGTGTTTGAGCCCCGTGGAGGCAGAGGGCTGCTTATTGCTGGATGATAGTGTCCTGCAGGGTTAAGGGACGGCGTGGGCACTCCCAGGGCCACAGAGGGCACCTGGCCTTTAGAGAGTTCCCTGGAAAATTCCTCGCCCAGGCCCTTGGTCCACAAGTCTATCCTGCGTACAGTGTCTGTGCGACGCTGGGAGTGCTTCTGGGCAGTGTTCCCCAGGGGAAATCGCGTGGTCCTCTAGGTGGCAGGGAGGGCTCCTGTGGCCACGGACAGGTGCCCAGGGACCCTGTGGAACTGCTGTGACCTCTAAAGAGTGGGTCAGGTGAGCCAAGGGAGGTGTGTGCTTGGGAGCCTGAGTGCGCATGCGCGGCCCACGTATAGGCCCGAAACGAGCCAGCCGCGGCTCGGAGAAAAGCCATCTCCTGGGGGCCTCCCCATGTTCTTCCACTCCTCAAGCGTGACCCCTTTACGGATGGAGGAAAAGGGGGATCTTCGCAGTGGTGGGTTCGCGCCAGGGGGGTCTGCGGGTTTGCCTCCACGTACGCCAGGTGCCCGCACACCGGGCCCAGGTGTTTGAGCCCCGTGGAGGCAGAGGGCTGCTTATTGCTGGATGCAAGTGTCCTGCGGGGTCAAGGAACGGCATGGGCACTCCCCGGGCCACACAGGGCACCGGGCCCTTAGAGAGTTCCATGGGAAATCCCCCGCCCATGCCCCCGGTACCCAAGTCTGTCCTTAGCACACTGTCTGTGCGGGGCTGAAGGTACTGCTAGGCAGTGTGGCCTGTGGGAAATCGTGCGGTCCTCTGAGTGGCAGGGAGGGCTGCTGTTTCCCCGAACAGGTGCGCAGGGACCCTGTAAAACAGCTGTGACCTCTCAAGGTGGGTCATGTGACCCCTCAAGGGTGGGGCACGTGACCTCCCAAGGGTGGGTCAGGAGACCCCACAAGGGTGGGTCACGGGACCCCAAAAGGGTAGGTCACGAGACCCCTCAAGGGTTGGTCACGTGACCCCAAAAGGGTAGGTCACGAGACCCCTCAAGGGTGGGTCACGTGACCCCTCAGGGGTGGGTCACGTGACCTCTCGGGAGTGGGTCATGAGACCCCTCAGGGGTGGGTCACGTGACCCCTCGGGAGTGGGTCACGAGACCCCTCAGGGGTGGGTCACGTGACCCCTCGGGAGTGGGTCACGAGACCTCTCAGGGGTGGGTCACCTGATACCTCTGGAGTGGGTCACGAGACACCTCAGGGGTGGGTCACGTGACCCCTCCGGGGTGGCTCCCGTGACCCCTCAGGGGTGGGTGACGTGACCCCTCAACAGTGGTTCAGGAGACACGTCAAGGGTGGGTCCCGTGACCCGAGGGAGGCTTGTGGTGGGGAGCCTGAGTGCGCACGCGCGGCCCGCTTATAGGCCCGAAATGAGCCAGCCGCGGCTCGGAGAAAGGCCATCTCCTGGGGGCCTCCCCATGTTCCTCCACTCCTCAAGGAGGACCCCTTTACGGATGGAAGAAAAGGGGGATCTTCGCAGTGGTGGGTTCCGGCCAGAGGCGTCTGCGGGTTTGCCTGCACGTACGCCAGGTGCTCGCACAACGGGCCCAGGTGTTTGAGCCCCGTGGAGGCAGAGGGCTGCTTATTGCTGGATGATAGTGTCCTGCAGGGTTAAGGGACGGCGTGGGCACTCCCAGGGCCACAGAGGGCACCTGGCCTTTAGAGAGTTCCCTGGAAAATTCCTCGCCCAGGCCCTTGGTCCACAAGTCTATCCTGGGTACAGTGTCTGTGCCAGGCTGGGAGTGCTTCTGGGCAGTGTTCCCCAGGGGAAATCGCGTGGTCCTCTAGGTGGCAGGGAGGGCTCCTGTGTCCACGGACAGGTGCCCAGGGACCCTGTGGAACTGCTGTGACCTCTAAAGGGTGGGTCAGGTGAGCCAAGGGAGGTGTGTGCTTGGGAGCCTGAGTGCGCATGCGCGGCCCACGTATAGGCCCGAAACGAGCCAGCCGCGGCTCGGAGAAAAGCCATCTCCTGGGGGCCTCCCCATGTTCTTCCACTCCTCAAGCGTGACCCCTTTACGGATGGAGGAAAAGGGGGATCTTCGCAGTGGTGGGTTCGCGCCAGGGGGGTCTGCGGGTTTGCCTCCACGTACGCCAGGTGCCCGCACACCGGGCCCAGGTGTTTGAGCCCCGTGGAGGCAGAGGGCTGCTTATTGCTGGATGCAAGTGTCCTGCGGGGTCAAGGAACGGCATGGGCACTCCCCGGGCCACACAGGGCACCGGGCCCTTAGAGAGTTCCATGGGAAATCCCCCGCCCATGCCCCCGATACCCAAGTCTGTCCTTAGCACACTGTCTGTGCGGGGCTGAAGGTACTGCTAGGCAGTGTGGCCTGTGGGAAATCGTGCGGTCCTGTGAGTGGCAGGGAGGGCTGCTGTTTCCCCGAACAGGTGCGCAGGGACCCTGTAAAACAGCTGTGACCTCTGAAGGTGTGTCATGTGACCCCTCAAGGGTGGGGCACGTGACCTCCCAAGGGTGGGTCAGGAGACCCCACAAGGGTGGGTCACGGGACCCCTCAAGGGTTGGTCACGTGACCCCAAAAGGGTAGGTCCCGAGACCCCTCAAGGGTGGGTCACGTGACCCCTCAGGGGTGGGTCACGTGACCCCTCGGGAGTGGGTCACGAGACCCCTCAGGGGTGGGTCACGTGACCCCTCGGGAGTGGGTCACGAGACCCCTCAGGGGTGGGTCACGTGACCCCTCGGGAGTGGGTCACGAGACCCCTCAGGGGTGGGTCACGTGACCCCTCGGGAGTGGGTCACGAGACCTCTCAGGGGTGGGTCACGTGATACCTCTGGAGTGGGTCACGAGACCCCTCAGGGGTGGGTCACGTGACCCCTCCGGGGTGGCTCCCGTGACCCCTCAGGGGTGGGTGACGTGACCCCTCAACAGTGGTTCAGGAGACACGTCAAGGGTGGGTCCCGTGACCCGAGGGAGGCTTGTGGTGGGGAGCCTGAGTGCGCACGCGCGGCCCGCTTATAGGCCCGAAATGAGCCAGCCGCGGCTCGGAGAAAGGCCATCTCCTGGGGGCCTCCCCATGTTCCTCCACTCCTCAAGGAGGACCCCTTTACGGATGGAAGAAAAGGGGGATCTTCGCAGTGGTGGGTTCGGGCCAGAGCGGTCTGCGGGTTTGCCTGCACGTACGCCAGGTGCTCGCACAACGGGCCCAGGTGTTTGAGCCCCGTGGAGGCAGAGGGCTGCTTATTGCTGGATGATAGTGTCCTGCAGGGTTAAGGGACGGCGTGGGCACTCCCAGGGCCACAGAGGGCACCTGGCCTTTAGAGAGTTCCCTGGAAAATTCCTCGCCCAGGCCCTTGGTCCACAAGTCTATCCTGGGTACAGTGTCTGTGCCAGGCTGGGAGTGCTTCTGGGCAGTGTTCCCCAGGGGAAATCGCGTGGTCCTCTAGGTGGCAGGGAGGGCTCCTGTGTCCACGGACAGGTGCCCAGGGACCCTGTGGAACTGCTGTGACCTCTAAAGGGTGGGTCAGGTGAGCCAAGGGAGGTGTGTGCTTGGGAGCCTGAGTGCGCATGCGCGGCCCACGTATAGGCCCGAAACGAGCCAGCCGCGGCTCGGAGAAAAGCCATCTCCTGGGGGCCTCCCCATGTTCTTCCACTCCTCAAGCGTGACCCCTTTACGGATGGAGGAAAAGGGGGATCTTCGCAGTGGTGGGTTCGCGCCAGGGGGGTCTGCGGGTTTGCCTCCACTTACGCCAGGTGCCCGCACACCGGGCCCAGGTGTTTGAGCCCCGTGGAGGCAGAGGGCTGCTTATTGCTGGATGCAAGTGTCCTGCGGGGTCAAGGAACGGCATGGGCACTCCCCGGGCCACACAGGGCACCGGGCCCTTAGAGAGTTCCATGGGAAATCCCCCGCCCATGCCCCCGGTACCCAAGTCTGTCCTTAGCACACTGTCTGTGCGGGGCTGAAGGTACTGCTAGGCAGTGTGGCCTGTGGGAAATCGTGCGGTCCTCTGAGTGGCAGGGAGGGCTGCTGTTTCCCCGAACAGGTGCGCAGGGACCCTGTAAAACAGCTGTGACCTCTGAAGGTGGGTCATGTGACCCCTCAAGGGTGGGGCACGTGACCTCCCAAGGGTGGGTCAGGAGACCCCACAAGGGTGGGTCACGGGACCCCTCAAGGGTTGGTCACGTGACCCCAAAAGGGTAGGTCCCGAGACCCCTCAAGGGTGGGTCACGTGACCCCTCAGGGGTGGGTCACGTGACCCCTCGGGAGTGGGTCACGAGACCCCTCAGGGGTGGGTCACGTGACCCCTCGGGAGTGGGTCACGAGACCCCTCAGGGGTGGGTCACGTGACCCCTCGGGAGTGGGTCACGAGACCCCTCAGGGGTGGGTCACGTGACCCCTCGGGAGTGGGTCACGAGACCCCTCATGGGTGGGTCACGTGATACCTCTGGAGTGGGTCACGAGACCCCTCAGGGGTGGGTCACGTGACCCCTCTGGGGTGGCTCCCGTGACGCCTCAGGGGTGGGTGACGTGACCCCTCAACAGTGGTTCAGGAGACACGTCAAGGGTGGGTCCCGTGACCCGAGGGAGGCTTGTGGTGGGGAGCCTGAGTGCGCACGCGCGGCCCGCTTATAGGCCCGAAATGAGCCAGCCGCGGCTCGGAGAAAAGCCATCTCCTGAGGGCCTCCCCATGTTCCTCCACTCCTCAAGGAGGACCCCTTTACGGATGGAAGAAAAGGGGGATCTTCGCAGTGGTGGGTTCCGGCCAGAGGCGTCTGCGGGTTTGCCTGCACGTACGCCAGGTGCTCGCACAACGGGCCCAGGTGTTTGAGCCCCGTGGAGGCAGAGGGCTGCTTATTGCTGGATGATAGTGTCCTGCAGGGTTAAGGGACGGCGTGGGCACTCCCAGGGCCACAGAGGGCACCTGGCCTTTAGAGAGTTCCCTGGAAAATTCCTCGCCCAGGCCCTTGGTCCACAAGTCTATCCTGCGTACAGTGTCTGTGCGACGCTGGGAGTGCTTCTGGGCAGTGTTCCCCAGGGGAAATCGCGTGGTCCTCTAGGTGGCAGGGAGGGCTCCTGTGGCCACGGACAGGTGCCCAGGGACCCTGTGGAACTGCTGTGACCTCTAAAGAGTGGGTCAGGTGAGCCAAGGGAGGTGTGTGCTTGGGAGCCTGAGTGCGCATGCGCGGCCCACGTATAGGCCCGAAACGAGCCAGCCGCGGCTCGGAGAAAAGCCATCTCCTGGGGGCCTCCCCATGTTCTTCCACTCCTCAAGCGTGACCCCTTTACGGATGGAGGAAAAGGGGGATCTTCGCAGTGGTGGGTTCGCGCCAGGGGGGTCTGCGGGTTTGCCTCCACGTACGCCAGGTGCCCGCACACCGGGCCCAGGTGTTTGAGCCCCGTGGAGGCAGAGGGCTGCTTATTGCTGGATGCAAGTGTCCTGCGGGGTCAAGGAACGGCATGGGCACTCCCCGGGCCACACAGGGCACCGGGCCCTTAGAGAGTTCCATGGGAAATCCCCCGCCCATGCCCCCGGTACCCAAGTCTGTCCTTAGCACACTGTCTGTGCGGGGCTGAAGGTACTGCTAGGCAGTGTGGCCTGTGGGAAATCGTGCGGTCCTCTGAGTGGCAGGGAGGGCTGCTGTTTCCCCGAACAGGTGCGCAGGGACCCTGTAAAACAGCTGTGACCTCTCAAGGTGGGTCATGTGACCCCTCAAGGGTGGGGCACGTGACCTCCCAAGGGTGGGTCAGGAGACCCCACAAGGGTGGGTCACGGGACCCCAAAAGGGTAGGTCACGAGACCCCTCAAGGGTTGGTCACGTGACCCCAAAAGGGTAGGTCACGAGACCCCTCAAGGGTGGGTCACGTGACCCCTCAGGGGTGGGTCACGTGACCTCTCGGGAGTGGGTCATGAGACCCCTCAGGGGTGGGTCACGTGACCCCTCGGGAGTGGGTCACGAGACCCCTCAGGGGTGGGTCACGTGACCCCTCGGGAGTGGGTCACGAGACCTCTCAGGGGTGGGTCACCTGATACCTCTGGAGTGGGTCACGAGACACCTCAGGGGTGGGTCACGTGACCCCTCCGGGGTGGCTCCCGTGACCCCTCAGGGGTGGGTGACGTGACCCCTCAACAGTGGTTCAGGAGACACGTCAAGGGTGGGTCCCGTGACCCGAGGGAGGCTTGTGGTGGGGAGCCTGAGTGCGCACGCGCGGCCCGCTTATAGGCCCGAAATGAGCCAGCCGCGGCTCGGAGAAAGGCCATCTCCTGGGGGCCTCCCCATGTTCCTCCACTCCTCAAGGAGGACCCCTTTACGGATGGAAGAAAAGGGGGATCTTCGCAGTGGTGGGTTCCGGCCAGAGGCGTCTGCGGGTTTGCCTGCACGTACGCCAGGTGCTCGCACAACGGGCCCAGGTGTTTGAGCCCCGTGGAGGCAGAGGGCTGCTTATTGCTGGATGATAGTGTCCTGCAGGGTTAAGGGACGGCGTGGGCACTCCCAGGGCCACAGAGGGCACCTGGCCTTTAGAGAGTTCCCTGGAAAATTCCTCGCCCAGGCCCTTGGTCCACAAGTCTATCCTGGGTACAGTGTCTGTGCCAGGCTGGGAGTGCTTCTGGGCAGTGTTCCCCAGGGGAAATCGCGTGGTCCTCTAGGTGGCAGGGAGGGCTCCTGTGTCCACGGACAGGTGCCCAGGGACCCTGTGGAACTGCTGTGACCTCTAAAGGGTGGGTCAGGTGAGCCAAGGGAGGTGTGTGCTTGGGAGCCTGAGTGCGCATGCGCGGCCCACGTATAGGCCCGAAACGAGCCAGCCGCGGCTCGGAGAAAAGCCATCTCCTGGGGGCCTCCCCATGTTCTTCCACTCCTCAAGCGTGACCCCTTTACGGATGGAGGAAAAGGGGGATCTTCGCAGTGGTGGGTTCGCGCCAGGGGGGTCTGCGGGTTTGCCTCCACGTACGCCAGGTGCCCGCACACCGGGCCCAGGTGTTTGAGCCCCGTGGAGGCAGAGGGCTGCTTATTGCTGGATGCAAGTGTCCTGCGGGGTCAAGGAACGGCATGGGCACTCCCCGGGCCACACAGGGCACCGGGCCCTTAGAGAGTTCCATGGGAAATCCCCCGCCCATGCCCCCGATACCCAAGTCTGTCCTTAGCACACTGTCTGTGCGGGGCTGAAGGTACTGCTAGGCAGTGTGGCCTGTGGGAAATCGTGCGGTCCTGTGAGTGGCAGGGAGGGCTGCTGTTTCCCCGAACAGGTGCGCAGGGACCCTGTAAAACAGCTGTGACCTCTGAAGGTGTGTCATGTGACCCCTCAAGGGTGGGGCACGTGACCTCCCAAGGGTGGGTCAGGAGACCCCACAAGGGTGGGTCACGGGACCCCTCAAGGGTTGGTCACGTGACCCCAAAAGGGTAGGTCCCGAGACCCCTCAAGGGTGGGTCACGTGACCCCTCAGGGGTGGGTCACGTGACCCCTCGGGAGTGGGTCACGAGACCCCTCAGGGGTGGGTCACGTGACCCCTCGGGAGTGGGTCACGAGACCCCTCAGGGGTGGGTCACGTGACCCCTCGGGAGTGGGTCACGAGACCCCTCAGGGGTGGGTCACGTGACCCCTCGGGAGTGGGTCACGAGACCTCTCAGGGGTGGGTCACGTGATACCTCTGGATTGGGTCACGAGACCCCTCAGGGGTGGGTCACGTGACCCCTCAACAGTGGTTCAGGAGACACGTCAAGGGTGGGTCCCGTGACCCAAGGGAGGCTTGTGGTGGGGAGCCTGAGTGCGCACGCGCGCCCCGCTTATAGGCCCGAAATGAGCCAGCCGCGGCTCGGAGAAAAGCCATCTCCTGGGGGCCTCCCCATGTTCCTCCACTCCTCAAGGAGGACCCCTTTACGGATGGAAGAAAAGGGGGATCTTCGCAGTGGTGGGTTCCGGCCAGAGGCGTCTGCGGGTTTGCCTGCACGTACGCCAGGTGCTCGCACAACGGGCCCAGGTGTTTGAGCCCCGTGGAGGCAGAGGGCTGCTTATTGCTGGATGATAGTGTCCTGCAGGGTTAAGGGACGGCGTGGGCACTCCCAGGGCCACAGAGGGCACCTGGCCTTTAGAGAGTTCCCTGGAAAATTCCTCGCCCAGGCCCTTGGTCCACAAGTCTATCCTGGGTACAGTGTCTGTGCCAGGCTGGGAGTGCTTCTGGGCAGTGTTCCCCAGGGGAAATCGCGTGGTCCTCTAGGTGGCAGGGAGGGCTCCTGTGTCCACGGACAGGTGCCCAGGGACCCTGTGGAACTGCTGTGACCTCTAAAGGGTGGGTCAGGTGAGCCAAGGGAGGTGTGTGCTTGGGAGCCTGAGTGCGCATGCGCGGCCCACGTATAGGCCCGAAACGAGCCAGCCGCGGCTCGGAGAAAAGCCATCTCCTGGGGGCCTCCCCATGTTCTTCCACTCCTCAAGCGTGACCCCTTTACGGATGGAGGAAAAGGGGGATCTTCGCAGTGGTGGGTTCGCGCCAGGGGGGTCTGCGGGTTTGCCTCCACGTACGCCAGGTGCCCGCACACCGGGCCCAGGTGTTTGAGCCCCGTGGAGGCAGAGGGCTGCTTATTGCTGGATGCAAGTGTCCTGCGGGGTCAAGGAACGGCATGGGCACTCCCCGGGCCACACAGGGCACCGGGCCCTTAGAGAGTTCCATGGGAAATCCCCCGCCCATGCCCCCGGTACCCAAGTCTGTCCTTAGCACACTGTCTGTGCGGGGCTGAAGGTACTGCTAGGCAGTGTGGCCTGTGGGAAATCGTGCGGTCCTCTGAGTGGCAGGGAGGGCTGCTGTTTCCCCGAACAGGTGCGCAGGGACCCTGTAAAACAGCTGTGACCTCTGAAGGTGGGTCATGTGACCCCTCAAGGGTGGGGCACGTGACCTCCCAAGGGTGGGTCAGGAGACCCCACAAGGGTGGGTCACGGGACCCCTCAAGGGTTGGTCACGTGACCCCAAAAAGGGTAGGTCACGAGACCCCTCAAGGGTGGGTCACGTGACCCCTCAGGGGTGGGTCACGTGACCCCTCGGGAGTGGGTCACGAGACCCCTCAGGGGTGGGTCACGTGACCCCTCGGGAGTGGGTCACGAGACCCCTCAGGGGTGGGTCACGTGACCCCTCGGGAGTGGGTCACGAGACCCCTCAGGGGTGGGTCACGTGACCCCTCGGGAGTGGGTCACGAGACCCCTCAGGGGTGGGTCACGTGACCCCTCGGGAGTGGGTCACGAGACCCCTCAGGGGTGGGTCACGTGACCCCTCGGGAGTGGGTCACGAGACCCCTCAGGGGTGGGTCACGTGACCCCTCGGGAGTGGGTCACGAGACCCCTCATGGGTGGGTCACGTGATACCTCTGGAGTGGGTCACGAGACCCCTCAGGGGTGGGTCACGTGACCCCTCGGGAGTGGGTCACGAGACCCCTCAGGGGTGGGTCACGTGACCCCTCGGGAGTGGGTCACGAGACCCCTCAGGGGTGGGTCACGTGACCCCTCGGGAGTGGGTCACGAGACCCCTCAGGGGTGGGTCACGTGACCCCTCGGGAGTGGGTCACGAGACCCCTCAGGGGTGGGTCACGTGACCCCTCGGGAGTGGGTCACGAGACCCCTCTGGAGTGGGTCACGAGACCCCTCAGGGGTGGGTCACGTGACCCCTCCGGGGTGGCTCCCGTGACGCCTCAGGGGTGGGTGACGTGACCCCTCAACAGTGGTTCAGGAGACACGTCAAGGGTGGGTCCCGTGACCCGAGGGAGGCTTGTGGTGGGGAGCCTGAGTGCGCACGCGCGGCCCGCTTATAGGCCCGAAATGAGCCAGCCGCGGCTCGGAGAAAAGCCATCTCCTGAGGGCCTCCCCATGTTCCTCCACTCCTCAAGGAGGACCCCTTTACGGATGGAAGAAAAGGGGGATCTTCGCAGTGGTGGGTTCCGGCCAGAGGCGTCTGCGGGTTTGCCTGCACGTACGCCAGGTGCTCGCACAACGGGCCCAGGTGTTTGAGCCCCGTGGAGGCAGAGGGCTGCTTATTGCTGGATGATAGTGTCCTGCAGGGTTAAGGGACGGCGTGGGCACTCCCAGGGCCACAGAGGGCACCTGGCCTTTAGAGAGTTCCCTGGAAAATTCCCCGCCCAGGCCCTTGGTCCACAAGTCTATCCTGCGTACAGTGTCTGTGCGACGCTGGGAGTGCTTCTGGGCAGTGTTCCCCAGGGGAAATCGCGTGGTCCTCTAGGTGGCAGGGAGGGCTCCTGTGGCCACGGACAGGTGCCCAGGGACCCTGTGGAACTGCTGTGACCTCTAAAGAGTGGGTCAGGTGAGCCAAGGGAGGTGTGTGCTTGGGAGCCTGAGTGCGCATGCGCGGCCCACGTATAGGCCCGAAACGAGCCAGCCGCGGCTCGGAGAAAAGCCATCTCCTGGGGGCCTCCCCATGTTCTTCCACTCCTCAAGCGTGACCCCTTTACGGATGGAGGAAAAGGGGGATCTTCGCAGTGGTGGGTTCGCGCCAGGGGGGTCTGCGGGTTTGCCTCCACGTACGCCAGGTGCCCGCACACCGGGCCCAGGTGTTTGAGCCCCGTGGAGGCAGAGGGCTGCTTATTGCTGGATGCAAGTGTCCTGCGGGGTCAAGGAACGGCATGGGCACTCCCCGGGCCACACAGGGCACCGGGCCCTTAGAGAGTTCCATGGGAAATCCCCCGCCCATGCCCCCGGTACCCAAGTCTGTCCTTAGCACACTGTCTGTGCGGGGCTGAAGGTACTGCTAGGCAGTGTGGCCTGTGGGAAATCGTGCGGTCCTCTGAGTGGCAGGGAGGGCTGCTGTTTCCCCGAACAGGTGCGCAGGGACCCTGTAAAACAGCTGTGACCTCTCAAGGTGGGTCATGTGACCCCTCAAGGGTGGGGCACGTGACCTCCCAAGGGTGGGTCAGGAGACCCCACAAGGGTGGGTCACGGGACCCCTCAAGGGTGGGTCACGAGACCCCTCAAGGTTTGGTCACGTGACCCCAAAAGGGTAGGTCACGAGACCCCTCAAGGGTGGGTCACGTGACCCATCAGGGGTGGGTCACGTGACCTCTTGGGAGTGGGTCACGAGACCCCTCAGGGGTGGGTCACGTGACCCCTCGGGAGTGGGTCACGAGACCCCTCAGGGGTGGGTCACGTGACCCCTCGGGAGTGGGCCACGAGACCCCTCAGGGGTGGGTCACGTGACCCCTCGGGAGTGGGTCACGAGACCTCTCAGGGGTGGGTCACGTGATACCTCTGGAGTGGGTCACGAGACACCTCAGGGGTGGGTCACGTGACCCCTCCGGGGTGGCTCCCGTGACACCTCAGGGGTGGGTGACGTGACCCCTCAACAGTGGTTCAGGAGACACGTCAAGGGTGGGTCCCGTGACCCGAGGGAGGCTTGTGGTGGGGAGCCTGAGTGCGCACGCGCGGCCCGCTTATAGGCCCGAAATGAGCCAGCCGCGGCTCGGAGAAAGGCCATCTCCTGGGGGCCTCCCCATGTTCCTCCACTCCTCAAGGAGGACCCCTTTACGGATGGAAGAAAAGGGGGATCTTCGCAGTGGTGGGTTCCGGCCAGAGGCGTCTGCGGGTTTGCCTGCACGTACGCCAGGTGCTCGCACAACGGGCCCAGGTGTTTGAGCCCCGTGGAGGCAGAGGGCTGCTTATTGCTGGATGATAGTGTCCTGCAGGGTTAAGGGACGGCGTGGGCACTCCCAGGGCCACAGAGGGCACCTGGCCTTTAGAGAGTTCCCTGGAAAATTCCTCGCCCAGGCCCTTGGTCCACAAGTCTATCCTGGGTACAGTGTCTGTGCCAGGCTGGGAGTGCTTCTGGGCAGTGTTCCCCAGGGGAAATCGCGTGGTCCTCTAGGTGGCAGGGAGGGCTCCTGTGTCCACGGACAGGTGCCCAGGGACCCTGTGGAACTGCTGTGACCTCTAAAGGGTGGGTCAGGTGAGCCAAGGGAGGTGTGTGCTTGGGAGCCTGAGTGCGCATGCGCGGCCCACGTATAGGCCCGAAACGAGCCAGCCGCGGCTCGGAGAAAAGCCATCTCCTGGGGGCCTCCCCATGTTCTTCCACTCCTCAAGCGTGACCCCTTTACGGATGGAGGAAAAGGGGGATCTTCGCAGTGGTGGGTTCGCGCCAGGGGGGTCTGCGGGTTTGCCTCCACGTACGCCAGGTGCCCGCACACCGGGCCCAGGTGTTTGAGCCCCGTGGAGGCAGAGGGCTGCTTATTGCTGGATGCAAGTGTCCTGCGGGGTCAAGGAACGGCATGGGCACTCCCCGGGCCACACAGGGCACCGGGCCCTTAGAGAGTTCCATGGGAAATCCCCCGCCCATGCCCCCGGTACCCAAGTCTGTCCTTAGCACACTGTCTGTGCGGGGCTGAAGGTACTGCTAGGCAGTGTGGCCTGTGGGAATTCGTGCGGTCCTCTGAGTGGCAGGGAGGGCTGCTGTTTCCCCGAACAGGTGCGCAGGGACCCTGTAAAACAGCTGTGACCTCTGAAGGTGGGTCATGTGACCCCTCAAGGGTGGGGCACGTGACCTCCCAAGGGTGGGTCAGGAGACCCCACAAGGGTGGGTCACGGGACCCCTCAAGGGTTGGTCACGTGACCCCAAAAGGGTAGGTCCCGAGACCCCTCAAGGGTGGGTCACGTGACCCCTCAGGGGTGGGTCACGTGACCCCTCGGGAGTGGGTCACGAGACCCCTCAGGGGTGGGTCACGTGACCCCTCGGGAGTGGGTCACGAGACCCCTCAGGGGTGGGTCACGTGACCCCTCGGGAGTGGGTCACGAGA
Organism: Desmodus rotundus; assembly: GCF_022682495.2. Classification (NCBI taxonomy): domain Eukaryota; kingdom Metazoa; phylum Chordata; class Mammalia; order Chiroptera; family Phyllostomidae; genus Desmodus; species Desmodus rotundus. Next base: position 113,796 of record NW_026527677.1, on the reverse strand, counting down.
CCCCTCAGGGGTGGGTCACGTGACCCCTCGGGAGTGGGTCACGAGACCTCTCAGGGGTGGGTCACGTGATACCTCTGGATTGGGTCACGAGACCCCTCAGGGGTGGGTCACGTGACCCCTCAACAGTGGTTCAGGAGACACGTCAAGGGTGGGTCCCGTGACCCAAGGGAGGCTTGTGGTGGGGAGCCTGAGTGCGCACGCGCGCCCCGCTTATAGGCCCGAAATGAGCCAGCCGCGGCTCGGAGAAAAGCCATCTCCTGGGGGCCTCCCCATGTTCCTCCACTCCTCAAGGAGGACCCCTTTACGGATGGAAGAAAAGGGGGATCTTCGCAGTGGTGGGTTCCGGCCAGAGGCGTCTGCGGGTTTGCCTGCACGTACGCCAGGTGCTCGCACAACGGGCCCAGGTGTTTGAGCCCCGTGGAGGCAGAGGGCTGCTTATTGCTGGATGATAGTGTCCTGCAGGGTTAAGGGACGGCGTGGGCACTCCCAGGGCCACAGAGGGCACCTGGCCTTTAGAGAGTTCCCTGGAAAATTCCTCGCCCAGGCCCTTGGTCCACAAGTCTATCCTGGGTACAGTGTCTGTGCGAGGCTGGGAGTGCTTCTGGGCAGTGTTCCCCAGGGGAAATCGCGTGGTCCTCTAGGTGGCAGGGAGGGCTCCTGTGTCCACGGACAGGTGCCCAGGGACCCTGTGGAACTGCTGTGACCTCTAAAGGGTGGGTCAGGTGAGCCAAGGGAGGTGTGTGCTTGGGAGCCTGAGTGCGCATGCGCGGCCCACGTATAGGCCCGAAACGAGCCAGCCGCGGCTCGGAGAAAAGCCATCTCCTGGGGGCCTCCCCATGTTCTTCCACTCCTCAAGCGTGACCCCTTTACGGATGGAGGAAAAGGGGGATCTTCGCAGTGGTGGGTTCGCGCCAGGGGGGTCTGCGGGTTTGCCTCCACGTACGCCAGGTGCCCGCACACCGGGCCCAGGTGTTTGAGCCCCGTGGAGGCAGAGGGCTGCTTATTGCTGGATGCAAGTGTCCTGCGGGGTCAAGGAACGGCATGGGCACTCCCCGGGCCACACAGGGCACCGGGCCCTTAGAGAGTTCCATGGGAAATCCCCCGCCCATGCCCCCGGTACCCAAGTCTGTCCTTAGCACACTGTCTGTGCGGGGCTGAAGGTACTGCTAGGCAGTGTGGCCTGTGGGAAATCGTGCGGTCCTCTGAGTGGCAGGGAGGGCTGCTGTTTCCCCGAACAGGTGCGCAGGGACCCTGTAAAACAGCTGTGACCTCTCAAGGTGGGTCATGTGACCCCTCAAGGGTGGGGCACGTGACCTCCCAAGGGTGGGTCAGGAGACCCCACAAGGGTGGGTCACGAGACCCCTCAAGGGTTGGTCACGTGACCCCAAAAGGGTAGGTCACGAGACCCCTCAAGGGTGGGTCACGTGACCCCTCAGGGGTGGGTCACGTGACCCCTCTGGAGTGGGTCACGTGACCCCTCGGGAGTGGGTCACGAGACCCCTCAGGGGTGGGTCACGTGACCCCTCGGGAGTGGGTCACGAGACCCCTCATGGGTGGGTCACGTGATACCTCTGGAGTGGGTCACGAGACCCCTCAGGGGTGGGTCACGTGACCCCTCCGGGGTGGCTCCCGTGACGCCTCAGGGGTGGGTGACGTGACCCCTCAACAGTGGTTCAGGAGACACGTCAAGGGTGGGTCCCGTGACCCGAGGGAGGCTTGTGGTGGGGAGCCTGAGTGCGCACGCGCGGCCCGCTTATAGGCCCGAAATGAGCCAGCCGCGGCTCGGAGAAAAGCCATCTCCTGAGGGCCTCCCCATGTTCCTCCACTCCTCAAGGAGGACCCCTTTACGGATGGAAGAAAAGGGGGATCTTCGCAGTGGTGGGTTCCGGCCAGAGGCGTCTGCGGGTTTGCCTGCACGTACGCCAGGTGCTCGCACAACGGGCCCAGGTGTTTGAGCCCCGTGGAGGCAGAGGGCTGCTTATTGCTGGATGATAGTGTCCTGCAGGGTTAAGGGACGGCGTGGGCACTCCCAGGGCCACAGAGGGCACCTGGCCTTTAGAGAGTTCCCTGGAAAATTCCTCGCCCAGGCCCTTGGTCCACAAGTCTATCCTGGGTACAGTGTCTGTGCGACGCTGGGAGTGCTTCTGGGCAGTGTTCCCCAGGGGAAATCGCGTGGTCCTCTAGGTGGCAGGGAGGGCTCCTGTGTCCACGGACAGGTGCCCAGGGACCCTGTGGAACTGCTGTGACCTCTAAAGAGTGGGTCAGGTGAGCCAAGGGAGGTGTGTGCTTGGGAGCCTGAGTGCGCATGCGCGGCCCACGTATAGGCCCGAAAAGAGCCAGCCGCGGCTCGGAGAAAAGCCATCTCCTGGGGGCCTCCCCATGTTCTTCCACTCCTCAAGCGTGACCCCTTTACGGATGGAGGAAAAGGGGGATCTTCGCAGTGGTGGGTTCGCGCCAGGGGGGTCTGCGGGTTTGCCTCCACGTACGCCAGGTGCCCGCACACCGGGCCCAGGTGTTTGAGCCCCGTGGAGGCAGAGGGCTGCTTATTGCTGGATGCAAGTGTCCTGCGGGGTCAAGGAACGGCATGGGCACTCCCCGGGCCACACAGGGCACCGGGCCCTTAGAGAGTTCCATGGGAAATCCCCCGCCCATGCCCCCGGTACCCAAGTCTGTCCTTAGCACACTGTCTGTGCGGGGCTGAAGGTACTGCTAGGCAGTGTGGCCTGTGGGAAATCGTGCGGTCCTCTGAGTGGCAGGGAGGGCTGCTGTTTCCCCGAACAGGTGCGCAGGGACCCTGTAAAACAGCTGTGACCTCTGAAGGTGGGTCATGTGACCCCTCAAGGGTGGGGCACGTGACCTCCCAAGGGTGGGTCAGGAGACCCCACAAGGGTGGGTCACGGGACCCCTCAAGGGTTGGTCACGTGACCCCAAAAAGGGTAGGTCACGAGACCCCTCAAGGGTGGGTCACGTGACCCCTCAGGGGTGGGTCACGTGACCCCTCGGGAGTGGGTCACGAGACCCCTCAGGGGTGGGTCACGTGACCCCTCGGGAGTGGGTCACGAGACCCCTCAGGGGTGGGTCACGTGACCCCTCGGGAGTGGGTCACGAGACCCCTCAGGGGTGGGTCACGTGACCCCTCGGGAGTGGGTCACGAGACCCCTCAGGGGTGGGTCACGTGACCCCTCGGGAGTGGGTCACGAGACCCCTCAGGGGTGGGTCACGTGACCCCTCGGGAGTGGGTCACGAGACCCCTCAGGGGTGGGTCACGTGACCCCTCGGGAGTGGGTCACGAGACCCCTCATGGGTGGGTCACGTGATACCTCTGGAGTGGGTCACGAGACCCCTCAGGGGTGGGTCACGTGACCCCTCGGGAGTGGGTCACGAGACCCCTCAGGGGTGGGTCACGTGACCCCTCGGGAGTGGGTCACGAGACCCCTCAGGGGTGGGTCACGTGACCCCTCGGGAGTGGGTCACGAGACCCCTCAGGGGTGGGTCACGTGACCCCTCGGGAGTGGGTCACGAGACCCCTCAGGGGTGGGTCACGTGACCCCTCGGGAGTGGGTCACGAGACCCCTCTGGAGTGGGTCACGAGACCCCTCAGGGGTGGGTCACGTGACCCCTCCGGGGTGGCTCCCGTGACGCCTCAGGGGTGGGTGACGTGACCCCTCAACAGTGGTTCAGGAGACACGTCAAGGGTGGGTCCCGTGACCCGAGGGAGGCTTGTGGTGGGGAGCCTGAGTGCGCACGCGCGGCCCGCTTATAGGCCCGAAATGAGCCAGCCGCGGCTCGGAGAAAAGCCATCTCCTGAGGGCCTCCCCATGTTCCTCCACTCCTCAAGGAGGACCCCTTTACGGATGGAAGAAAAGGGGGATCTTCGCAGTGGTGGGTTCCGGCCAGAGGCGTCTGCGGGTTTGCCTGCACGTACGCCAGGTGCTCGCACAACGGGCCCAGGTGTTTGAGCCCCGTGGAGGCAGAGGGCTGCTTATTGCTGGATGATAGTGTCCTGCAGGGTTAAGGGACGGCGTGGGCACTCCCAGGGCCACAGAGGGCACCTGGCCTTTAGAGAGTTCCCTGGAAAATTCCCCGCCCAGGCCCTTGGTCCACAAGTCTATCCTGCGTACAGTGTCTGTGCGACGCTGGGAGTGCTTCTGGGCAGTGTTCCCCAGGGGAAATCGCGTGGTCCTCTAGGTGGCAGGGAGGGCTCCTGTGGCCACGGACAGGTGCCCAGGGACCCTGTGGAACTGCTGTGACCTCTAAAGAGTGGGTCAGGTGAGCCAAGGGAGGTGTGTGCTTGGGAGCCTGAGTGCGCATGCGCGGCCCACGTATAGGCCCGAAACGAGCCAGCCGCGGCTCGGAGAAAAGCCATCTCCTGGGGGCCTCCCCATGTTCTTCCACTCCTCAAGCGTGACCCCTTTACGGATGGAGGAAAAGGGGGATCTTCGCAGTGGTGGGTTCGCGCCAGGGGGGTCTGCGGGTTTGCCTCCACGTACGCCAGGTGCCCGCACACCGGGCCCAGGTGTTTGAGCCCCGTGGAGGCAGAGGGCTGCTTATTGCTGGATGCAAGTGTCCTGCGGGGTCAAGGAACGGCATGGGCACTCCCCGGGCCACACAGGGCACCGGGCCCTTAGAGAGTTCCATGGGAAATCCCCCGCCCATGCCCCCGGTACCCAAGTCTGTCCTTAGCACACTGTCTGTGCGGGGCTGAAGGTACTGCTAGGCAGTGTGGCCTGTGGGAAATCGTGCGGTCCTCTGAGTGGCAGGGAGGGCTGCTGTTTCCCCGAACAGGTGCGCAGGGACCCTGTAAAACAGCTGTGACCTCTCAAGGTGGGTCATGTGACCCCTCAAGGGTGGGGCACGTGACCTCCCAAGGGTGGGTCAGGAGACCCCACAAGGGTGGGTCACGGGACCCCTCAAGGGTGGGTCACGAGACCCCTCAAGGTTTGGTCACGTGACCCCAAAAGGGTAGGTCACGAGACCCCTCAAGGGTGGGTCACGTGACCCATCAGGGGTGGGTCACGTGACCTCTTGGGAGTGGGTCACGAGACCCCTCAGGGGTGGGTCACGTGACCCCTCGGGAGTGGGTCACGAGACCCCTCAGGGGTGGGTCACGTGACCCCTCGGGAGTGGGCCACGAGACCCCTCAGGGGTGGGTCACGTGACCCCTCGGGAGTGGGTCACGAGACCTCTCAGGGGTGGGTCACGTGATACCTCTGGAGTGGGTCACGAGACACCTCAGGGGTGGGTCACGTGACCCCTCCGGGGTGGCTCCCGTGACACCTCAGGGGTGGGTGACGTGACCCCTCAACAGTGGTTCAGGAGACACGTCAAGGGTGGGTCCCGTGACCCGAGGGAGGCTTGTGGTGGGGAGCCTGAGTGCGCACGCGCGGCCCGCTTATAGGCCCGAAATGAGCCAGCCGCGGCTCGGAGAAAGGCCATCTCCTGGGGGCCTCCCCATGTTCCTCCACTCCTCAAGGAGGACCCCTTTACGGATGGAAGAAAAGGGGGATCTTCGCAGTGGTGGGTTCCGGCCAGAGGCGTCTGCGGGTTTGCCTGCACGTACGCCAGGTGCTCGCACAACGGGCCCAGGTGTTTGAGCCCCGTGGAGGCAGAGGGCTGCTTATTGCTGGATGATAGTGTCCTGCAGGGTTAAGGGACGGCGTGGGCACTCCCAGGGCCACAGAGGGCACCTGGCCTTTAGAGAGTTCCCTGGAAAATTCCTCGCCCAGGCCCTTGGTCCACAAGTCTATCCTGGGTACAGTGTCTGTGCCAGGCTGGGAGTGCTTCTGGGCAGTGTTCCCCAGGGGAAATCGCGTGGTCCTCTAGGTGGCAGGGAGGGCTCCTGTGTCCACGGACAGGTGCCCAGGGACCCTGTGGAACTGCTGTGACCTCTAAAGGGTGGGTCAGGTGAGCCAAGGGAGGTGTGTGCTTGGGAGCCTGAGTGCGCATGCGCGGCCCACGTATAGGCCCGAAACGAGCCAGCCGCGGCTCGGAGAAAAGCCATCTCCTGGGGGCCTCCCCATGTTCTTCCACTCCTCAAGCGTGACCCCTTTACGGATGGAGGAAAAGGGGGATCTTCGCAGTGGTGGGTTCGCGCCAGGGGGGTCTGCGGGTTTGCCTCCACGTACGCCAGGTGCCCGCACACCGGGCCCAGGTGTTTGAGCCCCGTGGAGGCAGAGGGCTGCTTATTGCTGGATGCAAGTGTCCTGCGGGGTCAAGGAACGGCATGGGCACTCCCCGGGCCACACAGGGCACCGGGCCCTTAGAGAGTTCCATGGGAAATCCCCCGCCCATGCCCCCGGTACCCAAGTCTGTCCTTAGCACACTGTCTGTGCGGGGCTGAAGGTACTGCTAGGCAGTGTGGCCTGTGGGAATTCGTGCGGTCCTCTGAGTGGCAGGGAGGGCTGCTGTTTCCCCGAACAGGTGCGCAGGGACCCTGTAAAACAGCTGTGACCTCTGAAGGTGGGTCATGTGACCCCTCAAGGGTGGGGCACGTGACCTCCCAAGGGTGGGTCAGGAGACCCCACAAGGGTGGGTCACGGGACCCCTCAAGGGTTGGTCACGTGACCCCAAAAGGGTAGGTCCCGAGACCCCTCAAGGGTGGGTCACGTGACCCCTCAGGGGTGGGTCACGTGACCCCTCGGGAGTGGGTCACGAGACCCCTCAGGGGTGGGTCACGTGACCCCTCGGGAGTGGGTCACGAGACCCCTCAGGGGTGGGTCACGTGACCCCTCGGGAGTGGGTCACGAGACCCCTCAGGGGTGGGTCACGTGACCCCTCGGGAGTGGGTCACGAGACCTCTCAGGGGTGGGTCACGTGATACCTCTGGATTGGGTCACGAGACCCCTCAGGGGTGGGTCACGTGACCCCTCAACAGTGGTTCAGGAGACACGTCAAGGGTGGGTCCCGTGACCCAAGGGAGGCTTGTGGTGGGGAGCCTGAGTGCGCACGCGCGCCCCGCTTATAGGCCCGAAATGAGCCAGCCGCGGCTCGGAGAAAAGCCATCTCCTGGGGGCCTCCCCATGTTCCTCCACTCCTCAAGGAGGACCCCTTTACGGATGGAAGAAAAGGGGGATCTTCGCAGTGGTGGGTTCCGGCCAGAGGCGTCTGCGGGTTTGCCTGCACGTACGCCAGGTGCTCGCACAACGGGCCCAGGTGTTTGAGCCCCGTGGAGGCAGAGGGCTGCTTATTGCTGGATGATAGTGTCCTGCAGGGTTAAGGGACGGCGTGGGCACTCCCAGGGCCACAGAGGGCACCTGGCCTTTAGAGAGTTCCCTGGAAAATTCCTCGCCCAGGCCCTTGGTCCACAAGTCTATCCTGGGTACAGTGTCTGTGCGAGGCTGGGAGTGCTTCTGGGCAGTGTTCCCCAGGGGAAATCGCGTGGTCCTCTAGGTGGCAGGGAGGGCTCCTGTGTCCACGGACAGGTGCCCAGGGACCCTGTGGAACTGCTGTGACCTCTAAAGGGTGGGTCAGGTGAGCCAAGGGAGGTGTGTGCTTGGGAGCCTGAGTGCGCATGCGCGGCCCACGTATAGGCCCGAAACGAGCCAGCCGCGGCTCGGAGAAAAGCCATCTCCTGGGGGCCTCCCCATGTTCTTCCACTCCTCAAGCGTGACCCCTTTACGGATGGAGGAAAAGGGGGATCTTCGCAGTGGTGGGTTCGCGCCAGGGGGGTCTGCGGGTTTGCCTCCACGTACGCCAGGTGCCCGCACACCGGGCCCAGGTGTTTGAGCCCCGTGGAGGCAGAGGGCTGCTTATTGCTGGATGCAAGTGTCCTGCGGGGTCAAGGAACGGCATGGGCACTCCCCGGGCCACACAGGGCACCGGGCCCTTAGAGAGTTCCATGGGAAATCCCCCGCCCATGCCCCCGGTACCCAAGTCTGTCCTTAGCACACTGTCTGTGCGGGGCTGAAGGTACTGCTAGGCAGTGTGGCCTGTGGGAAATCGTGCGGTCCTCTGAGTGGCAGGGAGGGCTGCTGTTTCCCCGAACAGGTGCGCAGGGACCCTGTAAAACAGCTGTGACCTCTCAAGGTGGGTCATGTGACCCCTCAAGGGTGGGGCACGTGACCTCCCAAGGGTGGGTCAGGAGACCCCACAAGGGTGGGTCACGAGACCCCTCAAGGGTTGGTCACGTGACCCCAAAAGGGTAGGTCACGAGACCCCTCAAGGGTGGGTCACGTGACCCCTCAGGGGTGGGTCACGTGACCCCTCTGGAGTGGGTCACGTGACCCCTCGGGAGTGGGTCACGAGACCCCTCAGGGGTGGGTCACGTGACCCCTCGGGAGTGGGTCACGAGACCCCTCATGGGTGGGTCACGTGATACCTCTGGAGTGGGTCACGAGACCCCTCAGGGGTGGGTCACGTGACCCCTCCGGGGTGGCTCCCGTGACGCCTCAGGGGTGGGTGACGTGACCCCTCAACAGTGGTTCAGGAGACACGTCAAGGGTGGGTCCCGTGACCCGAGGGAGGCTTGTGGTGGGGAGCCTGAGTGCGCACGCGCGGCCCGCTTATAGGCCCGAAATGAGCCAGCCGCGGCTCGGAGAAAAGCCATCTCCTGAGGGCCTCCCCATGTTCCTCCACTCCTCAAGGAGGACCCCTTTACGGATGGAAGAAAAGGGGGATCTTCGCAGTGGTGGGTTCCGGCCAGAGGCGTCTGCGGGTTTGCCTGCACGTACGCCAGGTGCTCGCACAACGGGCCCAGGTGTTTGAGCCCCGTGGAGGCAGAGGGCTGCTTATTGCTGGATGATAGTGTCCTGCAGGGTTAAGGGACGGCGTGGGCACTCCCAGGGCCACAGAGGGCACCTGGCCTTTAGAGAGTTCCCTGGAAAATTCCTCGCCCAGGCCCTTGGTCCACAAGTCTATCCTGGGTACAGTGTCTGTGCGACGCTGGGAGTGCTTCTGGGCAGTGTTCCCCAGGGGAAATCGCGTGGTCCTCTAGGTGGCAGGGAGGGCTCCTGTGGCCACGGACAGGTGCCCAGGGACCCTGTGGAACTGCTGTGACCTCTAAAGAGTGGGTCAGGTGAGCCAAGGGAGGTGTGTGCTTGGGAGCCTGAGTGCGCATGCGCGGCCCACGTATAGGCCCGAAAAGAGCCAGCCGCGGCTCGGAGAAAAGCCATCTCCTGGGGGCCTCCCCATGTTCTTCCACTCCTCAAGCGTGACCCCTTTACGGATGGAGGAAAAGGGGGATCTTCGCAGTGGTGGGTTCGCGCCAGGGGGGTCTGCGGGTTTGCCTCCACGTACGCCAGGTGCCCGCACACCGGGCCCAGGTGTTTGAGCCCCGTGGAGGCAGAGGGCTGCTTATTGCTGGATGCAAGTGTCCTGCGGGGTCAAGGAACGGCATGGGCACTCCCCGGGCCACACAGGGCACCGGGCCCTTAGAGAGTTCCATGGGAAATCCCCCGCCCATGCCCCCGGTACCCAAGTCTGTCCTTAGCACACTGTCTGTGCGGGGCTGAAGGTACTGCTAGGCAGTGTGGCCTGTGGGAAATCGTGCGGTCCTCTGAGTGGCAGGGAGGGCTGCTGTTTCCCCGAACAGGTGCGCAGGGACCCTGTAAAACAGCTGTGACCTCTCAAGGTGGGTCATGTGACCCCTCAAGGGTGGGGCACGTGACCTCCCAAGGGTGGGTCAGAAGACCCGACAAGGGTGGGTCACGGGACCCCTCAAGGGTGGGTCACGAGACCCCTCAAGGGTTGGTCACGTGACCCCAAAAGGGTAGGTCACGAGACCCCTCAAGGGTGGGTCACGTGACTGTTAAGGGGTGGATCACGTGACCCCTCGGGAGTGGGTCACGTGACCCCTCGGGAGTGGGTCACGAGACCCCTCAGGGGTGGGTCACGTGACCCCTCGGGAGTGGGTCACGAGACCCCTCAGGGGTGTGTCACGTGACCCCTCAGGGGTGGGTCACGTGACCCCTCGGGAGTGGGTCACGAGACCCCTCAGGGGTGGGTCACGTGATACCTCTGGAGTGGGTCACGAGACACCTCAGGGGTGGGTCACGTGACACCTCCAGGGTGGCTCCCGTGACCCCTCAGGGGTGGGTGATGTGACCCCTCAACAGTGGTTCAGGAGACACGTCAAGGGTGGGTCCCGTGACCCGAGGGAGGCTTGTGGTGGGGAGCCTGAGTGCGCACGCGCGGCCCGCTTATAGGCCCGAAATGAGCCAGCCGCGGCTCGGAGAAAGGCCATCTCCTGGGGGCCTCCCCATGTTCCTCCACTCCTCAAGGAGGACCCCTTTACGGATGGAAGAAAAGGGGGATCTTCGCAGTGGTGGGTTCCGGCCAGAGGCGTCTGCGGGTTTGCCTGCACTTACGCCAGGTGCTCGCACAACGGGCCCAGGTGTTTGAGCCCCGTGGAGGCAGAGGGCTGCTTATTGCTGGATGATAGTGTCCTGCAGGGTTAAGGGACGGCGTGGGCACTCCCAGGGCCACAGAGGGCACCTGGCCTTTAGAGAGTTCCCTGGAAAATTCCTCGCCCAGGCCCTTGGTCCACAAGTCTATCCTGGGTACAGTGTCTGTGCCAGGCTGGGAGTGCTTCTGGGCAGTGTTCCCCAGGGGAAATCGCGTGGTCCTCTAGGTGGCAGGGAGGGCTCCTGTGTCCACGGACAGGTGCCCAGGGACCCTGTGGAACTGCTGTGACCTCTAAAGGGTGGGTCAGGTGAGCCAAGGGAGGTGTGTGCTTGGGAGCCTGAGTGCGCATGCGCGGCCCACGTATAGGCCCGAAACGAGCCAGCCGCGGCTCGGAGAAAAGCCATCTCCTGGGGGCCTCCCCATGTTCTTCCACTCCTCAAGCGTGACCCCTTTACGGATGGAGGAAAAGGGGGATCTTCGCAGTGGTGGGTTCGCGCCAGGGGGGTCTGCGGGTTTGCCTCCACGTACGCCAGGTGCCCGCACACCGGGCCCAGGTGTTTGAGCCCCGTGGAGGCAGAGGGCTGCTTATTGCTGGATGCAAGTGTCCTGCGGGGTCAAGGAACGGCATGGGCACTCCCCGGGCCACACAGGGCACCGGGCCCTTAGAGAGTTCCATGGGAAATCCCCCGCCCATGCCCCCGGTACCCAAGTCTGTCCTTAGCACACTGTCTGTGCGGGGCTGAAGGTACTGCTAGGCAGTGTGGCCTGTGGGAAATCGTGCGGTCCTCTGAGTGGCAGGGAGGGCTGCTGTTTCCCCGAACAGGTGCGCAGGGACCCTGTAAAACAGCTGTGACCTCTCAAGGTGGGTCATGTGACCCCTCAAGGGTGGGGCACGTGACCTCCCAAGGGTGGGTCAGGAGACCCCACAAGGGTGGGTCACGAGACCCCTCAAGGGTTGGTCACGTGACCCCAAAAGGGTAGGTCACGAGACCCCTCAAGGGTGGGTCACGTGACCCCTCAGGGGTGGGTCACGTGACCCCTCGGGAGTGGGTCACGTGACCCCTCGGGAGTGGGTCACGAGACCCCTCAGGGGTGGGTCACGTGACCCCTCGGGAGTGGGTCACGAGACCCCTCATGGGTGGGTCACGTGATACCTCTGGAGTGGGTCACGAGACCCCTCAGGGGTGGGTCACATGACCCCTCCGGGGTGGCTCCCGTGACGCCTCAGGGGTGGGTGACGTGACCCCTCAACAGTGGTTCAGGAGACACGTCAAGGGTGGGTCCCGTGACCCGAGGGAGGCTTGTGGTGGGGAGCCTGAGTGCGCACGCGCGGCCCGCTTATAGGCCCGAAATGAGCCAGCCGCGGCTCGGAGAAAAGCCATCTCCTGAGGGCCTCCCCATGTTCCTCCACTCCTCAAGGAGGACCCCTTTACGGATGGAAGAAAAGGGGGATCTTCGCAGTGGTGGGTTCCGGCCAGAGGCGTCTGCGGGTTTGCCTGCACGTACGCCAGGTGCTCGCACAACGGGCCCAGGTGTTTGAGCCCCGTGGAGGCAGAGGGCTGCTTATTGCTGGATGATAGTGTCCTGCAGGGTTAAGGGACGGCGTGGGCACTCCCAGGGCCACAGAGGGCACCTGGCCTTTAGAGAGTTCCCTGGAAAATTCCTCGCCCAGGCCCTTGGTCCACAAGTCTATCCTGCGTACAGTGTCTGTGCGACGCTGGGAGTGCTTCTGGGCAGTGTTCCCCAGGGGAAATCGCGTGGTCCTCTAGGTGGCAGGGAGGGCTCCTGTGGCCACGGACAGGTGCCCAGGGACCCTGTGGAACTGCTGTGACCTCTAAAGAGTGGGTCAGGTGAGCCAAGGGAGGTGTGTGCTTGGGAGCCTGAGTGCGCATGCGCGGCCCACGTATAGGCCCGAAACGAGCCAGCCGCGGCTCGGAGAAAAGCCATCTCCTGGGGGCCTCCCCATGTTCTTCCACTCCTCAAGCGTGACCCCTTTACGGATGGAGGAAAAGGGGGATCTTCGCAGTGGTGGGTTCGCGCCAGGGGGGTCTGCGGGTTTGCCTCCACGTACGCCAGGTGCCCGCACACCGGGCCCAGGTGTTTGAGCCCCGTGGAGGCAGAGGGCTGCTTATTGCTGGATGCAAGTGTCCTGCGGGGTCAAGGAACGGCATGGGCACTCCCCGGGCCACACAGGGCACCGGGCCCTTAGAGAGTTCCATGGGAAATCCCCCGCCCATGCCCCCGGTACCCAAGTCTGTCCTTAGCACACTGTCTGTGCGGGGCTGAAGGTACTGCTAGGCAGTGTGGCCTGTGGGAAATCGTGCGGTCCTCTGAGTGGCAGGGAGGGCTGCTGTTTCCCCGAACAGGTGCGCAGGGACCCTGTAAAACAGCTGTGACCTCTCAAGGTGGGTCATGTGACCCCTCAAGGGTGGGGCACGTGACCTCCCAAGGGTGGGTCAGAAGACCCGACAAGGGTGGGTCACGGGACCCCTCAAGGGTGGGTCACGAGACCCCTCAAGGGTTGGTCACGTGACCCCAAAAGGGTAGGTCACGAGACCCCTCAAGGGTGGGTCACGTGACCGTTAAGGGGTGGATCACGTGACCCCTCGGGAGTAGGTCACGTGACCCCTCGGGAGTGGGTCACGAGACCCCTCAGGGGTGGGTCACGTGACCCCTCGGGAGTGGGTCACGAGACCCCTCAGGGGTGTGTCACGTGACCCCTCAGGGGTGGGTCACGTGACCCCTCGGGAGTGGGTCACGAGACCCCTCAGGGGTGGGTCACGTGATACCTCTGGAGTGGGTCACGAGACACCTCAGGGGTGGGTCACGTGACACCTCCAGGGTGGCTCCCGTGACCCCTCAGGGGTGGGTGACGTGACCCCTCAACAGTGGTTCAGGAGACACGTCAAGGGTGGGTCCCGTGACCCGAGGGAGGCTTGTGGTGGGGAGCCTGAGTGCGCACGCGCGGCCCGCTTATAGGCCCGAAATGAGCCAGCCGCGGCTCGGAGAAAGGCCATCTCCTGGGGGCCTCCCCATGTTCCTCCACTCCTCAAGGAGGACCCCTTTACGGATGGAAGAAAAGGGGGATCTTCGCAGTGGTGGGTTCCGGCCAGAGGCGTCTGCGGGTTTGCCTGCACGTACGCCAGGTGCTCGCACAACGGGCCCAGGTGTTTGAGCCCCGTGGAGGCAGAGGGCTGCTTATTGCTGGATGATAGTGTCCTGCAGGGTTAAGGGACGGCGTGGGCACTCCCAGGGCCACAGAGGGCACCTGGCCTTTAGAGAGTTCCCTGGAAAATTCCCCGCCCTGGCCCCTGGTCCACAAGTCTATCCTGCGTACAGTGTCTGTGCGACGCTGGGAGTGCTTCTGGGCAGTGTTCCCCAGGGGAAATCGCGTGGTCCTCTAGGTGGCAGGGAGGGCTCCTGTGTCCACGGACAGGTGCCCAGGGACCCTGTGGAACTGCTGTGACCTCTAAAGGGTGGGTCAGGTGAGCCAAGGGAGGTGTGTGCTTGGGAGCCTGAGTGCGCATGCGCGGCCCACGTATAGGCCCGAAACGAGCCAGCCGCGGCTCGGAGAAAAGCCATCTCCTGGGGGCCTCCCCATGTTCTTCCACTCCTCAAGCGTGACCCCTTTACGGATGGAGGAAAAGGGGATCTTCGCAGTGGTGGGTTCGCGCCAGAGGGGTCTGCGGGTTTGCCTCCACGTACGCCAGGTGCCCGCACACCGGGCCCAGGTGTTTGAGCCCCGTGGAGGCAGAGGGCTGCTTATTGCTGGATGCAAGTGTCCTGCGGGGTCAAGGAACGGCATGGGCACTCCCCGGGCCACACAGGGCACCGGGCCCTTAGAGAGTTCCATGGGAAATCCCCCGCCCATGCCCCCGGTACCCAAGTCTGTCCTTAGCACACTGTCTGTGCGGGGCTGAAGGTACTGCTAGGCAGTGTGGCCTGTGGGAAATCGTGCGGTCCTCTGAGTGGCAGGGAGGGCTGCTGTTTCCCCGAACAGGTGCGCAGGGACCCTGTAAAACAGCTGTGACCTCTCAAGGTGGGTCATGTGACCCCTCAAGGGTGGGGCACGTGACCTCCCAAGGGTGGGTCAGGAGACCCCACAAGGGTGGGTCACGGGACCCCTCAAGGGTGGGTCACGAGACCCCTCAAGGGTTGGTCACGTGACCCCAAAAGGGTAGGTCACGAGACCCCTCAAGGGTGGGTCACGTGACCCCTCAGGGGTGGGTCACGTGACCCCTCGGGAGTGGGTCACGAGACCCCTCAGGGGTGGGTCACGTGACCCCTCGGGAGTGGGTCACGAGACCCCTCAGGGGTGGGTCACGTGACCCCTCGGGAGTGGGTCACGAGACCCCTCAGGGGTGGGTCACGTGACCCCTCGGGAGTGGGTCACGAGACCTCTCAGGGGTGGGTCACGTGATACCTCTGGAGTGGGTCACGAGACCCCTCAGGGGTGGGTCACGTGACCCCTCCGGGGTGGCTCCCGTGACCCCTCAGGGGTGGGTGACGTGACCCCTCAACAGTGGTTCAGGAGACACGTCAAGGGTGGGTCCCGTGACCCGAGGGAGGCTTGTGGTGGGGAGCCTGAGTGCGCACGCGCGGCCCGCTTATAGGCCCGAAATGAGCCAGCCGCGGCTCGGAGAAAGGCCATCTCCTGGGGGCCTCCCCATGTTCCTCCACTCCTCAAGGAGGACCCCTTTACGGATGGAAGAAAAGGGGGATCTTCGCAGTGGTGGGTTCCGGCCAGAGGCGTCTGCGGGTTTGCCTGCACGTACGCCAGGTGCTCGCACAACGGGCCCAGGTGTTTGAGCCCCGTGGAGGCAGAGGGCTGCTTATTGCTGGATGATAGTGTCCTGCAGGGTTAAGGGACGGCGTGGGCACTCCCAGGGCCACAGAGGGCACCTGGCCTTTAGAGAGTTCCCTGGAAAATTCCTCGCCCAGGCCCTTGGTCCACAAGTCTATCCTGGGTACAGTGTCTGTGCCAGGCTGGGAGTGCTTCTGGGCAGTGTTCCCCAGGGGAAATCGCGTGGTCCTCTAGGTGGCAGGGAGGGCTCCTGTGTCCACGGACAGGTGCCCAGGGACCCTGTGGAACTGCTGTGACCTCTAAAGGGTGGGTCAGGTGAGCCAAGGGAGGTGTGTGCTTGGGAGCCTGAGTGCGCATGCGCGGCCCACGTATAGGCCCGAAACGAGCCAGCCGCGGCTCGGAGAAAAGCCATCTCCTGGGGGCCTCCCCATGTTCTTCCACTCCTCAAGCGTGACCCCTTTACGGATGGAGGAAAAGGGGGATCTTCGCAGTGGTGGGTTCGCGCCAGGGGGGTCTGCGGGTTTGCCTCCACGTACGCCAGGTGCCCGCACACCGGGCCCAGGTGTTTGAGCCCCGTGGAGGCAGAGGGCTGCTTATTGCTGGATGCAAGTGTCCTGCGGGGTCAAGGAACGGCATGGGCACTCCCCGGGCCACACAGGGCACCGGGCCCTTAGAGAGTTCCATGGGAAATCCCCCGCCCATGCCCCCGGTACCCAAGTCTGTCCTTAGCACACTGTCTGTGCGGGGCTGAAGGTACTGCTAGGCAGTGTGGCCTGTGGGAAATCGTGCGGTCCTCTGAGTGGCAGGGAGGGCTGCTGTTTCCCCGAACAGGTGCGCAGGGACCCTGTAAAACAGCTGTGACCTCTGAAGGTGGGTCATGTGACCCCTCAAGGGTGGGGCACGTGACCTCCCAAGGGTGGGTCAGGAGACCCCACAAGGGTGGGTCACGGGACCCCTCAAGGGTTGGTCACGTGACCCCAAAAGGGTAGGTCCCGAGACCCCTCAAGGGTGGGTCACGTGACCCCTCAGGGGTGGGTCACGTGACCCCTCGGGAGTGGGTCACGAGACCCCTCAGGGGTGGGTCACGTGACCCCTCGGGAGTGGGTCACGAGACCCCTCAGGGGTGGGTCACGTGACCCCTCGGGAGTGGGTCACGAGACCCCTCAGGGGTGGGTCACGTGACCCCTCGGGAGTGGGTCACGAGACCTCTCAGGGGTGGGTCACGTGATACCTCTGGATTGGGTCACGAGACCCCTCAGGGGTGGGTCACGTGACCCCTCCGAGGTGGCTCCCGTGACCCCTCAGGGGTGGGTGACGTGACCCCTCAACAGTGGTTCAGGAGACACGTCAAGGGTGGGTCCCGTGACCCGAGGGAGGCTTGTGGTGGGGAGCCTGAGTGCGCACGCGCGGCCCGCTTATAGGCCCGAAATGAGCCAGCCGCGGCTCGGAGAAAAGCCATCTCCTGGGGGCCTCCCCATGTTCCTCCACTCCTCAAGGAGGACCCCTTTACGGATGGAAGAAAAGGGGGATCTTCGCAGTGGTGGGTTCCGGCCAGAGGCGTCTGCGGGTTTGCCTGCACGTACGCCAGGTGCTCGCACAACGGGCCCAGGTGTTTGAGCCCCGTGGAGGCAGAGGGCTGCTTATTGCTGGATGATAGTGTCCTGCAGGGTTAAGGGACGGCGTGGGCACTCCCAGGGCCACAGAGGGCACCTGGCCTTTAGAGAGTTCCCTGGAAAATTCCTCGCCCAGGCCCTTGGTCCACAAGTCTATCCTGGGTACAGTGTCTGTGCGAGGCTGGGAGTGCTTCTGGGCAGTGTTCCCCAGGGGAAATCGCGTGGTCCTCTAGGTGGCAGGGAGGGCTCATGTGTCCACGGACAGGTGCCCAGGGACCCTGTGGAACTGCTGTGACCTCTAAAGGGTGGGTCAGGTGAGCCAAGGGAGGTGTGTGCTTGGGAGCCTGAGTGCGCATGCGCGGCCCACGTATAGGCCCGAAACGAGCCAGCCGCGGCTCGGAGAAAAGCCATCTCCTGGGGGCCTCCCCATGTTCTTCCACTCCTCAAGCGTGACCCCTTTACGGATGGAGGAAAAGGGGGATCTTCGCAGTGGTGGGTTCGCGCCAGGGGGGTCTGCGGGTTTGCCTCCACGTACGCCAGGTGCCCGCACACCGGGCCCAGGTGTTTGAGCCCCGTGGAGGCAGAGGGCTGCTTATTGCTGGATGCAAGTGTCCTGCGGGGTCAAGGAACGGCATGGGCACTCCCCGGGCCACACAGGGCACCGGGCCCTTAGAGAGTTCCATGGGAAATCCCCCGCCCATGCCCCCGGTACCCAAGTCTGTCCTTAGCACACTGTCTGTGCGGGGCTGAAGGTTCTGCTAGGCAGTGTGGCCTGTGGGAAATCGTGCGGTCCTCTGAGTGGCAGGGAGGGCTGCTGTTTCCCCGAACAGGTGCGCAGGGACCCTGTAAAACAGCTGTGACCTCTCAAGGTGGGTCATGTGACCCCTCAAGGGTGGGGCACGTGACCTCCCAAGGGTGGGTCAGGAGACCCCACAAGGGTGGGTCACGAGACCCCTCAAGGGTTGGTCACGTGACCCCAAAAGGGTAGGTCACGAGACCCCTCAAGTGTGGGTCACGTGACCCCTCAGGGGTGGGTCACGTGACCCCTCTGGAGTGGGTCACGTGACCCCTCGGGAGTGGGTCACGAGACCCCTCAGGGGTGGGTCACGTGACCCCTCGGGAGTGGGTCACGAGACCCCTCATGGGTGGGTCACGTGATACCTCTGGAGTGGGTCACGAGACCCCTCAGGGGTGGGTCACGTGACCCCTCCGGGGTGGCTCCAGTGACGCCTCAGGGGTGGGTGACGTGACCCCTCAACAGTGGTTCAGGAGACACGTCAAGGGTGGGTCCCGTGACCCGAGGGAGGCTTGTGGTGGGGAGCCTGAGTGCGCACGCGCGGCCCGCTTATAGGCCCGAAATGAGCCAGCCGCGGCTCGGAGAAAAGCCATCTCCTGAGGGCCTCCCCATGTTCCTCCACTCCTCAAGGAGGACCCCTTTACGGATGGAAGAAAAGGGGGATCTTCGCAGTGGTGGGTTCCGGCCAGAGGCGTCTGCGGGTTTGCCTGCACGTACGCCAGGTGCTCGCACAACGGGCCCAGGTGTTTGAGCCCCGTGGAGGCAGAGGGCTGCTTATTGCTGGATGATAGTGTCCTGCAGGGTTAAGGGACGGCGTGGGCACTCCCAGGGCCACAGAGGGCACCTGGCCTTTAGAGAGTTCCCTGGAAAATTCCTCGCCCAGGCCCTTGGTCCACAAGTCTATCCTGCGTACAGTGTCTGTGCGACGCTGGGAGTGCTTCTGGGCAGTGTTCCCCAGGGGAAATCGCGTGGTCCTCTAGGTGGCAGGGAGGGCTCCTGTGGCCACGGACAGGTGCCCAGGGACCCTGTGGAACTGCTGTGACCTCTAAAGAGTGGGTCAGGTGAGCCAAGGGAGGTGTGTGCTTGGGAGCCTGAGTGCGCATGCGCGGCCCACGTATAGGCCCGAAAAGAGCCAGCCGCGGCTCGGAGAAAAGCCATCTCCTGGGGGCCTCCCCATGTTCTTCCACTCCTCAAGCGTGACCCCTTTACGGATGGAGGAAAAGGGGGATCTTCGCAGTGGTGGGTTCGCGCCAGGGGGGTCTGCGGGTTTGCCTCCACGTACGCCAGGTGCCCGCACACCGGGCCCAGGTGTTTGAGCCCCGTGGAGGCAGAGGGCTGCTTATTGCTGGATGCAAGTGTCCTGCAAGGTCAAGGAACGGCATGGGCACTCCCCGGGCCACACAGGGCACCGGGCCCTTAGAGAGTTCCATGGGAAATCCCCCGCCCATGCCCCCGGTACCCAAGTCTGTCCTTAGCACACTGTCTGTGCGGGGCTGAAGGTACTGCTAGGCAGTGTGGCCTGTGGGAAATCGTGCGGTCCTCTGAGTGGCAGGGAGGGCTGCTGTTTCCCCGAACAGGTGCGCAGGGACCCTGTAAAACAGCTGTGACCTCTCAAGGTGGGTCATGTGACCCCTCAAGGGTGGGGCACGTGACCTCCCAAGGGTGGGTCAGAAGACCCGACAAGGGTGGGTCACGGGACCCCTCAAGGGTGGGTCACGAGACCCCTCAAGGGTTGGTCACGTGACCCCAAAAGGGTAGGTCACGAGACCCCTCAAGGGTGGGTCACGTGACTGTTAAGGGGTGGATCACGTGACCCCTCGGGAGTGGGTCACGTGACCCCTCGGGAGTGGGTCACGAGACCCCTCAGGGGTGGGTCACGTGACCCCTCGGGAGTGGGTCACGAGACCCCTCAGGGGTGTGTCACGTGACCCCTCAGGGGTGGGTCACGTGACCCCTCGGGAGTGGGTCACGAGACCCCTCAGGGGTGGGTCACGTGATACCTCTGGAGTGGGTCACGAGACACCTCAGGGGTGGGTCACGTGACACCTCCAGGGTGGCTCCCGTGACCCCTCAGGGGTGGGTGACGTGACCCCTCAACAGTGGTTCAGGAGACACGTCAAGGGTGGGTCCCGTGACCCGAGGGAGGCTTGTGGTGGGGAGCCTGAGTGCGCACGCGCGGCCCGCTTATAGGCCCGAAATGAGCCAGCCGCGGCTCGGAGAAAGGCCATCTCCTGGGGGCCTCCCCATGTTCCTCCACTCCTCAAGGAGGACCCCTTTACGGATGGAAGAAAAGGGGGATCTTCGCAGTGGTGGGTTCCGGCCAGAGGCGTCTGCGGGTTTGCCTGCACTTACGCCAGGTGCTCGCACAACGGGCCCAGGTGTTTGAGCCCCGTGGAGGCAGAGGGCTGCTTATTGCTGGATGATAGTGTCCTGCAGGGTTAAGGGACGGCGTGGGCACTCCCAGGGCCACAGAGGGCACCTGGCCTTTAGAGAGTTCCCTGGAAAATTCCTCGCCCAGGCCCTTGGTCCACAAGTCTATCCTGGGTACAGTGTCTGTGCCAGGCTGGGAGTGCTTCTGGGCAGTGTTCCCCAGGGGAAATCGCGTGGTCCTCTAGGTGGCAGGGAGGGCTCCTGTGTCCACGGACAGGTGCCCAGGGACCCTGTGGAACTGCTGTGACCTCTAAAGGGTGGGTCAGGTGAGCCAAGGGAGGTGTGTGCTTGGGAGCCTGAGTGCGCATGCGCGGCCCACGTATAGGCCCGAAACGAGCCAGCCGCGGCTCGGAGAAAAGCCATCTCCTGGGGGCCTCCCCATGTTCTTCCACTCCTCAAGCGTGACCCCTTTACGGATGGAGGAAAAGGGGGATCTTCGCAGTGGTGGGTTCGCGCCAGGGGGGTCTGCGGGTTTGCCTCCACGTACGCCAGGTGCCCGCACACCGGGCCCAGGTGTTTGAGCCCCGTGGAGGCAGAGGGCTGCTTATTGCTGGATGCAAGTGTCCTGCGGGGTCAAGGAACGGCATGGGCACTCCCCGGGCCACACAGGGCACCGGGCCCTTAGAGAGTTCCATGGGAAATCCCCCGCCCATGCCCCCGGTACCCAAGTCTGTCCTTAGCACACTGTCTGTGCGGGGCTGAAGGTACTGCTAGGCAGTGTGGCCTGTGGGAAATCGTGCGGTCCTCTGAGTGGCAGGGAGGGCTGCTGTTTCCCCGAACAGGTGCGCAGGGACCCTGTAAAACAGCTGTGACCTCTCAAGGTGGGTCATGTGACCCCTCAAGGGTGGGGCACGTGACCTCCCAAGGGTGGGTCAGGAGACCCCACAAGGGTGGGTCACGAGACCCCTCAAGGGTTGGTCACGTGACCCCAAAAGGGTAGGTCACGAGACCCCTCAAGGGTGGGTCACGTGACCCCTCAGGGGTGGGTCACGTGACCCCTCTGGAGTGGGTCACGTGACCCCTCGGGAGTGGGTCACGAGACCCCTCAGGGGTGGGTCACGTGACCCCTCGGGAGTGGGTCACGAGACCCCTCATGGGTGGGTCACGTGATACCTCTGGAGTGGGTCACGAGACCCCTCAGGGGTGGGTCACGTGACCCCTCCGGGGTGGCTCCAGTGACGCCTCAGGGGTGGGTGACGTGACCCCTCAACAGTGGTTCAGGAGACACGTCAAGGGTGGGTCCCGTGACCCGAGGGAGGCTTGTGGTGGGGAGCCTGAGTGCGCACGCGCGGCCCGCTTATAGGCCCGAAATGAGCCAGCCGCGGCTCGGAGAAAAGCCATCTCCTGAGGGCCTCCCCATGTTCCTCCACTCCTCAAGGAGGACCCCTTTACGGATGGAAGAAAAGGGGGATCTTCGCAGTGGTGGGTTCCGGCCAGAGGCGTCTGCGGGTTTGCCTGCACGTACGCCAGGTGCTCGCACAACGGGCCCAGGTGTTTGAGCCCCGTGGAGGCAGAGGGCTGCTTATTGCTGGATGATAGTGTCCTGCAGGGTTAAGGGACGGCGTGGGCACTCCCAGGGCCACAGAGGGCACCTGGCCTTTAGAGAGTTCCCTGGAAAATTCCTCGCCCAGGCCCTTGGTCCACAAGTCTATCCTGCGTACAGTGTCTGTGCGACGCTGGGAGTGCTTCTGGGCAGTGTTCCCCAGGGGAAATCGCGTGGTCCTCTAGGTGGCAGGGAGGGCTCCTGTGGCCACGGACAGGTGCCCAGGGACCCTGTGGAACTGCTGTGACCTCTAAAGAGTGGGTCAGGTGAGCCAAGGGAGGTGTGTGCTTGGGAGCCTGAGTGCGCATGCGCGGCCCACGTATAGGCCCGAAAAGAGCCAGCCGCGGCTCGGAGAAAAGCCATCTCCTGGGGGCCTCCCCATGTTCTTCCACTCCTCAAGCGTGACCCCTTTACGGATGGAGGAAAAGGGGGATCTTCGCAGTGGTGGGTTCGCGCCAGGGGGGTCTGCGGGTTTGCCTCCACGTACGCCAGGTGCCCGCACACCGGGCCCAGGTGTTTGAGCCCCGTGGAGGCAGAGGGCTGCTTATTGCTGGATGCAAGTGTCCTGCAAGGTCAAGGAACGGCATGGGCACTCCCCGGGCCACACAGGGCACCGGGCCCTTAGAGAGTTCCATGGGAAATCCCCCGCCCATGCCCCCGGTACCCAAGTCTGTCCTTAGCACACTGTCTGTGCGGGGCTGAAGGTACTGCTAGGCAGTGTGGCCTGTGGGAAATCGTGCGGTCCTCTGAGTGGCAGGGAGGGCTGCTGTTTCCCCGAACAGGTGCGCAGGGACCCTGTAAAACAGCTGTGACCTCTCAAGGTGGGTCATGTGACCCCTCAAGGGTGGGGCACGTGACCTCCCAAGGGTGGGTCAGAAGACCCGACAAGGGTGGGTCACGGGACCCCTCAAGGGTGGGTCACGAGACCCCTCAAGGGTTGGTCACGTGACCCCAAAAGGGTAGGTCACGAGACCCCTCAAGGGTGGGTCACGTGACTGTTAAGGGGTGGATCACGTGACCCCTCGGGAGTGGGTCACGTGACCCCTCGGGAGTGGGTCACGAGACCCCTCAGGGGTGGGTCACGTGACCCCTCGGGAGTGGGTCACGAGACCCCTCAGGGGTGTGTCACGTGACCCCTCAGGGGTGGGTCACGTGACCCCTCGGGAGTGGGTCACGAGACCCCTCAGGGGTGGGTCACGTGATACCTCTGGAGTGGGTCACGAGACACCTCAGGGGTGGGTCACGTGACACCTCCAGGGTGGCTCCCGTGACCCCTCAGGGGTGGGTGACGTGACCCCTCAACAGTGGTTCAGGAGACACGTCAAGGGTGGGTCCCGTGACCCGAGGGAGGCTTGTGGTGGGGAGCCTGAGTGCGCACGCGCGGCCCGCTTATAGGCCCGAAATGAGCCAGCCGCGGCTCGGAGAAAGGCCATCTCCTGGGGGCCTCCCCATGTTCCTCCACTCCTCAAGGAGGACCCCTTTACGGATGGAAGAAAAGGGGGATCTTCGCAGTGGTGGGTTCCGGCCAGAGGCGTCTGCGGGTTTGCCTGCACTTACGCCAGGTGCTCGCACAACGGGCCCAGGTGTTTGAGCCCCGTGGAGGCAGAGGGCTGCTTATTGCTGGATGATAGTGTCCTGCAGGGTTAAGGGACGGCGTGGGCACTCCCAGGGCCACAGAGGGCACCTGGCCTTTAGAGAGTTCCCTGGAAAATTCCTCGCCCAGGCCCTTGGTCCACAAGTCTATCCTGGGTACAGTGTCTGTGCCAGGCTGGGAGTGCTTCTGGGCAGTGTTCCCCAGGGGAAATCGCGTGGTCCTCTAGGTGGCAGGGAGGGCTCCTGTGTCCACGGACAGGTGCCCAGGGACCCTGTGGAACTGCTGTGACCTCTAAAGGGTGGGTCAGGTGAGCCAAGGGAGGTGTGTGCTTGGGAGCCTGAGTGCGCATGCGCGGCCCACGTATAGGCCCGAAACGAGCCAGCCGCGGCTCGGAGAAAAGCCATCTCCTGGGGGCCTCCCCATGTTCTTCCACTCCTCAAGCGTGACCCCTTTACGGATGGAGGAAAAGGGGGATCTTCGCAGTGGTGGGTTCGCGCCAGGGGGGTCTGCGGGTTTGCCTCCACGTACGCCAGGTGCCCGCACACCGGGCCCAGGTGTTTGAGCCCCGTGGAGGCAGAGGGCTGCTTATTGCTGGATGCAAGTGTCCTGCGGGGTCAAGGAACGGCAAGGGCACTCCCCGGGCCACACAGGGCACCGGGCCCTTAGAGAGTTCCATGGGAAATCCCCCGCCCATGCCCCCGGTACCCAAGTCTGTCCTTAGCACACTGTCTGTGCGGGGCTGAAGGTACTGCTAGGCAGTGTGGCCTGTGGGAAATCGTGCGGTCCTCTGAGTGGCAGGGAGGGCTGCTGTTTCCCCGAACAGGTGCGCAGGGACCCTGTAAAACAGCTGTGACCTCTCAAGGTGGGTCATGTGACCCCTCAAGGGTGGGGCACGTGACCTCCCAAGGGTGGGTCAGGAGACCCCACAAGGGTGGGTCACGAGACCCCTCAAGGGTTGGTCACGTGACCCCAAAAGGGTAGGTCACGAGACCCCTCAAGGGTGGGTCACGTGACCCCTCAGGGGTGGGTCACGTGACCCCTCGGGAGTGGGTCACGTGACCCCTCGGGAGTGGGTCACGAGACCCCTCAGGGGTGGGTCACGTGACCCCTCGGGAGTGGGTCACGAGACCCCTCATGGGTGGGTCACGTGATACCTCTGGAGTGGGTCACGAGACCCCTCAGGGGTGGGTCACATGACCCCTCCGGGGTGGCTCCCGTGACGCCTCAGGGGTGGGTGACGTGACCCCTCAACAGTGGTTCAGGAGACACGTCAAGGGTGGGTCCCGTGACCCGAGGGAGGCTTGTGGTGGGGAGCCTGAGTGCGCACGCGCGGCCCGCTTATAGGCCCGAAATGAGCCAGCCGCGGCTCGGAGAAAAGCCATCTCCTGAGGGCCTCCCCATGTTCCTCCACTCCTCAAGGAGGACCCCTTTACGGATGGAAGAAAAGGGGGATCTTCGCAGTGGTGGGTTCCGGCCAGAGGCGTCTGCGGGTTTGCCTGCACGTACGCCAGGTGCTCGCACAACGGGCCCAGGTGTTTGAGCCCCGTGGAGGCAGAGGGCTGCTTATTGCTGGATGATAGTGTCCTGCAGGGTTAAGGGACGGCGTGGGCACTCCCAGGGCCACAGAGGGCACCTGGCCTTTAGAGAGTTCCCTGGAAAATTCCTCGCCCAGGCCCTTGGTCCACAAGTCTATCCTGCGTACAGTGTCTGTGCGACGCTGGGAGTGCTTCTGGGCAGTGTTCCCCAGGGGAAATCGCGTGGTCCTCTAGGTGGCAGGGAGGGCTCCTGTGGCCACGGACAGGTGCCCAGGGACCCTGTGGAACTGCTGTGACCTCTAAAGAGTGGGTCAGGTGAGCCAAGGGAGGTGTGTGCTTGGGAGCCTGAGTGCGCATGCGCGGCCCACGTATAGGCCCGAAACGAGCCAGCCGCGGCTCGGAGAAAAGCCATCTCCTGGGGGCCTCCCCATGTTCTTCCACTCCTCAAGCGTGACCCCTTTACGGATGGAGGAAAAGGGGGATCTTCGCAGTGGTGGGTTCGCGCCAGGGGGGTCTGCGGGTTTGCCTCCACGTACGCCAGGTGCCCGCACACCGGGCCCAGGTGTTTGAGCCCCGTGGAGGCAGAGGGCTGCTTATTGCTGGATGCAAGTGTCCTGCGGGGTCAAGGAACGGCATGGGCACTCCCCGGGCCACACAGGGCACCGGGCCCTTAGAGAGTTCCATGGGAAATCCCCCGCCCATGCCCCCGGTACCCAAGTCTGTCCTTAGCACACTGTCTGTGCGGGGCTGAAGGTACTGCTAGGCAGTGTGGCCTGTGGGAAATCGTGCGGTCCTCTGAGTGGCAGGGAGGGCTGCTGTTTCCCCGAACAGGTGCGCAGGGACCCTGTAAAACAGCTGTGACCTCTCAAGGTGGGTCATGTGACCCCTCAAGGGTGGGGCACGTGACCTCCCAAGGGTGGGTCAGAAGACCCGACAAGGGTGGGTCACGGGACCCCTCAAGGGTGGGTCACGAGACCCCTCAAGGGTTGGTCGCGTGACCCCAAAAGGGTAGGTCACGAGACCCCTCAAGGGTGGGTCACGTGACCGTTAAGGGGTGGATCACGTGACCCCTCGGGAGTGGGTCACGTGACCCCTCGGGAGTGGGTCACGAGACCCCTCAGGGGTGGGTCACGTGACCCCTCGGGAGTGGGTCACGAGACCCCTCAGGGGTGTGTCACGTGACCCCTCAGGGGTGGGTCACGTGACCCCTCGGGAGTGGGTCACGAGACCCCTCAGGGGTGGGTCACGTGATACCTCTGGAGTGGGTCACGAGACACCTCAGGGGTGGGTCACGTGACACCTCCAGGGTGGCTCCCGTGACCCCTCAGGGGTGGGTGACGTGACCCCTCAACAGTGGTTCAGGAGACACGTCAAGGGTGGGTCCCGTGACCCGAGGGAGGCTTGTGGTGGGGAGCCTGAGTGCGCACGCGCGGCCCGCTTATAGGCCCGAAATGAGCCAGCCGCGGCTCGGAGAAAGGCCATCTCCTGGGGGCCTCCCCATGTTCCTCCACTCCTCAAGGAGGACCCCTTTACAGATGGAAGAAAAGGGGGATCTTCGCAGTGGTGGGTTCCGGCCAGAGGCGTCTGCGGGTTTGCCTGCACGTACGCCAGGTGCTCGCACAACGGGCCCAGGTGTTTGAGCTCCGTGGAGGCAGAGGGCTGCTTATTGCTGGATGATAGTGTCCTGCAGGGTTAAGGGACGGCGTGGGCACTCCCAGGGCCACAGAGGGCACCTGGCCTTTAGAGAGTTCCCTGGAAAATTCCCCGCCCAGGCCCCTGGTCCACAAGTCTATCCTGCGTACAGTGTCTGTGCGAGGCTGGGAGTGCTTCTGGGCAGTGTTCCCCAGGGGAAATCGCGTGGTCCTCTAGGTGGCAGGGAGGGCTCCTGTGTCCACGGACAGGTGCCCAGGGACCCTGTGGAACTGCTGTGACCTCTAAAGGGTGGGTCAGGTGAGCCAAGGGAGGTGTGTGCTTGGGAGCCTGAGTGCGCATGCGCGGCCCACGTATAGGCCCGAAAAGAGCCAGCCGCGGCTCGGAGAAAAGCCATCTCCTGGGGGCCTCCCCATGTTCTTCCACTCCTCAAGCGTGACCCCTTTACGGATGGAGGAAAAGGGGGATCTTCGCAGTGGTGGGTTCGCGCCAGGGGGGTCTGCGGGTTTGCCTCCACGTACGCCAGGTGCCCGCACACCGGGCCCAGGTGTTTGAGCCCCGTGGAGGCAGAGGGCTGCTTATTGCTGGATGCAAGTGTCCTGCGGGGTCAAGGAACGGCATGGGCACTCCCCTGGCCACACAGGGCACCGGGGCCCTTAGAGAGTTCCATGGGAAATCCCCCGCCCATGCCCCCGGTACCCAAGTCTGTCCTTAGCACACTGTCTGTGCGGGGCTGAAGGTACTGCTAGGCAGTGTGGCCTGTGGGAAATCGTGCGGTCCTCTGAGTGGCAGGGAGGGCTGCTGTTTCCCCGAACAGGTGCGCAGGGACCCTGTAAAACAGCTGTGACCTCTGAAGGTGGGTCATGTGACCCCTCAAGGGTGGGGCACGTGACCTCCCAAGGGTGGGTCAGGAGACCCCACAAGGGTGGGTCACGGGACCCCTCAAGGGTTGGTCACGTGACCCCAAAAAGGGTAGGTCACGAGACCCCTCAAGGGTGGGTCACGTGACCCCTCAGGGGTGGGTCACGTGACCCCTCGGGAGTGGGTCACGAGACCCCTCAGGGGTGGGTCACGTGACCCCTCGGGAGTGGGTCACGAGACCCCTCAGGGGTGGGTCACGTGACCCCTCGGGAGTGGGTCACGAGACCCCTCAGGGGTGGGTCACGTGACCCCTCGGGAGTGGGTCACGAGACCCCTCAGGGGTGGGTCACGTGACCCCTCGGGAGTGGGTCACGAGACCTCTCAGGGGTGGGTCACGTGATACCTCTGGAGTGGGTCACGAGACCCCTCAGGGGTGGGTCACGTGACCCCTCCGGGGTGGCTCCCGTGACCCCTCAGGGGTGGGTGACGTGACCCCTCAACAGTGGTTCAGGAGACACGTCAAAAGTGGGTCCCGTGACCCGAGGGAGGCTTGTGGTGGGGAGCCTGAGTGCGCACGCGCGGCCCGCTTATAGGCCCGAAATGAGCCAGCCGCGGCTCGGAGAAAGGCCATCTCCTGGGGGCCTCCCCATGTTCCTCCACTCCTCAAGGAGGACCCCTTTACGGATGGAAGAAAAGGGGGATCTTCGCAGTGGTGGGTTCCGGCCAGAGGCGTCTGCGGGTTTGCCTGCACGTACGCCAGGTGCTCGCACAACGGGCCCAGGTGTTTGAGCCCCGTGGAGGCAGAGGGCTGCTTATTGCTGGATGATAGTGTCCTGCAGGGTTAAGGGACGGCGTGGGCACTCCCAGGGCCACAGAGGGCACCTGGCCTTTAGAGAGTTCCCTGGAATATTCCCCGCCCAGGCCCCTGGTCCACAAGTCTATCCTGCGTACAGTGTCTGTGCGAGGCTGGGAGTGCTTCTGGGCAGTGTTCCCCAGGGGAAATCGCGTGGTCCTCTAGGTGGCAGGGAGGGCTCCTGTGTCCACGGACAGGTGCCCAGGGACCCTGTGGAACTGCTGTGACCTCTAAAGGGTGGGTCAGGTGAGCCAAGGGAGGTGTGTGCTTGGGAGCCTGAGTGCGCATGCGCGGCCCACGTATAGGCCCGAAACGAGCCAGCCGCGGCTCGGAGAAAAGCCATCTCCTGGGGGCCTCCCCATGTTCTTCCACTCCTCAAGCGTGACCCCTTTACGGATGGAGGAAAAGGGGGATCTTCGCAGTGGTGGGTTCGCGCCAGGGGGGTCTGCGGGTTTGCCTCCACGTACGCCAGGTGCCCGCACACCGGGCCCAGGTGTTTGAGCCCCGTGGAGGCAGAGGGCTGCTTATTGCTGGATGCAAGTGTCCTGCGGGGTCAAGGAACGGCATGGGCACTCCCCGGGCCACACAGGGCACCGGGCCCTTAGAGAGTTCCATGGGAAATCCCCCGCCCATGCCCCCGGTACCCAAGTCTGTCCTTAGCACACTGTCTGTGCGGGGCTGAAGGTACTGCTAGGCAGTGTGGCCTGTGGGAAATCGTGCGGTCCTCTGAGTGGCAGGGAGGGCTGCTGTTTCCCCGAACAGGTGCGCAGGGACCCTGTAAAACAGCTGTGACCTCTGAAGGTGGGTCATGTGACCCCTCAAGGGTGGGGCACGTGACCTCCCAAGGGTGGGTCAGGAGACCCCACAAGGGTGGGTCACGGGACCCCTCAAGGGTTGGTCACGTGACCCCAAAAAGGGTAGGTCACGAGACCCCTCAAGGGTGGGTCACGTGACCCCTCAGGGGTGGGTCACGTGACCCCTCGGGAGTGGGTCACGAGACACCTCAGGGGTGGGTCACGTGACCCCTCGGGAGTGGGTCACGAGACCCCTCAGGGGTGGGTCACGTGACCCCTCGGGAGTGGGTCACGAGACCCCTCAGGGGTGGGTCACGTGACCCCTCGGGAGTGGGTCACGAGACCCCTCAGGGGTGGGTCACGTGACCCCTCGGGAGTGGGTCACGAGACCCCTCAGGGGTGGGTCACGTGACCCCTCGGGAGTGGGTCACGAGACCTCTCAGGGGTGGGTCACGTGATACCTCTGGAGTGGGTCACGAGACCCCTCAGGGGTGGGTCACGTGACCCCTCCGGGGTGGCTCCCTTGACGCCTCAGGGGTGGGTGACGTGACCCCTCAACAGTGGTTCAGGAGACACGTCAAAAGTGGGTCCCGTGACCCGAGGGAGGCTTGTGGTGGGGAGCCTGAGTGCGCACGCGCGGCCCGCTTATAGGCCCGAAATGAGCCAGCCGCGGCTCGGAGAAAAGCCATCTCCTGAGGGCCTCCCCATGTTCCTCCACTCCTCAAGAAGGACCCCTTTACGGATGGAAGAAAAGGGGGATCTTCGCAGTGGTGGGTTCGGGCCAGAGCGGTCTGCGGGTTTGCCTGCACGTACACCAGGTGCTCGCACAACGGGCCCAGGTGTTTGAGCCCCGTGGAGGCAGAGGGCTGCTTATTGCTGGATGATAGTGTCCTGCAGGGTTAAGGGACGGCGTGGGCACTCCCAGGGCCACAGAGGGCACCTGGCCTTTAGAGAGTTCCCTGGAAAATTCCTCGCCCAGGCCCTTGGTCCACAAGTCTATCCTGGGTACAGTGTCTGTGCGAGGCTGGGAGTGCTTCTGGGCAGTGTTCCCCAGGGGAAATCGCGTGGTCCTCTAGGTGGCAGGGAGGGCTCCTGTGGCCACGGACAGGTGCCCAGGGACCCTGTGGAACTGCTGTGACCTCTAAAGAGTGGGTCAGGTGAGCCAAGGGAGGTGTGTGCTTGGGAGCCTGAGTGCGCATGCGCGGCCCACGTATAGGCCCGAAAAGAGCCAGCCGCGGCTCGGAGAAAAGCCATCTCCTGGGGGCCTCCCCATGTTCTTCCACTCCTCAAGCGTGACCCCTTTACGGATGGAGGAAAAGGGGGATCTTCGCAGTGGTGGGTTCGCGCCAGGGGGGTCTGCGGGTTTGCCTCCACGTACGCCAGGTGCCCGCACACCGGGCCCAGGTGTTTGAGCCCCGTGGAGGCAGAGGGCTGCTTATTGCTGGATGCAAGTGTCCTGCGGGGTCAAGGAACGGCATGGGCACTCCCCGGGCCACACAGGGCACCGGGCCCTTAGAGAGTTCCATGGGAAATCCCCCGCCCATGCCCCCGGTACCCAAGTCTGTCCTTAGCACACTGTCTGTGCGGGGCTGAAGGTACTGCTAGGCAGTGTGGCCTGTGGGAAATCGTGCGGTCCTCTGAGTGGCAGGGAGGGCTGCTGTTTCCCCGAACAGGTGCGCAGGGACCCTGTAAAACAGCTGTGACCTCTCAAGGTGGGTCATGTGACCCCTCAAGGGTGGGGCACGTGACCTCCCAAGGGTGGGTCAGAAGACCCGACAAGGGTGGGTCACGGGACCCCTCAAGGGTGGGTCACGAGACCCCTCAAGGGTTGGTCACGTGACCCCAAAAGGGTAGGTCACGAGACCCCTCAAGGGTGGGTCACGTGACTGTTAAGGGGTGGATCACGTGACCCCTCGGGAGTGGGTCACGTGACCCCTCGGGAGTGGGTCACGAGACCCCTCAGGGGTGGGTCACGTGACCCCTCGGGAGTGGGTCACGAGACCCCTCAGGGGTGTGTCACGTGACCCCTCAGGGGTGGGTCACGTGACCCCTCGGGAGTGGGTCACGAGACCCCTCAGGGGTGGGTCACGTGATACCTCTGGAGTGGGTCACGAGACACCTCAGGGGTGGGTCACGTGACACCTCCAGGGTGGCTCCCGTGACCCCTCAGGGGTGGGTGATGTGACCCCTCAACAGTGGTTCAGGAGACACGTCAAGGGTGGGTCCCGTGACCCGAGGGAGGCTTGTGGTGGGGAGCCTGAGTGCGCACGCGCGGCCCGCTTATAGGCCCGAAATGAGCCAGCCGCGGCTCGGAGAAAGGCCATCTCCTGGGGGCCTCCCCATGTTCCTCCACTCCTCAAGGAGGACCCCTTTACGGATGGAAGAAAAGGGGGATCTTCGCAGTGGTGGGTTCCGGCCAGAGGCGTCTGCGGGTTTGCCTGCACTTACGCCAGGTGCTCGCACAACGGGCCCAGGTGTTTGAGCCCCGTGGAGGCAGAGGGCTGCTTATTGCTGGATGATAGTGTCCTGCAGGGTTAAGGGACGGCGTGGGCACTCCCAGGGCCACAGAGGGCACCTGGCCTTTAGAGAGTTCCCTGGAAAATTCCTCGCCCAGGCCCTTGGTCCACAAGTCTATCCTGGGTACAGTGTCTGTGCCAGGCTGGGAGTGCTTCTGGGCAGTGTTCCCCAGGGGAAATCGCGTGGTCCTCTAGGTGGCAGGGAGGGCTCCTGTGTCCACGGACAGGTGCCCAGGGACCCTGTGGAACTGCTGTGACCTCTAAAGGGTGGGTCAGGTGAGCCAAGGGAGGTGTGTGCTTGGGAGCCTGAGTGCGCATGCGCGGCCCACGTATAGGCCCGAAACGAGCCAGCCGCGGCTCGGAGAAAAGCCATCTCCTGGGGGCCTCCCCATGTTCTTCCACTCCTCAAGCGTGACCCCTTTACGGATGGAGGAAAAGGGGGATCTTCGCAGTGGTGGGTTCGCGCCAGGGGGGTCTGCGGGTTTGCCTCCACGTACGCCAGGTGCCCGCACACCGGGCCCAGGTGTTTGA
Organism: Desmodus rotundus; assembly: GCF_022682495.2. Classification (NCBI taxonomy): domain Eukaryota; kingdom Metazoa; phylum Chordata; class Mammalia; order Chiroptera; family Phyllostomidae; genus Desmodus; species Desmodus rotundus. Next base: position 81,935 of record NW_026527677.1, on the reverse strand, counting down.
GCCCCGTGGAGGCAGAGGGCTGCTTATTGCTGGATGCAAGTGTCCTGCGGGGTCAAGGAACGGCATGGGCACTCCCCGGGCCACACAGGGCACCGGGCCCTTAGAGAGTTCCATGGGAAATCCCCCGCCCATGCCCCCGGTACCCAAGTCTGTCCTTAGCACACTGTCTGTGCGGGGCTGAAGGTACTGCTAGGCAGTGTGGCCTGTGGGAAATCGTGCGGTCCTCTGAGTGGCAGGGAGGGCTGCTGTTTCCCCGAACAGGTGCGCAGGGACCCTGTAAAACAGCTGTGACCTCTCAAGGTGGGTCATGTGACCCCTCAAGGGTGGGGCACGTGACCTCCCAAGGGTGGGTCAGGAGACCCCACAAGGGTGGGTCACGAGACCCCTCAAGGGTTGGTCACGTGACCCCAAAAGGGTAGGTCACGAGACCCCTCAAGGGTGGGTCACGTGACCCCTCAGGGGTGGGTCACGTGACCCCTCGGGAGTGGGTCACGTGACCCCTCGGGAGTGGGTCACGAGACCCCTCAGGGGTGGGTCACGTGACCCCTCGGGAGTGGGTCACGAGACCCCTCATGGGTGGGTCACGTGATACCTCTGGAGTGGGTCACGAGACCCCTCAGGGGTGGGTCACATGACCCCTCCGGGGTGGCTCCCGTGACGCCTCAGGGGTGGGTGACGTGACCCCTCAACAGTGGTTCAGGAGACACGTCAAGGGTGGGTCCCGTGACCCGAGGGAGGCTTGTGGTGGGGAGCCTGAGTGCGCACGCGCGGCCCGCTTATAGGCCCGAAATGAGCCAGCCGCGGCTCGGAGAAAAGCCATCTCCTGAGGGCCTCCCCATGTTCCTCCACTCCTCAAGGAGGACCCCTTTACGGATGGAAGAAAAGGGGGATCTTCGCAGTGGTGGGTTCCGGCCAGAGGCGTCTGCGGGTTTGCCTGCACGTACGCCAGGTGCTCGCACAACGGGCCCAGGTGTTTGAGCCCCGTGGAGGCAGAGGGCTGCTTATTGCTGGATGATAGTGTCCTGCAGGGTTAAGGGACGGCGTGGGCACTCCCAGGGCCACAGAGGGCACCTGGCCTTTAGAGAGTTCCCTGGAAAATTCCTCGCCCAGGCCCTTGGTCCACAAGTCTATCCTGCGTACAGTGTCTGTGCGACGCTGGGAGTGCTTCTGGGCAGTGTTCCCCAGGGGAAATCGCGTGGTCCTCTAGGTGGCAGGGAGGGCTCCTGTGGCCACGGACAGGTGCCCAGGGACCCTGTGGAACTGCTGTGACCTCTAAAGAGTGGGTCAGGTGAGCCAAGGGAGGTGTGTGCTTGGGAGCCTGAGTGCGCATGCGCGGCCCACGTATAGGCCCGAAACGAGCCAGCCGCGGCTCGGAGAAAAGCCATCTCCTGGGGGCCTCCCCATGTTCTTCCACTCCTCAAGCGTGACCCCTTTACGGATGGAGGAAAAGGGGGATCTTCGCAGTGGTGGGTTCGCGCCAGGGGGGTCTGCGGGTTTGCCTCCACGTACGCCAGGTGCCCGCACACCGGGCCCAGGTGTTTGAGCCCCGTGGAGGCAGAGGGCTGCTTATTGCTGGATGCAAGTGTCCTGCGGGGTCAAGGAACGGCATGGGCACTCCCCGGGCCACACAGGGCACCGGGCCCTTAGAGAGTTCCATGGGAAATCCCCCGCCCATGCCCCCGGTACCCAAGTCTGTCCTTAGCACACTGTCTGTGCGGGGCTGAAGGTACTGCTAGGCAGTGTGGCCTGTGGGAAATCGTGCGGTCCTCTGAGTGGCAGGGAGGGCTGCTGTTTCCCCGAACAGGTGCGCAGGGACCCTGTAAAACAGCTGTGACCTCTCAAGGTGGGTCATGTGACCCCTCAAGGGTGGGGCACGTGACCTCCCAAGGGTGGGTCAGAAGACCCGACAAGGGTGGGTCACGGGACCCCTCAAGGGTGGGTCACGAGACCCCTCAAGGGTTGGTCACGTGACCCCAAAAGGGTAGGTCACGAGACCCCTCAAGGGTGGGTCACGTGACCGTTAAGGGGTGGATCACGTGACCCCTCGGGAGTAGGTCACGTGACCCCTCGGGAGTGGGTCACGAGACCCCTCAGGGGTGGGTCACGTGACCCCTCGGGAGTGGGTCACGAGACCCCTCAGGGGTGTGTCACGTGACCCCTCAGGGGTGGGTCACGTGACCCCTCGGGAGTGGGTCACGAGACCCCTCAGGGGTGGGTCACGTGATACCTCTGGAGTGGGTCACGAGACACCTCAGGGGTGGGTCACGTGACACCTCCAGGGTGGCTCCCGTGACCCCTCAGGGGTGGGTGACGTGACCCCTCAACAGTGGTTCAGGAGACACGTCAAGGGTGGGTCCCGTGACCCGAGGGAGGCTTGTGGTGGGGAGCCTGAGTGCGCACGCGCGGCCCGCTTATAGGCCCGAAATGAGCCAGCCGCGGCTCGGAGAAAGGCCATCTCCTGGGGGCCTCCCCATGTTCCTCCACTCCTCAAGGAGGACCCCTTTACGGATGGAAGAAAAGGGGGATCTTCGCAGTGGTGGGTTCCGGCCAGAGGCGTCTGCGGGTTTGCCTGCACGTACGCCAGGTGCTCGCACAACGGGCCCAGGTGTTTGAGCCCCGTGGAGGCAGAGGGCTGCTTATTGCTGGATGATAGTGTCCTGCAGGGTTAAGGGACGGCGTGGGCACTCCCAGGGCCACAGAGGGCACCTGGCCTTTAGAGAGTTCCCTGGAAAATTCCCCGCCCTGGCCCCTGGTCCACAAGTCTATCCTGCGTACAGTGTCTGTGCGACGCTGGGAGTGCTTCTGGGCAGTGTTCCCCAGGGGAAATCGCGTGGTCCTCTAGGTGGCAGGGAGGGCTCCTGTGTCCACGGACAGGTGCCCAGGGACCCTGTGGAACTGCTGTGACCTCTAAAGGGTGGGTCAGGTGAGCCAAGGGAGGTGTGTGCTTGGGAGCCTGAGTGCGCATGCGCGGCCCACGTATAGGCCCGAAACGAGCCAGCCGCGGCTCGGAGAAAAGCCATCTCCTGGGGGCCTCCCCATGTTCTTCCACTCCTCAAGCGTGACCCCTTTACGGATGGAGGAAAAGGGGATCTTCGCAGTGGTGGGTTCGCGCCAGAGGGGTCTGCGGGTTTGCCTCCACGTACGCCAGGTGCCCGCACACCGGGCCCAGGTGTTTGAGCCCCGTGGAGGCAGAGGGCTGCTTATTGCTGGATGCAAGTGTCCTGCGGGGTCAAGGAACGGCATGGGCACTCCCCGGGCCACACAGGGCACCGGGCCCTTAGAGAGTTCCATGGGAAATCCCCCGCCCATGCCCCCGGTACCCAAGTCTGTCCTTAGCACACTGTCTGTGCGGGGCTGAAGGTACTGCTAGGCAGTGTGGCCTGTGGGAAATCGTGCGGTCCTCTGAGTGGCAGGGAGGGCTGCTGTTTCCCCGAACAGGTGCGCAGGGACCCTGTAAAACAGCTGTGACCTCTCAAGGTGGGTCATGTGACCCCTCAAGGGTGGGGCACGTGACCTCCCAAGGGTGGGTCAGGAGACCCCACAAGGGTGGGTCACGGGACCCCTCAAGGGTGGGTCACGAGACCCCTCAAGGGTTGGTCACGTGACCCCAAAAGGGTAGGTCACGAGACCCCTCAAGGGTGGGTCACGTGACCCCTCAGGGGTGGGTCACGTGACCCCTCGGGAGTGGGTCACGAGACCCCTCAGGGGTGGGTCACGTGACCCCTCGGGAGTGGGTCACGAGACCCCTCAGGGGTGGGTCACGTGACCCCTCGGGAGTGGGTCACGAGACCCCTCAGGGGTGGGTCACGTGACCCCTCGGGAGTGGGTCACGAGACCTCTCAGGGGTGGGTCACGTGATACCTCTGGAGTGGGTCACGAGACCCCTCAGGGGTGGGTCACGTGACCCCTCCGGGGTGGCTCCCGTGACCCCTCAGGGGTGGGTGACGTGACCCCTCAACAGTGGTTCAGGAGACACGTCAAGGGTGGGTCCCGTGACCCGAGGGAGGCTTGTGGTGGGGAGCCTGAGTGCGCACGCGCGGCCCGCTTATAGGCCCGAAATGAGCCAGCCGCGGCTCGGAGAAATGCCATCTCCTGGGGGCCTCCCCATGTTCCTCCACTCCTCAAGGAGGACCCCTTTACGGATGGAAGAAAAGGGGGATCTTCGCAGTGGTGGGTTCCGGCCAGAGGCGTCTGCGGGTTTGCCTGCACGTACGCCAGGTGCTCGCACAACGGGCCCAGGTGTTTGAGCCCCGTGGAGGCAGAGGGCTGCTTATTGCTGGATGATAGTGTCCTGCAGGGTTAAGGGACGGCGTGGGCACTCCCAGGGCCACAGAGGGCACCTGGCCTTTAGAGAGTTCCCTGGAAAATTCCTCGCCCAGGCCCTTGGTCCACAAGTCTATCCTGGGTACAGTGTCTGTGCCAGGCTGGGAGTGCTTCTGGGCAGTGTTCCCCAGGGGAAATCGCGTGGTCCTCTAGGTGGCAGGGAGGGCTCCTGTGTCCACGGACAGGTGCCCAGGGACCCTGTGGAACTGCTGTGACCTCTAAAGGGTGGGTCAGGTGAGCCAAGGGAGGTGTGTGCTTGGGAGCCTGAGTGCGCATGCGCGGCCCACGTATAGGCCCGAAACGAGCCAGCCGCGGCTCGGAGAAAAGCCATCTCCTGGGGGCCTCCCCATGTTCTTCCACTCCTCAAGCGTGACCCCTTTACGGATGGAGGAAAAGGGGGATCTTCGCAGTGGTGGGTTCGCGCCAGGGGGGTCTGCGGGTTTGCCTCCACGTACGCCAGGTGCCCGCACACCGGGCCCAGGTGTTTGAGCCCCGTGGAGGCAGAGGGCTGCTTATTGCTGGATGCAAGTGTCCTGCGGGGTCAAGGAACGGCATGGGCACTCCCCGGGCCACACAGGGCACCGGGCCCTTAGAGAGTTCCATGGGAAATCCCCCGCCCATGCCCCCGGTACCCAAGTCTGTCCTTAGCACACTGTCTGTGCGGGGCTGAAGGTACTGCTAGGCAGTGTGGCCTGTGGGAAATCGTGCGGTCCTCTGAGTGGCAGGGAGGGCTGCTGTTTCCCCGAACAGGTGCGCAGGGACCCTGTAAAACAGCTGTGACCTCTGAAGGTGGGTCATGTGACCCCTCAAGGGTGGGGCACGTGACCTCCCAAGGGTGGGTCAGGAGACCCCACAAGGGTGGGTCACGGGACCCCTCAAGGGTTGGTCACGTGACCCCAAAAGGGTAGGTCCCGAGACCCCTCAAGGGTGGGTCACGTGACCCCTCAGGGGTGGGTCACGTGACCCCTCGGGAGTGGGTCACGAGACCCCTCAGGGGTGGGTCACGTGACCCCTCGGGAGTGGGTCACGAGACCCCTCAGGGGTGGGTCACGTGACCCCTCGGGAGTGGGTCACGAGACCCCTCAGGGGTGGGTCACGTGACCCCTCGGGAGTGGGTCACGAGACCTCTCAGGGGTGGGTCACGTGATACCTCTGGATTGGGTCACGAGACCCCTCAGGGGTGGGTCACGTGACCCCTCCGAGGTGGCTCCCGTGACCCCTCAGGGGTGGGTGACGTGACCCCTCAACAGTGGTTCAGGAGACACGTCAAGGGTGGGTCCCGTGACCCGAGGGAGGCTTGTGGTGGGGAGCCTGAGTGCGCACGCGCGGCCCGCTTATAGGCCCGAAATGAGCCAGCCGCGGCTCGGAGAAAAGCCATCTCCTGGGGGCCTCCCCATGTTCCTCCACTCCTCAAGGAGGACCCCTTTACGGATGGAAGAAAAGGGGGATCTTCGCAGTGGTGGGTTCCGGCCAGAGGCGTCTGCGGGTTTGCCTGCACGTACGCCAGGTGCTCGCACAACGGGCCCAGGTGTTTGAGCCCCGTGGAGGCAGAGGGCTGCTTATTGCTGGATGATAGTGTCCTGCAGGGTTAAGGGACGGCGTGGGCACTCCCAGGGCCACAGAGGGCACCTGGCCTTTAGAGAGTTCCCTGGAAAATTCCTCGCCCAGGCCCTTGGTCCACAAGTCTATCCTGGGTACAGTGTCTGTGCGAGGCTGGGAGTGCTTCTGGGCAGTGTTCCCCAGGGGAAATCGCGTGGTCCTCTAGGTGGCAGGGAGGGCTCCTGTGTCCACGGACAGGTGCCCAGGGACCCTGTGGAACTGCTGTGACCTCTAAAGGGTGGGTCAGGTGAGCCAAGGGAGGTGTGTGCTTGGGAGCCTGAGTGCGCATGCGCGGCCCACGTATAGGCCCGAAACGAGCCAGCCGCGGCTCGGAGAAAAGCCATCTCCTGGGGGCCTCCCCATGTTCTTCCACTCCTCAAGCGTGACCCCTTTACGGATGGAGGAAAAGGGGGATCTTCGCAGTGGTGGGTTCGCGCCAGGGGGGTCTGCGGGTTTGCCTCCACGTACGCCAGGTGCCCGCACACCGGGCCCAGGTGTTTGAGCCCCGTGGAGGCAGAGGGCTGCTTATTGCTGGATGCAAGTGTCCTGCGGGGTCAAGGAACGGCATGGGCACTCCCCGGGCCACACAGGGCACCGGGCCCTTAGAGAGTTCCATGGGAAATCCCCCGCCCATGCCCCCGGTACCCAAGTCTGTCCTTAGCACACTGTCTGTGCGGGGCTGAAGGTACTGCTAGGCAGTGTGGCCTGTGGGAAATCGTGCGGTCCTCTGAGTGGCAGGGAGGGCTGCTGTTTCCCCGAACAGGTGCGCAGGGACCCTGTAAAACAGCTGTGACCTCTCAAGGTGGGTCATGTGACCCCTCAAGGGTGGGGCACGTGACCTCCCAAGGGTGGGTCAGGAGACCCCACAAGGGTGGGTCACGAGACCCCTCAAGGGTTGGTCACGTGACCCCAAAAGGGTAGGTCACGAGACCCCTCAAGGGTGGGTCACGTGACCCCTCAGGGGTGGGTCACGTGACCCCTCTGGAGTGGGTCACGTGACCCCTCGGGAGTGGGTCACGAGACCCCTCAGGGGTGGGTCACGTGACCCCTCGGGAGTGGGTCACGAGACCCCTCATGGGTGGGTCACGTGATACCTCTGGAGTGGGTCACGAGACCCCTCAGGGGTGGGTCACGTGACCCCTCCGGGGTGGCTCCAGTGACGCCTCAGGGGTGGGTGACGTGACCCCTCAACAGTGGTTCAGGAGACACGTCAAGGGTGGGTCCCGTGACCCGAGGGAGGCTTGTGGTGGGGAGCCTGAGTGCGCACGCGCGGCCCGCTTATAGGCCCGAAATGAGCCAGCCGCGGCTCGGAGAAAAGCCATCTCCTGAGGGCCTCCCCATGTTCCTCCACTCCTCAAGGAGGACCCCTTTACGGATGGAAGAAAAGGGGGATCTTCGCAGTGGTGGGTTCCGGCCAGAGGCGTCTGCGGGTTTGCCTGCACGTACGCCAGGTGCTCGCACAACGGGCCCAGGTGTTTGAGCCCCGTGGAGGCAGAGGGCTGCTTATTGCTGGATGATAGTGTCCTGCAGGGTTAAGGGACGGCGTGGGCACTCCCAGGGCCACAGAGGGCACCTGGCCTTTAGAGAGTTCCCTGGAAAATTCCTCGCCCAGGCCCTTGGTCCACAAGTCTATCCTGCGTACAGTGTCTGTGCGACGCTGGGAGTGCTTCTGGGCAGTGTTCCCCAGGGGAAATCGCGTGGTCCTCTAGGTGGCAGGGAGGGCTCCTGTGGCCACGGACAGGTGCCCAGGGACCCTGTGGAACTGCTGTGACCTCTAAAGAGTGGGTCAGGTGAGCCAAGGGAGGTGTGTGCTTGGGAGCCTGAGTGCGCATGCGCGGCCCACGTATAGGCCCGAAAAGAGCCAGCCGCGGCTCGGAGAAAAGCCATCTCCTGGGGGCCTCCCCATGTTCTTCCACTCCTCAAGCGTGACCCCTTTACGGATGGAGGAAAAGGGGGATCTTCGCAGTGGTGGGTTCGCGCCAGGGGGGTCTGCGGGTTTGCCTCCACGTACGCCAGGTGCCCGCACACCGGGCCCAGGTGTTTGAGCCCCGTGGAGGCAGAGGGCTGCTTATTGCTGGATGCAAGTGTCCTGCAAGGTCAAGGAACGGCATGGGCACTCCCCGGGCCACACAGGGCACCGGGCCCTTAGAGAGTTCCATGGGAAATCCCCCGCCCATGCCCCCGGTACCCAAGTCTGTCCTTAGCACACTGTCTGTGCGGGGCTGAAGGTACTGCTAGGCAGTGTGGCCTGTGGGAAATCGTGCGGTCCTCTGAGTGGCAGGGAGGGCTGCTGTTTCCCCGAACAGGTGCGCAGGGACCCTGTAAAACAGCTGTGACCTCTCAAGGTGGGTCATGTGACCCCTCAAGGGTGGGGCACGTGACCTCCCAAGGGTGGGTCAGAAGACCCGACAAGGGTGGGTCACGGGACCCCTCAAGGGTGGGTCACGAGACCCCTCAAGGGTTGGTCACGTGACCCCAAAAGGGTAGGTCACGAGACCCCTCAAGGGTGGGTCACGTGACTGTTAAGGGGTGGATCACGTGACCCCTCGGGAGTGGGTCACGTGACCCCTCGGGAGTGGGTCACGAGACCCCTCAGGGGTGGGTCACGTGACCCCTCGGGAGTGGGTCACGAGACCCCTCAGGGGTGTGTCACGTGACCCCTCAGGGGTGGGTCACGTGACCCCTCGGGAGTGGGTCACGAGACCCCTCAGGGGTGGGTCACGTGATACCTCTGGAGTGGGTCACGAGACACCTCAGGGGTGGGTCACGTGACACCTCCAGGGTGGCTCCCGTGACCCCTCAGGGGTGGGTGACGTGACCCCTCAACAGTGGTTCAGGAGACACGTCAAGGGTGGGTCCCGTGACCCGAGGGAGGCTTGTGGTGGGGAGCCTGAGTGCGCACGCGCGGCCCGCTTATAGGCCCGAAATGAGCCAGCCGCGGCTCGGAGAAAGGCCATCTCCTGGGGGCCTCCCCATGTTCCTCCACTCCTCAAGGAGGACCCCTTTACGGATGGAAGAAAAGGGGGATCTTCGCAGTGGTGGGTTCCGGCCAGAGGCGTCTGCGGGTTTGCCTGCACTTACGCCAGGTGCTCGCACAACGGGCCCAGGTGTTTGAGCCCCGTGGAGGCAGAGGGCTGCTTATTGCTGGATGATAGTGTCCTGCAGGGTTAAGGGACGGCGTGGGCACTCCCAGGGCCACAGAGGGCACCTGGCCTTTAGAGAGTTCCCTGGAAAATTCCTCGCCCAGGCCCTTGGTCCACAAGTCTATCCTGGGTACAGTGTCTGTGCCAGGCTGGGAGTGCTTCTGGGCAGTGTTCCCCAGGGGAAATCGCGTGGTCCTCTAGGTGGCAGGGAGGGCTCCTGTGTCCACGGACAGGTGCCCAGGGACCCTGTGGAACTGCTGTGACCTCTAAAGGGTGGGTCAGGTGAGCCAAGGGAGGTGTGTGCTTGGGAGCCTGAGTGCGCATGCGCGGCCCACGTATAGGCCCGAAACGAGCCAGCCGCGGCTCGGAGAAAAGCCATCTCCTGGGGGCCTCCCCATGTTCTTCCACTCCTCAAGCGTGACCCCTTTACGGATGGAGGAAAAGGGGGATCTTCGCAGTGGTGGGTTCGCGCCAGGGGGGTCTGCGGGTTTGCCTCCACGTACGCCAGGTGCCCGCACACCGGGCCCAGGTGTTTGAGCCCCGTGGAGGCAGAGGGCTGCTTATTGCTGGATGCAAGTGTCCTGCGGGGTCAAGGAACGGCATGGGCACTCCCCGGGCCACACAGGGCACCGGGCCCTTAGAGAGTTCCATGGGAAATCCCCCGCCCATGCCCCCGGTACCCAAGTCTGTCCTTAGCACACTGTCTGTGCGGGGCTGAAGGTACTGCTAGGCAGTGTGGCCTGTGGGAAATCGTGCGGTCCTCTGAGTGGCAGGGAGGGCTGCTGTTTCCCCGAACAGGTGCGCAGGGACCCTGTAAAACAGCTGTGACCTCTCAAGGTGGGTCATGTGACCCCTCAAGGGTGGGGCACGTGACCTCCCAAGGGTGGGTCAGGAGACCCCACAAGGGTGGGTCACGAGACCCCTCAAGGGTTGGTCACGTGACCCCAAAAGGGTAGGTCACGAGACCCCTCAAGGGTGGGTCACGTGACCCCTCAGGGGTGGGTCACGTGACCCCTCTGGAGTGGGTCACGTGACCCCTCGGGAGTGGGTCACGAGACCCCTCAGGGGTGGGTCACGTGACCCCTCGGGAGTGGGTCACGAGACCCCTCATGGGTGGGTCACGTGATACCTCTGGAGTGGGTCACGAGACCCCTCAGGGGTGGGTCACGTGACCCCTCCGGGGTGGCTCCAGTGACGCCTCAGGGGTGGGTGACGTGACCCCTCAACAGTGGTTCAGGAGACACGTCAAGGGTGGGTCCCGTGACCCGAGGGAGGCTTGTGGTGGGGAGCCTGAGTGCGCACGCGCGGCCCGCTTATAGGCCCGAAATGAGCCAGCCGCGGCTCGGAGAAAAGCCATCTCCTGAGGGCCTCCCCATGTTCCTCCACTCCTCAAGGAGGACCCCTTTACGGATGGAAGAAAAGGGGGATCTTCGCAGTGGTGGGTTCCGGCCAGAGGCGTCTGCGGGTTTGCCTGCACGTACGCCAGGTGCTCGCACAACGGGCCCAGGTGTTTGAGCCCCGTGGAGGCAGAGGGCTGCTTATTGCTGGATGATAGTGTCCTGCAGGGTTAAGGGACGGCGTGGGCACTCCCAGGGCCACAGAGGGCACCTGGCCTTTAGAGAGTTCCCTGGAAAATTCCTCGCCCAGGCCCTTGGTCCACAAGTCTATCCTGCGTACAGTGTCTGTGCGACGCTGGGAGTGCTTCTGGGCAGTGTTCCCCAGGGGAAATCGCGTGGTCCTCTAGGTGGCAGGGAGGGCTCCTGTGGCCACGGACAGGTGCCCAGGGACCCTGTGGAACTGCTGTGACCTCTAAAGAGTGGGTCAGGTGAGCCAAGGGAGGTGTGTGCTTGGGAGCCTGAGTGCGCATGCGCGGCCCACGTATAGGCCCGAAAAGAGCCAGCCGCGGCTCGGAGAAAAGCCATCTCCTGGGGGCCTCCCCATGTTCTTCCACTCCTCAAGCGTGACCCCTTTACGGATGGAGGAAAAGGGGGATCTTCGCAGTGGTGGGTTCGCGCCAGGGGGGTCTGCGGGTTTGCCTCCACGTACGCCAGGTGCCCGCACACCGGGCCCAGGTGTTTGAGCCCCGTGGAGGCAGAGGGCTGCTTATTGCTGGATGCAAGTGTCCTGCAAGGTCAAGGAACGGCATGGGCACTCCCCGGGCCACACAGGGCACCGGGCCCTTAGAGAGTTCCATGGGAAATCCCCCGCCCATGCCCCCGGTACCCAAGTCTGTCCTTAGCACACTGTCTGTGCGGGGCTGAAGGTACTGCTAGGCAGTGTGGCCTGTGGGAAATCGTGCGGTCCTCTGAGTGGCAGGGAGGGCTGCTGTTTCCCCGAACAGGTGCGCAGGGACCCTGTAAAACAGCTGTGACCTCTCAAGGTGGGTCATGTGACCCCTCAAGGGTGGGGCACGTGACCTCCCAAGGGTGGGTCAGAAGACCCGACAAGGGTGGGTCACGGGACCCCTCAAGGGTGGGTCACGAGACCCCTCAAGGGTTGGTCACGTGACCCCAAAAGGGTAGGTCACGAGACCCCTCAAGGGTGGGTCACGTGACTGTTAAGGGGTGGATCACGTGACCCCTCGGGAGTGGGTCACGTGACCCCTCGGGAGTGGGTCACGAGACCCCTCAGGGGTGGGTCACGTGACCCCTCGGGAGTGGGTCACGAGACCCCTCAGGGGTGTGTCACGTGACCCCTCAGGGGTGGGTCACGTGACCCCTCGGGAGTGGGTCACGAGACCCCTCAGGGGTGGGTCACGTGATACCTCTGGAGTGGGTCACGAGACACCTCAGGGGTGGGTCACGTGACACCTCCAGGGTGGCTCCCGTGACCCCTCAGGGGTGGGTGACGTGACCCCTCAACAGTGGTTCAGGAGACACGTCAAGGGTGGGTCCCGTGACCCGAGGGACGCTTGTGGTGGGGAGCCTGAGTGCGCACGCGCGGCCCGCTTATAGGCCCGAAATGAGCCAGCCGCGGCTCGGAGAAAGGCCATCTCCTGGGGGCCTCCCCATGTTCCTCCACTCCTCAAGGAGGACCCCTTTACGGATGGAAGAAAAGGGGGATCTTCGCAGTGGTGGGTTCCGGCCAGAGGCGTCTGCGGGTTTGCCTGCACTTACGCCAGGTGCTCGCACAACGGGCCCAGGTGTTTGAGCCCCGTGGAGGCAGAGGGCTGCTTATTGCTGGATGATAGTGTCCTGCAGGGTTAAGGGACGGCGTGGGCACTCCCAGGGCCACAGAGGGCACCTGGCCTTTAGAGAGTTCCCTTGAAAATTCCTCGCCCAGGCCCTTGGTCCACAAGTCTATCCTGGGTACAGTGTCTGTGCCAGGCTGGGAGTGCTTCTGGGCAGTGTTCCCCAGGGGAAATCGCGTGGTCCTCTAGGTGGCAGGGAGGGCTCCTGTGTCCACGGACAGGTGCCCAGGGACCCTGTGGAACTGCTGTGACCTCTAAAGGGTGGGTCAGGTGAGCCAAGGGAGGTGTGTGCTTGGGAGCCTGAGTGCGCATGCGCGGCCCACGTATAGGCCCGAAACGAGCCAGCCGCGGCTCGGAGAAAAGCCATCTCCTGGGGGCCTCCCCATGTTCTTCCACTCCTCAAGCGTGACCCCTTTACGGATGGAGGAAAAGGGGGATCTTCGCAGTGGTGGGTTCGCGCCAGGGGGGTCTGCGGGTTTGCCTCCACGTACGCCAGGTGCCCGCACACCGGGCCCAGGTGTTTGAGCCCCGTGGAGGCAGAGGGCTGCTTATTGCTGGATGCAAGTGTCCTGCGGGGTCAAGGAACGGCATGGGCACTCCCCGGGCCACACAGGGCACCGGGCCCTTAGAGAGTTCCATGGGAAATCCCCCGCCCATGCCCCCGGTACCCAAGTCTGTCCTTAGCACACTGTCTGTGCGGGGCTGAAGGTACTGCTAGGCAGTGTGGCCTGTGGGAAATCGTGCGGTCCTCTGAGTGGCAGGGAGGGCTGCTGTTTCCCCGAACAGGTGCGCAGGGACCCTGTAAAACAGCTGTGACCTCTCAAGGTGGGTCATGTGACCCCTCAAGGGTGGGGCACGTGACCTCCCAAGGGTGGGTCAGGAGACCCCACAAGGGTGGGTCACGAGACCCCTCAAGGGTTGGTCACGTGACCCCAAAAGGGTAGGTCACGAGACCCCTCAAGGGTGGGTCACGTGACCCCTCAGGGGTGGGTCACGTGACCCCTCGGGAGTGGGTCACGTGACCCCTCGGGAGTGGGTCACGAGACCCCTCAGGGGTGGGTCACGTGACCCCTCGGGAGTGGGTCACGAGACCCCTCATGGGTGGGTCACGTGATACCTCTGGAGTGGGTCACGAGACCCCTCAGGGGTGGGTCACATGACCCCTCCGGGGTGGCTCCCGTGACGCCTCAGGGGTGGGTGACGTGACCCCTCAACAGTGGTTCAGGAGACACGTCAAGGGTGGGTCCCGTGACCCGAGGGAGGCTTGTGGTGGGGAGCCTGAGTGCGCACGCGCGGCCCGCTTATAGGCCCGAAATGAGCCAGCCGCGGCTCGGAGAAAAGCCATCTCCTGAGGGCCTCCCCATGTTCCTCCACTCCTCAAGGAGGACCCCTTTACGGATGGAAGAAAAGGGGGATCTTCGCAGTGGTGGGTTCCGGCCAGAGGCGTCTGCGGGTTTGCCTGCACGTACGCCAGGTGCTCGCACAACGGGCCCAGGTGTTTGAGCCCCGTGGAGGCAGAGGGCTGCTTATTGCTGGATGATAGTGTCCTGCAGGGTTAAGGGACGGCGTGGGCACTCCCAGGGCCACAGAGGGCACCTGGCCTTTAGAGAGTTCCCTGGAAAATTCCTCGCCCAGGCCCTTGGTCCACAAGTCTATCCTGCGTACAGTGTCTGTGCGACGCTGGGAGTGCTTCTGGGCAGTGTTCCCCAGGGGAAATCGCGTGGTCCTCTAGGTGGCAGGGAGGGCTCCTGTGGCCACGGACAGGTGCCCAGGGACCCTGTGGAACTGCTGTGACCTCTAAAGAGTGGGTCAGGTGAGCCAAGGGAGGTGTGTGCTTGGGAGCCTGAGTGCGCATGCGCGGCCCACGTATAGGCCCGAAACGAGCCAGCCGCGGCTCGGAGAAAAGCCATCTCCTGGGGGCCTCCCCATGTTCTTCCACTCCTCAAGCGTGACCCCTTTACGGATGGAGGAAAAGGGGGATCTTCGCAGTGGTGGGTTCGCGCCAGGGGGGTCTGCGGGTTTGCCTCCACGTACGCCAGGTGCCCGCACACCGGGCCCAGGTGTTTGAGCCCCGTGGAGGCAGAGGGCTGCTTATTGCTGGATGCAAGTGTCCTGCGGGGTCAAGGAACGGCATGGGCACTCCCCGGGCCACACAGGGCACCGGGCCCTTAGAGAGTTCCATGGGAAATCCCCCGCCCATGCCCCCGGTACCCAAGTCTGTCCTTAGCACACTGTCTGTGCGGGGCTGAAGGTACTGCTAGGCAGTGTGGCCTGTGGGAAATCGTGCGGTCCTCTGAGTGGCAGGGAGGGCTGCTGTTTCCCCGAACAGGTGCGCAGGGACCCTGTAAAACAGCTGTGACCTCTCAAGGTGGGTCATGTGACCCCTCAAGGGTGGGGCACGTGACCTCCCAAGGGTGGGTCAGAAGACCCGACAAGGGTGGGTCACGGGACCCCTCAAGGGTGGGTCACGAGACCCCTCAAGGGTTGGTCGCGTGACCCCAAAAGGGTAGGTCACGAGACCCCTCAAGGGTGGGTCACGTGACCGTTAAGGGGTGGATCACGTGACCCCTCGGGAGTGGGTCACGTGACCCCTCGGGAGTGGGTCACGAGACCCCTCAGGGGTGGGTCACGTGACCCCTCGGGAGTGGGTCACGAGACCCCTCAGGGGTGTGTCACGTGACCCCTCAGGGGTGGGTCACGTGACCCCTCGGGAGTGGGTCACGAGACACCTCAGGGGTGGGTCACGTGATACCTCTGGAGTGGGTCACGAGACACCTCAGGGGTGGGTCACGTGACACCTCCAGGGTGGCTCCCGTGACCCCTCAGGGGTGGGTGACGTGACCCCTCAACAGTGGTTCAGGAGACACGTCAAGGGTGGGTCCCGTGACCCGAGGGAGGCTTGTGGTGGGGAGCCTGAGTGCGCACGCGCGGCCCGCTTATAGGCCCGAAATGAGCCAGCCGCGGCTCGGAGAAAGGCCATCTCCTGGGGGCCTCCCCATGTTCCTCCACTCCTCAAGGAGGACCCCTTTACAGATGGAAGAAAAGGGGGATCTTCGCAGTGGTGGGTTCCGGCCAGAGGCGTCTGCGGGTTTGCCTGCACGTACGCCAGGTGCTCGCACAACGGGCCCAGGTGTTTGAGCTCCGTGGAGGCAGAGGGCTGCTTATTGCTGGATGATAGTGTCCTGCAGGGTTAAGGGACGGCGTGGGCACTCCCAGGGCCACAGAGGGCACCTGGCCTTTAGAGAGTTCCCTGGAAAATTCCCCGCCCAGGCCCCTGGTCCACAAGTCTATCCTGCGTACAGTGTCTGTGCGAGGCTGGGAGTGCTTCTGGGCAGTGTTCCCCAGGGGAAATCGCGTGGTCCTCTAGGTGGCAGGGAGGGCTCCTGTGTCCACGGACAGGTGCCCAGGGACCCTGTGGAACTGCTGTGACCTCTAAAGGGTGGGTCAGGTGAGCCAAGGGAGGTGTGTGCTTGGGAGCCTGAGTGCGCATGCGCGGCCCACGTATAGGCCCGAAAAGAGCCAGCCGCGGCTCGGAGAAAAGCCATCTCCTGGGGGCCTCCCCATGTTCTTCCACTCCTCAAGCGTGACCCCTTTACGGATGGAGGAAAAGGGGGATCTTCGCAGTGGTGGGTTCGCGCCAGGGGGGTCTGCGGGTTTGCCTCCACGTACGCCAGGTGCCCGCACACCGGGCCCAGGTGTTTGAGCCCCGTGGAGGCAGAGGGCTGCTTATTGCTGGATGCAAGTGTCCTGCGGGGTCAAGGAACGGCATGGGCACTCCCCGGGCCACACAGGGCACCGGGCCCTTAGAGAGTTCCATGGGAAATCCCCCGCCCATGCCCCCGGTACCCAAGTCTGTCCTTAGCACACTGTCTGTGCGGGGCTGAAGGTACTGCTAGGCAGTGTGGCCTGTGGGAAATCGTGCGGTCCTCTGAGTGGCAGGGAGGGCTGCTGTTTCCCCGAACAGGTGCGCAGGGACCCTGTAAAACAGCTGTGACCTCTGAAGGTGGGTCATGTGACCCCTCAAGGGTGGGGCACGTGACCTCCCAAGGGTGGGTCAGGAGACCCCACAAGGGTGGGTCACGGGACCCCTCAAGGGTTGGTCACGTGACCCCAAAAAGGGTAGGTCACGAGACCCCTCAAGGGTGGGTCACGTGACCCCTCAGGGGTGGGTCACGTGACCCCTCGGGAGTGGGTCACGAGACCCCTCAGGGGTGGGTCACGTGACCCCTCGGGAGTGGGTCACGAGACCCCTCAGGGGTGGGTCACGTGACCCCTCGGGAGTGGGTCACGAGACCCCTCAGGGGTGGGTCACGTGACCCCTCGGGAGTGGGTCACGAGACCCCTCAGGGGTGGGTCACGTGACCCCTCGGGAGTGGGTCACGAGACCTCTCAGGGGTGGGTCACGTGATACCTCTGGAGTGGGTCACGAGACCCCTCAGGGGTGGGTCACGTGACCCCTCCGGGGTGGCTCCCGTGACCCCTCAGGGGTGGGTGACGTGACCCCTCAACAGTGGTTCAGGAGACACGTCAAAAGTGGGTCCCGTGACCCGAGGGAGGCTTGTGGTGGGGAGCCTGAGTGCGCACGCGCGGCCCGCTTATAGGCCCGAAATGAGCCAGCCGCGGCTCGGAGAAAGGCCATCTCCTGGGGGCCTCCCCATGTTCCTCCACTCCTCAAGGAGGACCCCTTTACGGATGGAAGAAAAGGGGGATCTTCGCAGTGGTGGGTTCCGGCCAGAGGCGTCTGCGGGTTTGCCTGCACGTACGCCAGGTGCTCGCACAACGGGCCCAGGTGTTTGAGCCCCGTGGAGGCAGAGGGCTGCTTATTGCTGGATGATAGTGTCCTGCAGGGTTAAGGGACGGCGTGGGCACTCCCAGGGCCACAGAGGGCACCTGGCCTTTAGAGAGTTCCCTGGAATATTCCCCGCCCAGGCCCCTGGTCCACAAGTCTATCCTGCGTACAGTGTCTGTGCGAGGCTGGGAGTGCTTCTGGGCAGTGTTCCCCAGGGGAAATCGCGTGGTCCTCTAGGTGGCAGGGAGGGCTCCTGTGTCCACGGACAGGTGCCCAGGGACCCTGTGGAACTGCTGTGACCTCTAAAGGGTGGGTCAGGTGAGCCAAGGGAGGTGTGTGCTTGGGAGCCTGAGTGCGCATGCGCGGCCCTCGTATAGGCCCGAAACGAGCCAGCCGCGGCTCGGAGAAAAGCCATCTCCTGGGGGCCTCCCCATGTTCTTCCACTCCTCAAGCGTGACCCCTTTACGGATGGAGGAAAAGGGGGATCTTCGCAGTGGTGGGTTCGCGCCAGGGGGGTCTGCGGGTTTGCCTCCACGTACGCCAGGTGCCCGCACACCGGGCCCAGGTGTTTGAGCCCCGTGGAGGCAGAGGGCTGCTTATTGCTGGATGCAAGTGTCCTGCGGGGTCAAGGAACGGCATGGGCACTCCCCGGGCCACACAGGGCACCGGGCCCTTAGAGAGTTCCATGGGAAATCCCCCGCCCATGCCCCCGGTACCCAAGTCTGTCCTTAGCACACTGTCTGTGCGGGGCTGAAGGTACTGCTAGGCAGTGTGGCCTGTGGGAAATCGTGCGGTCCTCTGAGTGGCAGGGAGGGCTGCTGTTTCCCCGAACAGGTGCGCAGGGACCCTGTAAAACAGCTGTGACCTCTGAAGGTGGGTCATGTGACCCCTCAAGGGTGGGGCACGTGACCTCCCAAGGGTGGGTCAGGAGACCCCACAAGGGTGGGTCACGGGACCCCTCAAGGGTTGGTCACGTGACCCCAAAAAGGGTAGGTCACGAGACCCCTCAAGGGTGGGTCACGTGACCCCTCAGGGGTGGGTCACGTGACCCCTCGGGAGTGGGTCACGAGACACCTCAGGGGTGGGTCACGTGACCCCTCGGGAGTGGGTCACGAGACCCCTCAGGGGTGGGTCACGTGACCCCTCGGGAGTGGGTCACGAGACCCCTCAGGGGTGGGTCACGTGACCCCTCGGGAGTGGGTCACGAGACCCCTCAGGGGTGGGTCACGTGACCCCTCGGGAGTGGGTCACGAGACCCCTCAGGGGTGGGTCACGTGACCCCTCGGGAGTGGGTCACGAGACCTCTCAGGGGTGGGTCACGTGATACCTCTGGAGTGGGTCACGAGACCCCTCAGGGGTGGGTCACGTGACCCCTCCGGGGTGGCTCCCTTGACGCCTCAGGGGTGGGTGACGTGACCCCTCAACAGTGGTTCAGGAGACACGTCAAAAGTGGGTCCCGTGACCCGAGGGAGGCTTGTGGTGGGGAGCCTGAGTGCGCACGCGCGGCCCGCTTATAGGCCCGAAATGAGCCAGCCGCGGCTCGGAGAAAAGCCATCTCCTGAGGGCCTCCCCATGTTCCTCCACTCCTCAAGAAGGACCCCTTTACGGATGGAAGAAAAGGGGGATCTTCGCAGTGGTGGGTTCGGGCCAGAGCGGTCTGCGGGTTTGCCTGCACGTACACCAGGTGCTCGCACAACGGGCCCAGGTGTTTGAGCCCCGTGGAGGCAGAGGGATGCTTATTGCTGGATGATAGTGTCCTGCAGGGTTAAGGGACGGCGTGGGCACTCCCAGGGCGACAGAGGGCACCTGGCCTTTAGAGAGTTCCCTGGAAAATTCCCCGCCCTGGCCCCTGGTCCACAAGTCTATCCTGCGTACAGTGTCTGTGCGACGCTGGGAGTGCTTCTGGGCAGTGTTCCCCAGGGGAAATCGCGTGGTCCTCTAGGTGGCAGGGAGGGCTCCTGTGTCCACGGACAGGTGCCCAGGGACCCTGTGGAACTGCTGTGACCTCTAAAGGGTGGGTCAGGTGAGCCAAGGGAGGTGTGTGCTTGGGAGCCTGAGTGCGCATGCGCGGCCCACGTATAGGCCCGAAACGAGCCAGCCGCGGCTCGGAGAAAAGCCATCTCCTGGGGGCCTCCCCATGTTCTTCCACTCCTCAAGCGTGACCCCTTTACGGATGGAGGAAAAGGGGGATCTTCGCAGTGGTGGGTTCGCGCCAGAGGGGTCTGCGGGTTTGCCTCCACGTACGCCAGGTGCCCGCACACCGGGCCCAGGTGTTTGAGCCCCGTGGAGGCAGAGGGCTGCTTATTGCTGGATGCAAGTGTCCTGCGGGGTCAAGGAACGGCATGGGCACTCCCCGGGCCACACAGGGCACCGGGCCCTTAGAGAGTTCCATGGGAAATCCCCCGCCCATGCCCCCGGTACCCAAGTCTGTCCTTAGCACACTGTCTGTGCGGGGCTGAAGGTACTGCTAGGCAGTGTGGCCTGTGGGAAATCGTGCGGTCCTCTGAGTGGCAGGGAGGGCTGCTGTTTCCCCGAACAGGTGCGCAGGGACCCTGTAAAACAGCTGTGACCTCTCAAGGTGGGTCATGTGACCCCTCAAGGGTGGGGCACGTGACCTCCCAAGGGTGGGTCAGGAGACCCCACAAGGGTGGGTCACGGGACCCCTCAAGGGTGGGTCACGAGACCCCTCAAGGGTTGGTCACGTGACCCCAAAAGGGTAGGTCACGAGACCCCTCAAGGGTGGGTCACGTGACCCCTCAGGGGTGGGTCACGTGACCCCTCGGGAGTGGGTCACGAGACCCCTCAGGGATGGGTCACGTGACCCCTCGGGAGGGGGTCACGTGACCCCTCGGGAGTGGGTCACGAGACCCCTCAGGGGTGGGTCACGTGACCCCTCGGGAGTGGGTCACGAGACCTCTCAGGGGTGGGTCACGTGATACCTCTGGAGTGGGTCACGAGACCCCTCAGGGGTGGGTCACGTGACCCCTCCGGGGTGGCTCCCGTGACCCCTCAGGGGTGGGTGACGTGACCCCTCAACAGTGGTTCAGGAGACACGTCAAGGGTGGGTCCCGTGACCCGAGGGAGGCTTGTGGTGGGGAGCCTGAGTGCGCACGCGCGGCCCGCTTATAGGCCCGAAATGAGCCAGCCGCGGCTCGGAGAAAGGCCATCTCCTGGGGGCCTCCCCATGTTCCTCCACTCCTCAAGGAGGACCCCTTTACGGATGGAAGAAAAGGGGGATCTTCGCAGTGGTGGGTTCCGGCCAGAGGCGTCTGCGGGTTTGCCTGCACGTACGCCAGGTGCTCGCACAACGGGCCCAGGTGTTTGAGCCCCGTGGAGGCAGAGGGCTGCTTATTGCTGGATGATAGTGTCCTGCAGGGTTAAGGGACGGCGTGGGCACTCCCAGGGCCACAGAGGGCACCTGGCCTTTAGAGAGTTCCCTGGAAAATTCCTCGCCCAGGCCCTTGGTCCACAAGTCTATCCTGGGTACAGTGTCTGTGCCAGGCTGGGAGTGCTTCTGGGCAGTGTTCCCCAGGGGAAATCGCGTGGTCCTCTAGGTGGCAGGGAGGGCTCCTGTGTCCACGGACAGGTGCCCAGGGACCCTGTGGAACTGCTGTGACCTCTAAAGGGTGGGTCAGGTGAGCCAAGGGAGGTGTGTGCTTGGGAGCCTGAGTGCGCATGCGCGGCCCACGTATAGGCCCGAAACGAGCCAGCCGCGGCTCGGAGAAAAGCCATCTCCTGGGGGCCTCCCCATGTTCTTCCACTCCTCAAGCGTGACCCCTTTACGGATGGAGGAAAAGGGGGATCTTCGCAGTGGTGGGTTCGCGCCAGGGGGGTCTGCGGGTTTGCCTCCACGTACGCCAGGTGCCCGCACACCGGGCCCAGGTGTTTGAGCCCCGTGGAGGCAGAGGGCTGCTTATTGCTGGATGCAAGTGTCCTGCGGGGTCAAGGAACGGCATGGGCACTCCCCGGGCCACACAGGGCACCGGGCCCTTAGAGAGTTCCATGGGAAATCCCCCGCCCATGCCCCCGGTACCCAAGTCTGTCCTTAGCACACTGTCTGTGCGGGGCTGAAGGTACTGCTAGGCAGTGTGGCCTGTGGGAAATCGTGCGGTCCTCTGAGTGGCAGGGAGGGCTGCTGTTTCCCCGAACAGGTGCGCAGGGACCCTGTAAAACAGCTGTGACCTCTGAAGGTGGGTCATGTGACCCCTCAAGGGTGGGGCACGTGACCTCCCAAGGGTGGGTCAGGAGACCCCACAAGGGTGGGTCACGGGACCCCTCAAGGGTTGGTCACGTGACCCCAAAAAGGGTAGGTCACGAGACCCCTCAAGGGTGGGTCACGTGACCCCTCAGGGGTGGGTCACGTGACCCCTCGGGAGTGGGTCACGAGACCCCTCAGGGGTGGGTCACGTGACCCCTCGGGAGTGGGTCACGAGACCCCTCAGGGGTGGGTCACGTGACCCCTCGGGAGTGGGTCACGAGACCCCTCAGGGGTGGGTCACGTGACCCCTCGGGAGTGGGTCACGAGACCCCTCAGGGGTGGGTCACGTGACCCCTCGGGAGTGGGTCACGAGACCTCTCAGGGGTGGGTCACGTGATACCTCTGGAGTGGGTCACGAGACCCCTCAGGGGTGGGTCACGTGACCCCTCCGGGGTGGCTCCCGTGACCCCTCAGGGGTGGGTGACGTGACCCCTCAACAGTGGTTCAGGAGACACGTCAAAAGTGGGTCCCGTGACCCGAGGGAGGCTTGTGGTGGGGAGCCTGAGTGCGCACGCGCGGCCCGCTTATAGGCCCGAAATGAGCCAGCCGCGGCTCGGAGAAAGGCCATCTCCTGGGGGCCTCCCCATGTTCCTCCACTCCTCAAGGAGGACCCCTTTACGGATGGAAGAAAAGGGGGATCTTCGCAGTGGTGGGTTCCGGCCAGAGGCGTCTGCGGGTTTGCCTGCACGTACGCCAGGTGCTCGCACAACGGGCCCAGGTGTTTGAGCCCCGTGGAGGCAGAGGGCTGCTTATTGCTGGATGATAGTGTCCTGCAGGGTTAAGGGACGGCGTGGGCACTCCCAGGGCCACAGAGGGCACCTGGCCTTTAGAGAGTTCCCTGGAATATTCCCCGCCCAGGCCCCTGGTCCACAAGTCTATCCTGCGTACAGTGTCTGTGCGAGGCTGGGAGTGCTTCTGGGCAGTGTTCCCCAGGGGAAATCGCGTGGTCCTCTAGGTGGCAGGGAGGGCTCCTGTGTCCACGGACAGGTGCCCAGGGACCCTGTGGAACTGCTGTGACCTCTAAAGGGTGGGTCAGGTGAGCCAAGGGAGGTGTGTGCTTGGGAGCCTGAGTGCGCATGCGCGGCCCACGTATAGGCCCGAAACGAGCCAGCCGCGGCTCGGAGAAAAGCCATCTCCTGGGGGCCTCCCCATGTTCTTCCACTCCTCAAGCGTGACCCCTTTACGGATGGAGGAAAAGGGGGATCTTCGCAGTGGTGGGTTCGCGCCAGGGGGGTCTGCGGGTTTGCCTCCACGTACGCCAGGTGCCCGCACACCGGGCCCAGGTGTTTGAGCCCCGTGGAGGCAGAGGGCTGCTTATTGCTGGATGCAAGTGTCCTGCGGGGTCAAGGAACGGCATGGGCACTCCCCGGGCCACACAGGGCACCGGGCCCTTAGAGAGTTCCATGGGAAATCCCCCGCCCATGCCCCCGGTACCCAAGTCTGTCCTTAGCACACTGTCTGTGCGGGGCTGAAGGTACTGCTAGGCAGTGTGGCCTGTGGGAAATCGTGCGGTCCTCTGAGTGGCAGGGAGGGCTGCTGTTTCCCCGAACAGGTGCGCAGGGACCCTGTAAAACAGCTGTGACCTCTGAAGGTGGGTCATGTGACCCCTCAAGGGTGGGGCACGTGACCTCCCAAGGGTGGGTCAGGAGACCCCACAAGGGTGGGTCACGGGACCCCTCAAGGGTTGGTCACGTGACCCCAAAAAGGGTAGGTCACGAGACCCCTCAAGGGTGGGTCACGTGACCCCTCAGGGGTGGGTCACGTGACCCCTCGGGAGTGGGTCACGAGACACCTCAGGGGTGGGTCACGTGACCCCTCGGGAGTGGGTCACGAGACCCCTCAGGGGTGGGTCACGTGACCCCTCGGGAGTGGGTCACGAGACCCCTCAGGGGTGGGTCACGTGACCCCTCGGGAGTGGGTCACGAGACCCCTCAGGGGTGGGTCACGTGACCCCTCGGGAGTGGGTCACGAGACCCCTCAGGGGTGGGTCACGTGACCCCTCGGGAGTGGGTCACGAGACCTCTCAGGGGTGGGTCACGTGATACCTCTGGAGTGGGTCACGAGACCCCTCAGGGGTGGGTCACGTGACCCCTCCGGGGTGGCTCCCTTGACGCCTCAGGGGTGGGTGACGTGACCCCTCAACAGTGGTTCAGGAGACACGTCAAAAGTGGGTCCCGTGACCCGAGGGAGGCTTGTGGTGGGGAGCCTGAGTGCGCACGCGCGGCCCGCTTATAGGCCCGAAATGAGCCAGCCGCGGCTCGGAGAAAAGCCATCTCCTGAGGGCCTCCCCATGTTCCTCCACTCCTCAAGAAGGACCCCTTTACGGATGGAAGAAAAGGGGGATCTTCGCAGTGGTGGGTTCGGGCCAGAGCGGTCTGCGGGTTTGCCTGCACGTACACCAGGTGCTCGCACAACGGGCCCAGGTGTTTGAGCCCCGTGGAGGCAGATGGATGCTTATTGCTGGATGATAGTGTCCTGCAGGGTTAAGGGACGGCGTGGGCACTCCCAGGGCGACAGAGGGCACCTGGCCTTTAGAGAGTTCCCTGGAAAATTCCCCGCCCTGGCCCCTGGTCCACAAGTCTATCCTGCGTACAGTGTCTGTGCGACGCTGGGAGTGCTTCTGGGCAGTGTTCCCCAGGGGAAATCGCGTGGTCCTCTAGGTGGCAGGGAGGGCTCCTGTGTCCACGGACAGGTGCCCAGGGACCCTGTGGAACTGCTGTGACCTCTAAAGGGTGGGTCAGGTGAGCCAAGGGAGGTGTGTGCTTGGGAGCCTGAGTGCGCATGCGCGGCCCACGTATAGGCCCGAAACGAGCCAGCCGCGGCTCGGAGAAAAGCCATCTCCTGGGGGCCTCCCCATGTTCTTCCACTCCTCAAGCGTGACCCCTTTACGGATGGAGGAAAAGGGGGATCTTCGCAGTGGTGGGTTCGCGCCAGAGGGGTCTGCGGGTTTGCCTCCACGTACGCCAGGTGCCCGCACACCGGGCCCAGGTGTTTGAGCCCCGTGGAGGCAGAGGGCTGCTTATTGCTGGATGCAAGTGTCCTGCGGGGTCAAGGAACGGCATGGGCACTCCCCGGGCCACACAGGGCACCGGGCCCTTAGAGAGTTCCATGGGAAATCCCCCGCCCATGCCCCCGGTACCCAAGTCTGTCCTTAGCACACTGTCTGTGCGGGGCTGAAGGTACTGCTAGGCAGTGTGGCCTGTGGGAAATCGTGCGGTCCTCTGAGTGGCAGGGAGGGCTGCTGTTTCCCCGAACAGGTGCGCAGGGACCCTGTAAAACAGCTGTGACCTCTGAAGGTGGGTCATGTGACCCCTCAAGGGTGGGGCACGTGACCTCCCAAGGGTGGGTCAGGAGACCCCACAAGGGTGGGTCACGGGACCCCTCAAGGGTTGGTCACGTGACCCCAAAAAGGGTAGGTCACGAGACCCCTCAAGGGTGGGTCACGTGACCCCTCAGGGGTGGGTCACGTGACCCCTCGGGAGTGGGTCACGAGACCCCTCAGGGGTGGGTCACGTGACCCCTCGGGAGTGGGTCACGAGACCCCTCAGGGGTGGGTCACGTGACCCCTCGGGAGTGGGTCACGAGACCCCTCAGGGGTGGGTCACGTGACCCCTCGGGAGTGGGTCACGAGACCCCTCAGGGGTGGGTCACGTGACCCCTCGGGAGTGGGTCACGAGACCTCTCAGGGGTGGGTCACGTGATACCTCTGGAGTGGGTCACGAGACCCCTCAGGGGTGGGTCACGTGACCCCTCCGGGGTGGCTCCCGTGACCCCTCAGGGGTGGGTGACGTGACCCCTCAACAGTGGTTCAGGAGACACGTCAAAAGTGGGTCCCGTGACCCGAGGGAGGCTTGTGGTGGGGAGCCTGAGTGCGCACGCGCGGCCCGCTTATAGGCCCGAAATGAGCCAGCCGCGGCTCGGAGAAAGGCCATCTCCTGGGGGCCTCCCCATGTTCCTCCACTCCTCAAGGAGGACCCCTTTACGGATGGAAGAAAAGGGGGATCTTCGCAGTGGTGGGTTCCGGCCAGAGGCGTCTGCGGGTTTGCCTGCACGTACGCCAGGTGCTCGCACAACGGGCCCAGGTGTTTGAGCCCCGTGGAGGCAGAGGGCTGCTTATTGCTGGATGATAGTGTCCTGCAGGGTTAAGGGACGGCGTGGGCACTCCCAGGGCCACAGAGGGCACCTGGCCTTTAGAGAGTTCCCTGGAATATTCCCCGCCCAGGCCCCTGGTCCACAAGTCTATCCTGCGTACAGTGTCTGTGCGAGGCTGGGAGTGCTTCTGGGCAGTGTTCCCCAGGGGAAATCGCGTGGTCCTCTAGGTGGCAGGGAGGGCTCCTGTGTCCACGGACAGGTGCCCAGGGACCCTGTGGAACTGCTGTGACCTCTAAAGGGTGGGTCAGGTGAGCCAAGGGAGGTGTGTGCTTGGGAGCCTGAGTGCGCATGCGCGGCCCACGTATAGGCCCGAAACGAGCCAGCCGCGGCTCGGAGAAAAGCCATCTCCTGGGGGCCTCCCCATGTTCTTCCACTCCTCAAGCGTGACCCCTTTACGGATGGAGGAAAAGGGGGATCTTCGCAGTGGTGGGTTCGCGCCAGGGGGGTCTGCGGGTTTGCCTCCACGTACGCCAGGTGCCCGCACACCGGGCCCAGGTGTTTGAGCCCCGTGGAGGCAGAGGGCTGCTTATTGCTGGATGCAAGTGTCCTGCGGGGTCAAGGAACGGCATGGGCACTCCCCGGGCCACACAGGGCACCGGGCCCTTAGAGAGTTCCATGGGAAATCCCCCGCCCATGCCCCCGGTACCCAAGTCTGTCCTTAGCACACTGTCTGTGCGGGGCTGAAGGTACTGCTAGGCAGTGTGGCCTGTGGGAAATCGTGCGGTCCTCTGAGTGGCAGGGAGGGCTGCTGTTTCCCCGAACAGGTGCGCAGGGACCCTGTAAAACAGCTGTGACCTCTGAAGGTGGGTCATGTGACCCCTCAAGGGTGGGGCACGTGACCTCCCAAGGGTGGGTCAGGAGACCCCACAAGGGTGGGTCACGGGACCCCTCAAGGGTTGGTCACGTGACCCCAAAAAGGGTAGGTCACGAGACCCCTCAAGGGTGGGTCACGTGACCCCTCAGGGGTGGGTCACGTGACCCCTCGGGAGTGGGTCACGAGACACCTCAGGGGTGGGTCACGTGACCCCTCGGGAGTGGGTCACGAGACCCCTCAGGGGTGGGTCACGTGACCCCTCGGGAGTGGGTCACGAGACCCCTCAGGGGTGGGTCACGTGACCCCTCGGGAGTGGGTCACGAGACCCCTCAGGGGTGGGTCACGTGACCCCTCGGGAGTGGGTCACGAGACCCCTCAGGGGTGGGTCACGTGACCCCTCGGGAGTGGGTCACGAGACCTCTCAGGGGTGGGTCACGTGATACCTCTGGAGTGGGTCACGAGACCCCTCAGGGGTGGGTCACGTGACCCCTCCGGGGTGGCTCCCTTGACGCCTCAGGGGTGGGTGACGTGACCCCTCAACAGTGGTTCAGGAGACACGTCAAAAGTGGGTCCCGTGACCCGAGGGAGGCTTGTGGTGGGGAGCCTGAGTGCGCACGCGCGGCCCGCTTATAGGCCCGAAATGAGCCAGCCGCGGCTCGGAGAAAAGCCATCTCCTGAGGGCCTCCCCATGTTCCTCCACTCCTCAAGAAGGACCCCTTTACGGATGGAAGAAAAGGGGGATCTTCGCAGTGGTGGGTTCGGGCCAGAGCGGTCTGCGGGTTTGCCTGCACGTACACCAGGTGCTCGCACAACGGGCCCAGGTGTTTGAGCCCCGTGGAGGCAGATGGATGCTTATTGCTGGATGATAGTGTCCTGCAGGGTTAAGGGACGGCGTGGGCACTCCCAGGGCGACAGAGGGCACCTGGCCTTTAGAGAGTTCCCTGGAAAATTCCCCGCCCTGGCCCCTGGTCCACAAGTCTATCCTGCGTACAGTGTCTGTGCGACGCTGGGAGTGCTTCTGGGCAGTGTTCCCCAGGGGAAATCGCGTGGTCCTCTAGGTGGCAGGGAGGGCTCCTGTGTCCACGGACAGGTGCCCAGGGACCCTGTGGAACTGCTGTGACCTCTAAAGGGTGGGTCAGGTGAGCCAAGGGAGGTGTGTGCTTGGGAGCCTGAGTGCGCATGCGCGGCCCACGTATAGGCCCGAAACGAGCCAGCCGCGGCTCGGAGAAAAGCCATCTCCTGGGGGCCTCCCCATGTTCTTCCACTCCTCAAGCGTGACCCCTTTACGGATGGAGGAAAAGGGGGATCTTCGCAGTGGTGGGTTCGCGCCAGAGGGGTCTGCGGGTTTGCCTCCACGTACGCCAGGTGCCCGCACACCGGGCCCAGGTGTTTGAGCCCCGTGGAGGCAGAGGGCTGCTTATTGCTGGATGCAAGTGTCCTGCGGGGTCAAGGAACGGCATGGGCACTCCCCGGGCCACACAGGGCACCGGGCCCTTAGAGAGTTCCATGGGAAATCCCCCGCCCATGCCCCCGGTACCCAAGTCTGTCCTTAGCACACTGTCTGTGCGGGGCTGAAGGTACTGCTAGGCAGTGTGGCCTGTGGGAAATCGTGCGGTCCTCTGAGTGGCAGGGAGGGCTGCTGTTTCCCCGAACAGGTGCGCAGGGACCCTGTAAAACTGCTGTGACCTCTCAAGGTGGGTCATGTGACCCCTCAAGGGTGGGGCACGTGACCTCCCAAGGGTGGGTCAGGAGACCCCACAAGGGTGGGTCACGGGACCCCTCAAGGGTGGGTCACGAGACCCCTCAAGGGTTGGTCACGTGACCCCAAAAGGGTAGGTCACGAGACCCCTCAAGGGTGGGTCACGTGACCCCTCAGGGGTGGGTCACGTGACCCCTCGGGAGTGGGTCACGAGACCCCTCAGGGATGGGTCACGTGACCCCTCGGGAGTGGGTCACGAGACCCCTCAGGGGTGGGTCACGTGACCCCTCGGGAGTGGGTCACGAGACCCCTCAGGGGTGGGTCACGTGACCCCTCGGGAGTGGGTCACGAGACCTCTCAGGGGTGGGTCACGTGATACCTCTGGAGTGGGTCACGAGACCCCTCAGGGGTGGGTCACGTGACCCCTCCGGCGTGGCTCCCGTGACCCCTCAGGGGTGGGTGACGTGACCCCTCAACAGTGGTTCAGGAGACACGTCAAGGGTGGGTCCCGTGACCCGAGGGAGGCTTGTGGTGGGGAGCCTGAGTGCGCACGCGCGGCCCGCTTATAGGCCCGAAATGAGCCAGCCGCGGCTCGGAGAAAGGCCATCTCCTGGGGGCCTCCCCATGTTCCTCCACTCCTCAAGGAGGACCCCTTTACGGATGGAAGAAAAGGGGGATCTTCGCAGTGGTGGGTTCCGGCCAGAGGCGTCTGCGGGTTTGCCTGCACGTACGCCAGGTGCTCGCACAACGGGCCCAGGTGTTTGAGCCCCGTGGAGGCAGAGGGCTGCTTATTGCTGGATGATAGTGTCCTGCAGGGTTAAGGGACGGCGTGGGCACTCCCAGGGCCACAGAGGGCACCTGGCCTTTAGAGAGTTCCCTGGAAAATTCCTCGCCCAGGCCCTTGGTCCACAAGTCTATCCTGGGTACAGTGTCTGTGCGAGGCTGGGAGTGCTTCTGGGCAGTGTTCCCCAGGGGAAATCGCGTGGTCCTCTAGGTGGCAGGGAGGGCTCCTGTGTCCACGGACAGGTGCCCAGGGACCCTGTGGAACTGCTGTGACCTCTAAAGGGTGGGTCAGGTGAGCCAAGGGAGGTGTGTGCTTGGGAGCCTGAGTGCGCATGCGCGGCCCACGTATAGGCCCGAAACGAGCCAGCCGCGGCTCGGAGAAAAGCCATCTCCTGGGGGCCTCCCCATGTTCTTCCACTCCTCAAGCGTGACCCCTTTACGGATGGAGGAAAAGGGGGATCTTCGCAGTGGTGGGTTCGCGCCAGGGGGGTCTGCGGGTTTGCCTCCACGTACGCCAGGTGCCCGCACACCGGGCCCAGGTGTTTGAGCCCCGTGGAGGCAGAGGGCTGCTTATTGCTGGATGCAAGTGTCCTGCGGGGTCAAGGAACGGCATGGGCACTCCCCGGGCCACACAGGGCACCGGGCCCTTAGAGAGTTCCATGGGAAATCCCCCGCCCATGCCCCCGGTACCCAAGTCTGTCCTTAGCACACTGTCTGTGCGGGGCTGAAGGTACTGCTAGGCAGTGTGGCCTGTGGGAAATCGTGCGGTCCTCTGAGTGGCAGGGAGGGCTGCTGTTTCCCCGAACAGGTGCGCAGGGACCCTGTAAAACAGCTGTGACCTCTGAAGGTGGGTCATGTGACCCCTCAAGGGTGGGGCACGTGACCTCCCAAGGGTGGGTCAGGAGACCCCACAAGGGTGGGTCACGGGACCCCTCAAGGGTTGGTCACGTGACCCCAAAAGGGTAGGTCCCGAGACCCCTCAAGGGTGGGGCACGTGACCTCCCAAGGGTGGGTCAGAAGACCCGACAGGGGTGGGTCACGGGACCCCTCAAGGGTGGGTCACGAGACCCCTCAAGGGTTGGTCACGTTACCCCAAAAGGGTAGGTCACGAGACCCCTCAAGGGTGGGTCACGTGACTGTTAAGGGGTGGATCACGTGACCCCTCGGAGGTGGGTCACGTGACCCCTCGGGAGTGGGTCACGAGACCCCTCAGGGGTGGGTCACGTGACCCCTCGGGAGTGGGTCACGAGACCCCTCAGGGGTGTGTCACGTGACCCCTCAGGGGTGGGTCACGTGACCCCTCGGGAGTGGGTCACGAGACCCCTCAGGGGTGGGTCACGTGATACCTCTGGAGTGGGTCACGAGACACCTCAGGGGTGGGTCACGTGACACCTCCAGGGTGGCTCCCGTGACCCCTCAGGGGTGGGTGACGTGACCCCTCAACAGTGGTTCAGGAGACACGTCAAGGGTGGGTCCCGTGACCCGAGGGAGGCTTGTGGTGGGGAGCCTGAGTGCGCACGCGCGGCCCGCTTATAGGCCCGAAATGAGCCAGCCGCGGCTCGGAGAAAGGCCATCTCCTGGGGGCCTCCCCATGTTCCTCCACTCCTCAAGGAGGACCCCTTTACGGATGGAAGAAAAGGGGGATCTTCGCAGTGGTGGGTTCCGGCCAGAGGCGTCTGCGGGTTTGCCTGCACGTACGCCAGGTGCTCGCACAACGGGCCCAGGTGTTTGAGCCCCGTGGAGGCAGAGGGCTGCTTATTGCTGGATGATAGTGTCCTGCAGGGTTAAGGGACGGCGTGGGCACTCCCAGGGCCACAGAGGGCACCTGGCCTTTAGAGAGTTCCCTGGAAAATTCCTCGCCCAGGCCCTTGGTCCACAAGTCTATCCTGGGTACAGTGTCTGTGCCAGGCTGGGAGTGCTTCTGGGCAGTGTTCCCCAGGGGAAATCGCGTGGTCCTCTAGGTGGCAGGGAGGGCTCCTGTGTCCACGGACAGGTGCCCAGGGACCCTGTGGAACTGCTGTGACCTCTAAAGGGTGGGTCAGGTGAGCCAAGGGAGGTGTGTGCTTGGGAGCCTGAGTGCGCATGCGCGGCCCACGTATAGGCCCGAAACGAGCCAGCCGCGGCTCGGAGAAAAGCCATCTCCTGGGGGCCTCCCCATGTTCTTCCACTCCTCAAGCGTGACCCCTTTACGGATGGAGGAAAAGGGGGATCTTCGCAGTGGTGGGTTCGCGCCAGGGGGGTCTGCGGGTTTGCCTCCACGTACGCCAGGTGCCCGCACACCGGGCCCAGGTGTTTGAGCCCCGTGGAGGCAGAGGGCTGCTTATTGCTGGATGCAAGTGTCCTGCGGGGTCAAGGAACGGCATGGGCACTCCCCGGGCCACACAGGGCACCGGGCCCTTAGAGAGTTCCATGGGAAATCCCCCGCCCATGCCCCCGGTACCCAAGTCTGTCCTTAGCACACTGTCTGTGCGGGGCTGAAGGTACTGCTAGGCAGTGTGGCCTGTGGGAAATCGTGCGGTCCTCTGAGTGGCAGGGAGGGCTGCTGTTTCCCCGAACAGGTGCGCAGGGACCCTGTAAAACAGCTGTGACCTCTCAAGGTGGGTCATGTGACCCCTCAAGGGTGGGGCACGTGACCTCCCAAGGGTGGGTCAGGAGACCCCACAAGGGTGGGTCACGAGACCCCTCAAGGGTTGGTCACGTGACCCCAAAAGTGTAGGTCACGAGACCCCTCAAGGGTGGGTCACGAGACCCCTCAAGGGTGGGTCACGTGACCCCTCAGGGGTGGATCACGTGACCCCTCGGGAGTGGGTCACGTGACCCCTCGGGAGTGGGTCACGAGACCCCTCAGGGGTGGGTCACGTGACCCCTCGGGAGTGGGTCACGAGACCCCTCAGGGGTGTGTCACGTGACCCCTCAGGGGTGGGTCACGTGACCCCTCGGGAGTGGGTCACGAGACCCCTCAGGGGTGGGTCACGTGATACCTCTGGAGTGGGTCACGAGACACCTCAGGGGTGGGTCACGTGACACCTCCAGGGTGGCTCCCGTGACCCCTCAGGGGTGGGTGACGTGACCCCTCAACAGTGGTTCAGGAGACACGTCAAGGGTGGGTCCCGTGACCCGAGGGAGGCTTGTGGTGGGGAGCCTGAGTGCGCACGCGCGGCCCGCTTATAGGCCCGAAATGAGCCAGCCGCGGCTCGGAGAAAGGCCATCTCCTGGGGGCCTCCCCATGTTCCTCCACTCCTCAAGGAGGACCCCTTTACGGATGGAAGAAAAGGGGGATCTTCGCAGTGGTGGGTTCCGGCCAGAGGCGTCTGCGGGTTTGCCTGCACGTACGCCAGGTGCTCGCACAACGGGCCCAGGTGTTTGAGCCCCGTGGAGGCAGAGGGCTGCTTATTGCTGGATGATAGTGTCCTGCAGGGTTAAGGGACGGCGTGGGCACTCCCAGGGTCACAGAGGGCACCTGGCCTTTAGAGAGTTCCCTGGAAAATTCCTCGCCCAGGCCCTTGGTCCACAAGTCTATCCTGGGTACAGTGTCTGTGCCAGGCTGGGAGTGCTTCTGGGCAGTGTTCCCCAGGGGAAATCGCGTGGTCCTCTAGGTGGCAGGGAGGGCTCCTGTGTCCACGGACAGGTGCCCAGGGACCCTGTGGAACTGCTGTGACCTCTAAAGGGTGGGTCAGGTGAGCCAAGGGAGGTGTGTGCTTGGGAGCCTGAGTGCGCATGCGCTGCCCACGTATAGGCCCGACACGAGCCAGCCGCGGCTCGGAGAAAAGCCATCTCCTGGGGGCCTCCCCATGTTCTTCCACTCCTCAAGCGTGACCCCTTTACGGATGGAGGAAAAGGGGGATCTTCGCAGTGGTGGGTTCGCGCCAGGGGGGTCTGCGGGTTTGCCTCCACGTACGCCAGGTGCCCGCACACCGGGCCCAGGTGTTTGAGCCCCGTGGAGGCAGAGGGCTGCTTATTGCTGGATGCAAGTGTCCTGCGGGGTCAAGGAACGGCATGGGCACTCCCCGGGCCACACAGGGCACCGGGCCCTTAGAGAGTTCCATGGGAAATCCCCCGCCCATGCCCCCGGTACCCAAGTCTGTCCTTAGCACACTGTCTGTGCGGGGCTGAAGGTACTGCTAGGCAGTGTGGCCTGTGGGAAATCGTGCGGTCCTCTGAGTGGCAGGGAGGGCTGCTGTTTCCCCGAACAGGTGCGCAGGGACCCTGTAAAACAGCTGTGACCTCTCAAGGTGGGTCATGTGACCCCTCAAGGGTGGGGCACGTGACCTCCCAAGGGTGGGTCAGAAGACCCGACAAGGGTGGGTCACGGGACCCCTCAAGGGTGGGTCACGAGACCCCTCAAGGGTTGGTCACGTGACCCCAAAAGGGTAGGTCCCGAGACCCCTCAAGGGTGGGTCACGTGACCCCTCAGGGGTGGGTCACGTGACCCCTCGGGAGTGGGTCACGAGACCCCTCAGGGATGGGTCACGTGACCCCTCGGGAGTGGGTCACGAGACCCCTCAGGGGTGGGTCACGTGACCCCTCGGGAGTGGGTCACGAGACCCCTCAGGGGTGGGTCACGTGACCCCTCGGGAGTGGGTCACGAGACCCCTCAGGGGTGGGTCACGTGATACCTCTGGATTGGGTCACGAGACCCCTCAGGGGTGGGTCACGTGACCCCTCCGGGGTGGCTCCCGTGACCCCTCAGGGGTGGGTGACGTGACCCCTCAACAGTGGTTCAGGAGACACGTCAAGGGTGGGTCCCGTGACCCGAGGGAGGCTTGTGGTGGGGAGCCTGAGTGCGCACGCGCGCCCCGCTTATAGGCCCGAAATGAGCCAGCCGCGGCTCGGAGAAAAGCCATCTCCTGGGGGCCTCCCCATGTTCCTCCACTCCTCAAGGAGGACCCCTTTACGGATGGAAGAAAAGGGGGATCTTCGCAGTGGTGGGTTCCGGCCAGAGGCGTCTGCGGGTTTGCCTGCACGTACGCCAGGTGCTCGCACAACTGGCCCAGGTGTTTGAGCCCCGTGGAGGCAGAGGGCTGCTTATTGCTGGATGATAGTGTCCTGCAGGGTTAAGGGACGGCGTGGGCACTCCCAGGGCCACAGAGGGCACCTGGCCTTTAGAGAGTTCCCTGGAAAATTCCTCGCCCAGGCCCTTGGTCCACAAGTCTATCCTGGGTACAGTGTCTGTGCGAGGCTGGGAGTGCTTCTGGGCAGTGTTCCCCAGGGGAAATCGCGTGGTCCTCTAGGTGGCAGGGAGGGCTCCTGTGTCCACGGACAGGTGCCCAGGGACCCTGTGGAACTGCTGTGACCTCTAAAGGGTGGGTCAGGTGAGCCAAGGGAGGTGTGTGCTTGGGAGCCTGAGTGCGCATGCGCGGCCCACGTATAGGCCCGAAACGAGCCAGCCGCGGCTCGGAGAAAAGCCATCTCCTGGGGGCCTCCCCATGTTCTTCCACTCCTCAAGCGTGACCCCTTTACGGATGGAGGAAAAGGGGGATCTTCGCAGTGGTGGGTTCGCGCCAGGGGGGTCTGCGGGTTTGCCTCCACGTACGCCAGGTGCCCGCACACCGGGCCCAGGTGTTTGAGCCCCGTGGAGGCAGAGGGCTGCTTATTGCTGGATGCAAGTGTCCTGCGGGGTCAAGGAACGGCATGGGCACTCCCCGGGCCACACAGGGCACCGGGCCCTTAGAGAGTTCCATGGGAAATCCCCCGCCCATGCCCCCGGTACCCAAGTCTGTCCTTAGCACACTGTCTGTGCGGGGCTGAAGGTACTGCTAGGCAGTGTGGCCTGTGGGAAATCGTGCGGTCCTCTGAGTGGCAGGGAGGGCTGCTGTTTCCCCGAACAGGTGCCCAGGGACCCTGTAAAACAGCTGTGACCTCTCAAGGTGGGTCATGTGACCCCTCAAGGGTGGGGCACGTGACCTCCCAAGGGTGGGTCAGGAGACCCCACAAGGGTGGGTCACGAGACCCCTCAAGGGTTGGTCACGTGACCCCAAAAGGGTAGGTCACGAGACCCCTCAAGGGTGGGTCACGTGACCCCTCAGGGGTGGGTCACGTGACCCCTCGGGAGTGGGTCACGTGACCCCTCGGGAGTGGGTCACGAGACCCCTCAGGGGTGGGTCACGTGACCCCTCGGGAGTGGGTCACGAGACCCCTCATGGGTGGGTCACGTGATACCTCTGGAGTGGGTCACGAGACCCCTCAGGGGTGGGTCACGTGACCCCTCCGGGGTGGCTCCCGTGACGCCTCAGGGGTGGGTGACGTGACCCCTCAACAGTGGTTCAGGAGACACGTCAAGGGTGGGTCCCGTGACCCGAGGGAGGCTTGTGGTGGGGAGCCTGAGTGCGCACGCGCGGCCCGCTTATAGGCCCGAAATGAGCCAGCCGCGGCTCGGAGAAAAGCCATCTCCTGAGGGCCTCCCCATGTTCCTCCACTCCTCAAGGAGGACCCCTTTACGGATGGAAGAAAAGGGGGATCTTCGCAGTGGTGGGTTCCGGCCAGAGGCGTCTGCGGGTTTGCCTGCACGTACGCCAGGTGCTCGCACAACGGGCCCAGGTGTTTGAGCCCCGTGGAGGCAGAGGGCTGCTTATTGCTGGATGATAGTGTCCTGCAGGGTTAAGGGACGGCGTGGGCACTCCCAGGGCCACAGAGGGCACCTGGCCTTTAGAGAGTTCCCTGGAAAATTCCTCGCCCAGGCCCTTGGTCCACAAGTCTATCCTGCGTACAGTGTCTGTGCCAGGCTGGGAGTGCTTCTGGGCAGTGTTCCCCAGGGGAAATCGCGTGGTCCTCTAGGTGGCAGGGAGGGCTCCTGTGTCCACGGACAGGTGCCCAGGGACCCTGTGGAACTGCTGTGACCTCTAAAGAGTGGGTCAGGTGAGCCAAGGGAGGTGTGTGCTTGGGAGCCTGAGTGCGCATGCGCGGCCCACGTATAGGCCCGAAACGAGCCAGCCGCGGCTCGGAGAAAAGCCATCTCCTGGGGGCCTCCCCATGTTCTTCCACTCCTCAAGCGTGACCCCTTTACGGATGGAGGAAAAGGGGGATCTTCGCAGTGGTGGGTTCGCGCCAGGGGGGTCTGCGGGTTTGCCTCCACGTACGCCAGGTGCCCGCACACCGGGCCCAGGTGTTTGAGCCCCGTGGAGGCAGAGGGCTGCTTATTGCTGGATGCAAGTGTCCTGCGGGGTCAAGGAACGGCATGGGCACTCCCCGGGCCACACAGGGCACCGGGCCCTTAGAGAGTTCCATGGGAAATCCCCCGCCCATGCCCCCGGTACCCAAGTCTGTCCTTAGCACACTGTCTGTGCGGGGCTGAAGGTACTGCTAGGCAGTGTGGCCTGTGGGAAATCGTGCGGTCCTCTGAGTGGCAGGGAGGGCTGCTGTTTCCCCGAACAGGTGCGCAGGGACCCTGTAAAACAGCTGTGACCTCTCAAGGTGGGTCATGTGACCCCTCAAGGGTGGGGCACGTGACCTCCCAAGGGTGGGTCAGAAGACCCGACAAGGGTGGGTCACGGGACCCCTCAAGGGTGGGTCACGAGACCCCTCAAGGGTTGGTCACGTGACCCCAAAAGGGTAGGTCACGAGACCCTTCAAGGGTGGGTCACGTGACCGTTAAGGGGTGGATCACGTGACCCCTCGGGAGTGGGTCACGTGACCCCTCGGGAGTGGGTCACGAGACCCCTCAGGGGTGGGTCACGTGACCCCTCGGGAGTGGGTCACGAGACCCCTCAGGGGTGTGTCACGTGACCCCTCAGGGGTGGGTCACGTGACCCCTCGGGAGTGGGTCACGAGACCCCTCAGGGGTGGGTCACGTGATACCTCTGGAGTGGGTCACGAGACACCTCAGGGGTGGGTCACGTGACACCTCCAGGGTGGCTCCCGTGACCCCTCAGGGGTGGGTGACGTGACCCCTCAACAGTGGTTCAGGAGACACGTCAAGGGTGGGTCCCGTGACCCGAGGGAGGCTTGTGGTGGGGAGCCTGAGTGCGCACGCGCGGCCCGCTTATAGGCCCGAAATGAGCCAGCCGCGGCTCGGAGAAAGGCCATCTCCTGGGGGCCTCCCCATGTTCCTCCACTCCTCAAGGAGGACCCCTTTACGGATGGAAGAAAAGGGGGATCTTCGCAGTGGTGGGTTCCGGCCAGAGGCGTCTGCGGGTTTGCCTGCACGTACGCCAGGTGCTCGCACAACGGGCCCAGGTGTTTGAGCCCCGTGGAGGCAGAGGGCTGCTTATTGCTGGATGATAGTGTCCTGCAGGGTTAAGGGACGGCGTGGGCACTCCCAGGGCCACAGAGGGCACCTGGCCTTTAGAGAGTTCCCTGGAAAATTCCCCGCCCAGGCCCCTGGTCCACAAGTCTATCCTGCGTACAGTGTCTGTGCGAGGCTGGGAGTGCTTCTGGGCAGTGTTCCCCAGGGGAAATCGCGTGGTCCTCTAGGTGGCAGGGAGGGCTCCTGTGTCCACGGACAGGTGCCCAGGGACCCTGTGGAACTGCTGTGACCTCTAAAGGGTGGGTCAGGTGAGCCAAGGGAGGTGTGTGCTTGGGAGCCTGAGTGCGCATGCGCGGCCCACGTATAGGCCCGAAAAGAGCCAGCCGCGGCTCGGAGAAAAGCCATCTCCTGGGGGCCTCCCCATGTTCTTCCACTCCTCAAGCGTGACCCCTTTACGGATGGAGGAAAAGGGGGATCTTCGCAGTGGTGGGTTCGCGCCAGGGGGGTCTGCGGGTTTGCCTCCACGTACGCCAGGTGCCCGCACACCGGGCCCAGGTGTTTGAGCCCCGTGGAGGCAGAGGGCTGCTTATTGCTGGATGCAAGTGTCCTGCGGGGTCAAGGAACGGCATGGGCACTCCCCGGGCCACACAGGGCACCGGGCCCTTAGAGAGTTCCATGGGAAATCCCCCGCCCATGCCCCCGGTACCCAAGTCTGTCCTTAGCACACTGTCTGTGCGGGGCTGAAGGTACTGCTAGGCAGTGTGGCCTGTGGGAAATCGTGCGGTCCTCTGAGTGGCAGGGAGGGCTGCTGTTTCCCCGAACAGGTGCGCAGGGACCCTGTAAAACAGCTGTGACCTCTGAAGGTGGGTCATGTGACCCCTCAAGGGTGGGGCACGTGACCTCCCAAGGGTGGGTCAGGAGACCCCACAAGGGTGGGTCACGGGACCCCTCAAGGGTTGGTCACGTGACCCCAAAAAGGGTAGGTCACGAGACCCCTCAAGGGTGGGTCACGTGACCCCTCAGGGGTGGGTCACGTGACCCCTCGGGAGTGGGTCACGAGACCCCTCAGGGGTGGGTCACGTGACCCCTCGGGAGTGGGTCACGAGACCCCTCAGGGTTGGGTCACGTGACCCCTCGGGAGTGGGTCACGAGACCCCTCAGGGGTGGGTCACGTGACCCCTCGGGAGTGGGTCACGAGACCCCTCAGGGGTGGGTCACGTGACCCCTCGGGAGTGGGTCACGAGACCCCTCAGGGGTGGGTCACGTGACCCCTCGGGAGTGGGTCACGAGACCTCTCAGGGGTGGGTCACGTGATACCTCTGGAGTGGGTCACGAGACCCCTCAGGGGTGGGTCACGTGACCCCTCCGGGGTGGCTCCCGTGACCCCTCAGGGGTGGGTGACGTGACCCCTCAACAGTGGTTCAGGAGACACGTCAAGGGTGGGTCCCGTGACCCGAGGGAGGCTTGTGGTGGGGAGCCTGAGTGCGCACGCGCGGCCCGCTTATAGGCCCGAAATGAGCCAGCCGCGGCTCGGAGAAAGGCCATCTCCTGGGGGCCTCCCCATGTTCCTCCACTCCTCAAGGAGGACCCCTTTACGGATGGAAGAAAAGGGGGATCTTCGCAGTGGTGGGTTCGGGCCAGAGCGGTCTGCGGGTTTGCCTGCACGTACGCCAGGTGCTCGCACAACGGGCCCAGGTGTTTGAGCCCCGTGGAGGCAGAGGGCTGCTTATTGCTGGATGATAGTGTCCTGCAGGGTTAAGGGACGGCGTGGGCACTCCCAGGGCCACAGAGGGCACCTGGCCTTTAGAGAGTTCCCTGGAAAATTCCTCGCCCAGGCCCTTGGTCCACAAGTCTATCCTGGGTACAGTGTCTGTGCCAGGCTGGGAGTGCTTCTGGGCAGTGTTCCCCAGGGGAAATCGCGTGGTCCTCTAGGTGGCAGGGAGGGCTCCTGTGTCCACGGACAGGTGCCCAGGGACCCTGTGGAACTGCTGTGACCTCTAAAGGGTGGGTCAGGTGAGCCAAGGGAGGTGTGTGCTTGGGAGCCTGAGTGCGCATGCGCGGCCCACGTATAGGCCCGAAACGAGCCAGCCGCGGCTCGGAGAAAAGCCATCTCCTGGGGGCCTCCCCATGTTCTTCCACTCCTCAAGCGTGACCCCTTTACGGATGGAGGAAAAGGGGGATCTTCGCAGTGGTGGGTTCGCGCCAGGGGGGTCTGCGGGTTTGCCTCCACGTACGCCAGGTGCCCGCACACCGGGCCCAGGTGTTTGAGCCCCGTGGAGGCAGAGGGCTGCTTATTGCTGGATGCAAGTGTCCTGCGGGGTCAAGGAACGGCATGGGCACTCCCCGGGCCACACAGGGCACCGGGCCCTTAGAGAGTTCCATGGGAAATCCCCCGCCCATGCCCCCGGTACCCAAGTCTGTCCTTAGCACACTGTCTGTGCGGGGCTGAAGGTACTGCTAGGCAGTGTGGCCTGTGGGAAATCGTGCGGTCCTCTGAGTGGCAGGGAGGGCTGCTGTTTCCCCGAACAGGTGCGCAGGGACCCTGTAAAACAGCTGTGACCTCTCAAGGTGGGTCATGTGACCCCTCAAGGGTGGGGCACGTGACCTCCCAAGGGTGGGTCAGGAGACCCCACAAGGGTGGGTCACGGGACCCCTCAAGGGTTGGTCACGTGACCCCAAAAGGGTAGGTCCCGAGACCCCTCAAGGGTGGGTCACGTGACCCCTCAGGGGTGGGTCACGTGACCCCTCGGGAGTGGGTCACGAGACCCCTCAGGGGTGGGTCACGTGACCCCTCGGGAGTGGGTCACGAGACCCCTCAGGGGTGGGTCACGTGACCCCTCGGGAGTGGGTCACGAGACCCCTCAGGGGTAGGTCACGTGACCCCTCGGGAGTGGGTCACGAGACCTCTCAGGGGTGGGTCACGTGATACCTCTGGATTGGGTCACGAGACCCCTCAGGGGTGGGTCACGTGACCCCTCCGGGGTGGCTCCCGTGACCCCTCAGGGGTGGGTGACGTGACCCCTCAACAGTGGTTCAGGAGACACGTCAAGGGTGGGTCCCGTGACCCGAGGGAGGCTTGTGGTGGGGAGCCTGAGTGCGCACGC
Organism: Desmodus rotundus; assembly: GCF_022682495.2. NCBI lineage: Eukaryota > Metazoa > Chordata > Mammalia > Chiroptera > Phyllostomidae > Desmodus > Desmodus rotundus. The sequence goes on along the minus strand of NW_026527677.1, from coordinate 41,899 downwards.
GCGCCCCGCTTATAGGCCCGAAATGAGCCAGCCGCGGCTCGGAGAAAAGCCATCTCCTGGGGGCCTCCCCATGTTCCTCCACTCCTCAAGGAGGACCCCTTTACGGATGGAAGAAAAGGGGGATCTTCGCAGTGGTGGGTTCCGGCCAGAGGCGTCTGCGGGTTTGCCTGCACGTACGCCAGGTGCTCGCACAACGGGCCCAGGTGTTTGAGCCCCGTGGAGGCAGAGGGCTGCTTATTGCTGGATGATAGTGTCCTGCAGGGTTAAGGGACGGCGTGGGCACTCCCAGGGCCACAGAGGGCACCTGGCCTTTAGAGAGTTCCCTGGAAAATTCCTCGCCCAGGCCCTTGGTCCACAAGTCTATCCTGGGTACAGTGTCTGTGCGAGGCTGGGAGTGCTTCTGGGCAGTGTTCCCCAGGGGAAATCGCGTGGTCCTCTAGGTGGCAGGGAGGGCTCCTGTGTCCACGGACAGGTGCCCAGGGACCCTGTGGAACTGCTGTGACCTCTAAAGGGTGGGTCAGGTGAGCCAAGGGAGGTGTGTGCTTGGGAGCCTGAGTGCGCATGCGCGGCCCACGTATAGGCCCGAAACGAGCCAGCCGCGGCTCGGAGAAAAGCCATCTCCTGGGGGCCTCCCCATGTTCTTCCACTCCTCAAGCGTGACCCCTTTACGGATGGAGGAAAAGGGGGATCTTCGCAGTGGTGGGTTCGCGCCAGGGGGGTCTGCGGGTTTGCCTCCACGTACGCCAGGTGCCCGCACACCGGGCCCAGGTGTTTGAGCCCCGTGGAGGCAGAGGGCTGCTTATTGCTGGATGCAAGTGTCCTGCGGGGTCAAGGAACGGCATGGGCACTCCCCGGGCCACACAGGGCACCGGGCCCTTAGAGAGTTCCATGGGAAATCCCCCGCCCATGCCCCCGGTACCCAAGTCTGTCCTTAGCACACTGTCTGTGCGGGGCTGAAGGTACTGCTAGGCAGTGTGGCCTGTGGGAAATCGTGCGGTCCTCTGAGTGGCAGGGAGGGCTGCTGTTTCCCCGAACAGGTGCGCAGGGACCCTGTAAAACAGCTGTGACCTCTCAAGGTGGGTCATGTGACCCCTCAAGGGTGGGGCACGTGACCTCCCAAGGGTGGGTCAGGAGACCCCACAAGGGTGGGTCACGAGACCCCTCAAGGGTTGGTCACGTGACCCCAAAAGGGTAGGTCACGAGACCCCTCAAGGGTGGGTCACGTGACCCCTCAGGGGTGGGTCACGTGACCCCTCGGGAGTGGGTCACGTGACCCCTCGGGAGTGGGTCACGAGACCCCTCAGGGGTGGGTCACGTGACCCCTCGGGAGTGGGTCACGAGACCCCTCATGGGTGGGTCACGTGATACCTCTGGAGTGGGTCACGAGACCCCTCAGGGGTGGGTCACGTGACCCCTCCGGGGTGGCTCCCGTGACGCCTCAGGGGTGGGTGACGTGACCCCTCAACAGTGGTTCAGGAGACACGTCAAGGGTGGGTCCCGTGACCCGAGGGAGGCTTGTGGTGGGGAGCCTGAGTGCGCACGCGCGGCCCGCTTATAGGCCCGAAATGAGCCAGCCGCGGCTCGGAGAAAAGCCATCTCCTGGGGGCCTCCCCATGTTCTTCCACTCCTCAAGCGTGACCCCTTTACGGATGGAGGAAAAGGGGGATCTTCGCAGTGGTGGGTTCGCGCCAGGGGGGTCTGCGGGTTTGCCTCCACGTACGCCAGGTGCCCGCACACCGGGCCCAGGTGTTTGAGCCCTGTGGAGGCAGAGGGCTGCTTATTGCTGGATGCAAGTGTCCTGCGGGGTCAAGGAACGGCATGGGCACTCCCCGGGCCACACAGGGCACCGGGCCCTTAGAGAGTTCCATGGGAAATCCCCCGCCCATGCCCCCGGTACCCAAGTCTGTCCTTAGCACACTGTCTGTGCGGGGCTGAAGGTACTGCTAGGCAGTGTGGCCTGTGGGAAATCGTGCGGTCCTCTGAGTGGCAGGGAGGGCTGCTGTTTCCCCGAACAGGTGCGCAGGGACCCTGTAAAACAGCTGTGACCTCTCAAGGTGGGTCATGTGACCCCTCAAGGGTGGGGCACGTGACCTCCCAAGGGTGGGTCAGAAGACCCGACAAGGGTGGGTCACGGGACCCCTCAAGGGTGGGTCACGAGACCCCTCAAGGGTTGGTCACGTGACCCCAAAAGGGTAGGTCACGAGACCCTTCAAGGGTGGGTCACGTGACCGTTAAGGGGTGGATCACGTGACCCCTCGGGAGTGGGTCACGTGACCCCTCGGGAGTGGGTCACGAGACCCCTCAGGGGTGGGTCACGTGACCCCTCGGGAGTGGGTCACGAGACCCCTCAGGGGTGTGTCACGTGACCCCTCAGGGGTGGGTCACGTGACCCCTCGGGAGTGGGTCACGAGACCCCTCAGGGGTGGGTCACGTGATACCTCTGGAGTGGGTCACGAGACACCTCAGGGGTGGGTCACGTGACACCTCCAGGGTGGCTCCCGTGACCCCTCAGGGGTGGGTGACGTGACCCCTCAACAGTGGTTCAGGAGACACGTCAAGGGTGGGTCCCGTGACCCGAGGGAGGCTTGTGGTGGGGAGCCTGAGTGCGCACGCGCGGCCCGCTTATAGGCCCGAAATGAGCCAGCCGCGGCTCGGAGAAAGGCCATCTCCTGGGGGCCTCCCCATGTTCCTCCACTCCTCAAGGAGGACCCCTTTACGGATGGAAGAAAAGGGGGATCTTCGCAGTGGTGGGTTCCGGCCAGAGGCGTCTGCGGGTTTGCCTGCACGTACGCCAGGTGCTCGCACAACGGGCCCAGGTGTTTGAGCCCCGTGGAGGCAGAGGGCTGCTTATTGCTGGATGATAGTGTCCTGCAGGGTTAAGGGACGGCGTGGGCACTCCCAGGGCCACAGAGGGCACCTGGCCTTTAGAGAGTTCCCTGGAAAATTCCCCGCCCAGGCCCCTGGTCCACAAGTCTATCCTGCGTACAGTGTCTGTGCGAGGCTGGGAGTGCTTCTGGGCAGTGTTCCCCAGGGGAAATCGCGTGGTCCTCTAGGTGGCAGGGAGGGCTCCTGTGTCCACGGACAGGTGCCCAGGGACCCTGTGGAACTGCTGTGACCTCTAAAGGGTGGGTCAGGTGAGCCAAGGGAGGTGTGTGCTTGGGAGCCTGAGTGCGCATGCGCGGCCCACGTATAGGCCCGAAACGAGCCAGCCGCGGCTCGGAGAAAAGCCATCTCCTGGGGGCCTCCCCATGTTCTTCCACTCCTCAAGCGTGACCCCTTTACGGATGGAGGAAAAGGGGGATCTTCGCAGTGGTGGGTTCGCGCCAGGGGGGTCTGCGGGTTTGCCTCCACGTACGCCAGGTGCCCGCACACCGGGCCCAGGTGTTTGAGCCCCGTGGAGGCAGAGGGCTGCTTATTGCTGGATGCAAGTGTCCTGCGGGGTCAAGGAACGGCATGGGCACTCCCCGGGCCACACAGGGCACCGGGCCCTTAGAGAGTTCCATGGGAAATCCCCCGCCCATGCCCCCGGTACCCAAGTCTGTCCTTAGCACACTGTCTGTGCGGGGCTGAAGGTACTGCTAGGCAGTGTGGCCTGTGGGAAATCGTGCGGTCCTCTGAGTGGCAGGGAGGGCTGCTGTTTCCCCGAACAGGTGCGTAGGGACCCTGTAAAACAGCTGTGACCTCTGAAGGTGGGTCATGTGACCCCTCAAGGGTGGGGCACGTGACCTCCCAAGGGTGGGTCAGGAGACCCCACAAGGGTGGGTCACGGGAACCCTCAAGGGTTGGTCACGTGACCCCAAAAAGGGTAGGTCACGAGACCCCTCAAGGGTGGGTCACGTGACCCCTCAGGGGTGGGTCACGTGACCCCTCGGGAGTGGGTCACGAGACCCCTCAGGGGTGGGTCACGTGACCCCTCGGGAGTGGGTCACGAGACCCCTCAGGGGTGGGTCACGTGACCCCTCGGGAGTGGGTCACGAGACCCCTCAGGGGTGGGTCACGTGACCCCTCGGGAGTGGGTCACGAGACCCCTCAGGGGTGGGTCACGTGACCCCTCGGGAGTGGGTCACGAGACCCCTCAGGGGTGGGTCACGTGACCCCTCGGGAGTGGGTCACGAGACCTCTCAGGGGTGGGTCACGTGATACCTCTGGAGTGGGTCACGAGACCCCTCAGGGGTGGGTCACGTGACCCCTCCGGGGTGGCTCCCGTGACCCCTCAGGGGTGGGTGACGTGACCCCTCAACAGTGGTTCAGGAGACACGTCAAGGGTGGGTCCCGTGACCCGAGGGAGGCTTGTGGTGGGGAGCCTGAGTGCGCACGCGCGGCCCGCTTATAGGCCCGAAATGAGCCAGCCGCGGCTCGGAGAAAGGCCATCTCCTGGGGGCCTCCCCATGTTCCTCCACTCCTCAAGGAGGACCCCTTTACGGATGGAAGAAAAGGGGGATCTTCGCAGTGGTGGGTTCGGGCCAGAGCGGTCTGCGGGTTTGCCTGCACGTACGCCAGGTGCTCGCACAACGGGCCCAGGTGTTTGAGCCCCGTGGAGGCAGAGGGCTGCTTATTGCTGGATGATAGTGTCCTGCAGGGTTAAGGGACGGCGTGGGCACTCCCAGGGCCACAGAGGGCACCTGGCCTTTAGAGAGTTCCCTGGAAAATTCCTCGCCCAGGCCCTTGGTCCACAAGTCTATCCTGGGTACAGTGTCTGTGCCAGGCTGGGAGTGCTTCTGGGCAGTGTTCCCCAGGGGAAATCGCGTGGTCCTCTAGGTGGCAGGGAGGGCTCCTGTGTCCACGGACAGGTGCCCAGGGACCCTGTGGAACTGCTGTGACCTCTAAAGGGTGGGTCAGGTGAGCCAAGGGAGGTGTGTGCTTGGGAGCCTGAGTGCGCATGCGCGGCCCACGTATAGGCCCGAAACGAGCCAGCCGCGGCTCGGAGAAAAGCCATCTCCTGGGGGCCTCCCCATGTTCTTCCACTCCTCAAGCGTGACCCCTTTACGGATGGAGGAAAAGGGGGATCTTCGCAGTGGTGGGTTCGCGCCAGGGGGGTCTGCGGGTTTGCCTCCACGTACGCCAGGTGCCCGCACACCGGGCCCAGGTGTTTGAGCCCCGTGGAGGCAGAGGGCTGCTTATTGCTGGATGCAAGTGTCCTGCGGGGTCAAGGAACGGCATGGGCACTCCCCGGGCCACACAGGGCACCGGGCCCTTAGAGAGTTCCATGGGAAATCCCCCGCCCATGCCCCCGGTACCCAAGTCTGTCCTTAGCACACTGTCTGTGCGGGGCTGAAGGTACTGCTAGGCAGTGTGGCCTGTGGGAAATCGTGCGGTCCTCTGAGTGGCAGGGAGGGCTGCTGTTTCCCCGAACAGGTGCGCAGGGACCCTGTAAAACAGCTGTGACCTCTCAAGGTGGGTCATGTGACCCCTCAAGGGTGGGGCACGTGACCTCCCAAGGGTGGGTCAGGAGACCCCACAAGGGTGGGTCACGAGACCCCTCAAGGGTTGGTCACGTGACCCCAAAAGGGTAGGTCACGAGACCCCTCAAGGGTGGGTCACGTGACCCCTCAGGGGTGGGTCACGTGACCCCTCGGGAGTGGGTCACGTGACCCCTCGGGAGTGGGTCACGAGACCCCTCAGGGGTGGGTCACGTGACCCCTCGGGAGTGGGTCACGAGACCCCTCATGGGTGGGTCACGTGATACCTCTGGAGTGGGTCACGAGACCCCTCAGGGGTGGGTCACGTGACCCCTCCGGGGTGGCTCCCGTGACGCCTCAGGGGTGGGTGACGTGACCCCTCAACAGTGGTTCAGGAGACACGTCAAGGGTGGGTCCCGTGACCCGAGGGAGGCTTGTGGTGGGGAGCCTGAGTGCGCACGCGCGGCCCGCTTATAGGCCCGAAATGAGCCAGCCGCGGCTCGGAGAAAAGCCATCTCCTGGGGGCCTCCCCATGTTCTTCCACTCCTCAAGCGTGACCCCTTTACGGATGGAGGAAAAGGGGGATCTTCGCAGTGGTGGGTTCGCGCCAGGGGGGTCTGCGGGTTTGCCTCCACGTACGCCAGGTGCCCGCACACCGGGCCCAGGTGTTTGAGCCCTGTGGAGGCAGAGGGCTGCTTATTGCTGGATGCAAGTGTCCTGCGGGGTCAAGGAACGGCATGGGCACTCCCCGGGCCACACAGGGCACCGGGCCCTTAGAGAGTTCCATGGGAAATCCCCCGCCCATGCCCCCGGTACCCAAGTCTGTCCTTAGCACACTGTCTGTGCGGGGCTGAAGGTACTGCTAGGCAGTGTGGCCTGTGGGAAATCGTGCGGTCCTCTGAGTGGCAGGGAGGGCTGCTGTTTCCCCGAACAGGTGCGCAGGGACCCTGTAAAACAGCTGTGACCTCTCAAGGTGGGTCATGTGACCCCTCAAGGGTGGGGCACGTGACCTCCCAAGGGTGGGTCAGAAGACCCGACAAGGGTGGGTCACGGGACCCCTCAAGGGTGGGTCACGAGACCCCTCAAGGGTTGGTCACGTGACCCCAAAAGGGTAGGTCACGAGACCCTTCAAGGGTGGGTCACGTGACCGTTAAGGGGTGGATCACGTGACCCCTCGGGAGTGGGTCACGTGACCCCTCGGGAGTGGGTCACGAGACCCCTCAGGGGTGGGTCACGTGACCCCTCGGGAGTGGGTCACGAGACCCCTCAGGGGTGTGTCACGTGACCCCTCAGGGGTGGGTCACGTGACCCCTCGGGAGTGGGTCACGAGACCCCTCAGGGGTGGGTCACGTGATACCTCTGGAGTGGGTCACGAGACACCTCAGGGGTGGGTCACGTGACACCTCCAGGGTGGCTCCCGTGACCCCTCAGGGGTGGGTGACGTGACCCCTCAACAGTGGTTCAGGAGACACGTCAAGGGTGGGTCCCGTGACCCGAGGGAGGCTTGTGGTGGGGAGCCTGAGTGCGCACGCGCGGCCCGCTTATAGGCCCGAAATGAGCCAGCCGCGGCTCGGAGAAAGGCCATCTCCTGGGGGCCTCCCCATGTTCCTCCACTCCTCAAGGAGGACCCCTTTACGGATGGAAGAAAAGGGGGATCTTCGCAGTGGTGGGTTCCGGCCAGAGGCGTCTGCGGGTTTGCCTGCACGTACGCCAGGTGCTCGCACAACGGGCCCAGGTGTTTGAGCCCCGTGGAGGCAGAGGGCTGCTTATTGCTGGATGATAGTGTCCTGCAGGGTTAAGGGACGGCGTGGGCACTCCCAGGGCCACAGAGGGCACCTGGCCTTTAGAGAGTTCCCTGGAAAATTCCCCGCCCAGGCCCCTGGTCCACAAGTCTATCCTGCGTACAGTGTCTGTGCGAGGCTGGGAGTGCTTCTGGGCAGTGTTCCCCAGGGGAAATCGCGTGGTCCTCTAGGTGGCAGGGAGGGCTCCTGTGTCCACGGACAGGTGCCCAGGGACCCTGTGGAACTGCTGTGACCTCTAAAGGGTGGGTCAGGTGAGCCAAGGGAGGTGTGTGCTTGGGAGCCTGAGTGCGCATGCGCGGCCCACGTATAGGCCCGAAACGAGCCAGCCGCGGCTCGGAGAAAAGCCATCTCCTGGGGGCCTCCCCATGTTCTTCCACTCCTCAAGCGTGACCCCTTTACGGATGGAGGAAAAGGGGGATCTTCGCAGTGGTGGGTTCGCGCCAGGGGGGTCTGCGGGTTTGCCTCCACGTACGCCAGGTGCCCGCACACCGGGCCCAGGTGTTTGAGCCCCGTGGAGGCAGAGGGCTGCTTATTGCTGGATGCAAGTGTCCTGCGGGGTCAAGGAACGGCATGGGCACTCCCCGGGCCACACAGGGCACCGGGCCCTTAGAGAGTTCCATGGGAAATCCCCCGCCCATGCCCCCGGTACCCAAGTCTGTCCTTAGCACACTGTCTGTGCGGGGCTGAAGGTACTGCTAGGCAGTGTGGCCTGTGGGAAATCGTGCGGTCCTCTGAGTGGCAGGGAGGGCTGCTGTTTCCCCGAACAGGTGCGTAGGGACCCTGTAAAACAGCTGTGACCTCTGAAGGTGGGTCATGTGACCCCTCAAGGGTGGGGCACGTGACCTCCCAAGGGTGGGTCAGGAGACCCCACAAGGGTGGGTCACGGGAACCCTCAAGGGTTGGTCACGTGACCCCAAAAAGGGTAGGTCACGAGACCCCTCAAGGGTGGGTCACGTGACCCCTCAGGGGTGGGTCACGTGACCCCTCGGGAGTGGGTCACGAGACCCCTCAGGGGTGGGTCACGTGACCCCTCGGGAGTGGGTCACGAGACCCCTCAGGGGTGGGTCACGTGACCCCTCGGGAGTGGGTCACGAGACCCCTCAGGGGTGGGTCACGTGACCCCTCGGGAGTGGGTCACGAGACCCCTCAGGGGTGGGTCACGTGACCCCTCGGGAGTGGGTCACGAGACCCCTCAGGGGTGGGTCACGTGACCCCTCGGGAGTGGGTCACGAGACCTCTCAGGGGTGGGTCACGTGATACCTCTGGAGTGGGTCACGAGACCCCTCAGGGGTGGGTCACGTGACCCCTCCGGGGTGGCTCCCGTGACCCCTCAGGGGTGGGTGACGTGACCCCTCAACAGTGGTTCAGGAGACACGTCAAGGGTGGGTCCCGTGACCCGAGGGAGGCTTGTGGTGGGGAGCCTGAGTGCGCACGCGCGGCCCGCTTATAGGCCCGAAATGAGCCAGCCGCGGCTCGGAGAAAGGCCATCTCCTGGGGGCCTCCCCATGTTCCTCCACTCCTCAAGGAGGACCCCTTTACGGATGGAAGAAAAGGGGGATCTTCGCAGTGGTGGGTTCGGGCCAGAGCGGTCTGCGGGTTTGCCTGCACGTACGCCAGGTGCTCGCACAACGGGCCCAGGTGTTTGAGCCCCGTGGAGGCAGAGGGCTGCTTATTGCTGGATGATAGTGTCCTGCAGGGTTAAGGGACGGCGTGGGCACTCCCAGGGCCACAGAGGGCACCTGGCCTTTAGAGAGTTCCCTGGAAAATTCCTCGCCCAGGCCCTTGGTCCACAAGTCTATCCTGGGTACAGTGTCTGTGCCAGGCTGGGAGTGCTTCTGGGCAGTGTTCCCCAGGGGAAATCGCGTGGTCCTCTAGGTGGCAGGGAGGGCTCCTGTGTCCACGGACAGGTGCCCAGGGACCCTGTGGAACTGCTGTGACCTCTAAAGGGTGGGTCAGGTGAGCCAAGGGAGGTGTGTGCTTGGGAGCCTGAGTGCGCATGCGCGGCCCACGTATAGGCCCGAAACGAGCCAGCCGCGGCTCGGAGAAAAGCCATCTCCTGGGGGCCTCCCCATGTTCTTCCACTCCTCAAGCGTGACCCCTTTACGGATGGAGGAAAAGGGGGATCTTCGCAGTGGTGGGTTCGCGCCAGGGGGGTCTGCGGGTTTGCCTCCACGTACGCCAGGTGCCCGCACACCGGGCCCAGGTGTTTGAGCCCCGTGGAGGCAGAGGGCTGCTTATTGCTGGATGCAAGTGTCCTGCGGGGTCAAGGAACGGCATGGGCACTCCCCGGGCCACACAGGGCACCGGGCCCTTAGAGAGTTCCATGGGAAATCCCCCGCCCATGCCCCCGGTACCCAAGTCTGTCCTTAGCACACTGTCTGTGCGGGGCTGAAGGTACTGCTAGGCAGTGTGGCCTGTGGGAAATCGTGCGGTCCTCTGAGTGGCAGGGAGGGCTGCTGTTTCCCCGAACAGGTGCGCAGGGACCCTGTAAAACAGCTGTGACCTCTCAAGGTGGGTCATGTGACCCCTCAAGGGTGGGGCACGTGACCTCCCAAGGGTGGGTCAGGAGACCCCACAAGGGTGGGTCACGGGACCCCTCAAGGGTTGGTCACGTGACCCCAAAAGGGTAGGTCCCGAGACCCCTCAAGGGTGGGTCACGTGACCCCTCAGGGGTGGGTCACGTGACCCCTCGGGAGTGGGTCACGAGACCCCTCAGGGGTGGGTCACGTGACCCCTCGGGAGTGGGTCACGAGACCCCTCAGGGGTGGGTCACGTGACCCCTCGGGAGTGGGTCACGAGACCCCTCAGGGGTAGGTCACGTGAACCCCTCGGGAGTGGGTCACGAGACCTCTCAGGGGTGGGTCACGTGATACCTCTGGATTGGGTCACGAGACCCCTCAGGGGTGGGTCACGTGACCCCTCCGGGGTGGCTCCCGTGACCCCTCAGGGGTGGGTGACGTGACCCCTCAACAGTGGTTCAGGAGACACGTCAAGGGTGGGTCCCGTGACCCGAGGGAGGCTTGTGGTGGGGAGCCTGAGTGCGCACGCGCGCCCCGCTTATAGGCCCGAAATGAGCCAGCCGCGGCTCGGAGAAAAGCCATCTCCTGGGGGCCTCCCCATGTTCCTCCACTCCTCAAGGAGGACCCCTTTACGGATGGAAGAAAAGGGGGATCTTCGCAGTGGTGGGTTCCGGCCAGAGGCGTCTGCGGGTTTGCCTGCACGTACGCCAGGTGCTCGCACAACGGGCCCAGGTGTTTGAGCCCCGTGGAGGCAGAGGGCTGCTTATTGCTGGATGATAGTGTCCTGCAGGGTTAAGGGACGGCGTGGGCACTCCCAGGGCCACAGAGGGCACCTGGCCTTTAGAGAGTTCCCTGGAAAATTCCTCGCCCAGGCCCTTGGTCCACAAGTCTATCCTGGGTACAGTGTCTGTGCGAGGCTGGGAGTGCTTCTGGGCAGTGTTCCCCAGGGGAAATCGCGTGGTCCTCTAGGTGGCAGGGAGGGCTCCTGTGTCCACGGACAGGTGCCCAGGGACCCTGTGGAACTGCTGTGACCTCTAAAGGGTGGGTCAGGTGAGCCAAGGGAGGTGTGTGCTTGGGAGCCTGAGTGCGCATGCGCGGCCCACGTATAGGCCCGAAACGAGCCAGCCGCGGCTCGGAGAAAAGCCATCTCCTGGGGGCCTCCCCATGTTCTTCCACTCCTCAAGCGTGACCCCTTTACGGATGGAGGAAAAGGGGGATCTTCGCAGTGGTGGGTTCGCGCCAGGGGGGTCTGCGGGTTTGCCTCCACGTACGCCAGGTGCCCGCACACCGGGCCCAGGTGTTTGAGCCCCGTGGAGGCAGAGGGCTGCTTATTGCTGGATGCAAGTGTCCTGCGGGGTCAAGGAACGGCATGGGCACTCCCCGGGCCACACAGGGCACCGGGCCCTTAGAGAGTTCCATGGGAAATCCCCCGCCCATGCCCCCGGTACCCAAGTCTGTCCTTAGCACACTGTCTGTGCGGGGCTGAAGGTACTGCTAGGCAGTGTGGCCTGTGGGAAATCGTGCGGTCCTCTGAGTGGCAGGGAGGGCTGCTGTTTCCCCGAACAGGTGCGCAGGGACCCTGTAAAACAGCTGTGACCTCTCAAGGTGGGTCATGTGACCCCTCAAGGGTGGGGCACGTGACCTCCCAAGGGTGGGTCAGGAGACCCCACAAGGGTGGGTCACGAGACCCCTCAAGGGTTGGTCACGTGACCCCAAAAGGGTAGGTCACGAGACCCCTCAAGGGTGGGTCACGTGACCCCTCAGGGGTGGGTCACGTGACCCCTCGGGAGTGGGTCACGTGACCCCTCGGGAGTGGGTCACGAGACCCCTCAGGGGTGGGTCACGTGACCCCTCGGGAGTGGGTCACGAGACCCCTCATGGGTGGGTCACGTGATACCTCTGGAGTGGGTCACGAGACCCCTCAGGGGTGGGTCACGTGACCCCTCCGGGGTGGCTCCCGTGACGCCTCAGGGGTGGGTGACGTGACCCCTCAACAGTGGTTCAGGAGACACGTCAAGGGTGGGTCCCGTGACCCGAGGGAGGCTTGTGGTGGGGAGCCTGAGTGCGCACGCGCGGCCCGCTTATAGGCCCGAAATGAGCCAGCCGCGGCTCGGAGAAAAGCCATCTCCTGAGGGCCTCCCCATGTTCCTCCACTCCTCAAGGAGGACCCCTTTACGGATGGAAGAAAAGGGGGATCTTCGCAGTGGTGGGTTCCGGCCAGAGGCGTCTGCGGGTTTGCCTGCACGTACGCCAGGTGCTCGCACAACGGGCCCAGGTGTTTGAGCCCCGTGGAGGCAGAGGGCTGCTTATTGCTGGATGATAGTGTCCTGCAGGGTTAAGGGACGGCGTGGGCACTCCCAGGGCCACAGAGGGCACCTGGCCTTTAGAGAGTTCCCTGGAAAATTCCTCGCCCAGGCCCTTGGTCCACAAGTCTATCCTGGGTACAGTGTCTGTGCCAGGCTGGGAGTGCTTCTGGGCAGTGTTCCCCAGGGGAAATCGCGTGGTCCTCTAGGTGGCAGGGAGGGCTCCTGTGTCCACGGACAGGTGCCCAGGGACCCTGTGGAACTGCTGTGACCTCTAAAGGGTGGGTCAGGTGAGCCAAGGGAGGTGTGTGCTTGGGAGCCTGAGTGCGCATGCGCGGCCCACGTATAGGCCCGAAACGAGCCAGCCGCGGCTCGGAGAAAAGCCATCTCCTGGGGGCCTCCCCATGTTCTTCCACTCCTCAAGCGTGACCCCTTTACGGATGGAGGAAAAGGGGGATCTTCGCAGTGGTGGGTTCGCGCCAGGGGGGTCTGCGGGTTTGCCTCCACGTACGCCAGGTGCCCGCACACCGGGCCCAGGTGTTTGAGCCCCGTGGAGGCAGAGGGCTGCTTATTGCTGGATGCAAGTGTCCTGCGGGGTCAAGGAACGGCATGGGCACTCCCCGGGCCACACAGGGCACCGGGCCCTTAGAGAGTTCCATGGGAAATCCCCCGCCCATGCCCCCGGTACCCAAGATGTCCTTAGCACACTGTCTGTGCGGGGCTGAAGGTACTGCTAGGCAGTGTGGCCTGTGGGAAATCGTGCGGTCCTCTGAGTGGCAGGGAGGGCTGCTGTTTCCCCGAACAGGTGCGCAGGGACCCTGTAAAACAGCTGTGACCTCTCAAGGTGGGTCATGTGACCCCTCAAGGGTGGGGCACGTGACCTCCCAAGGGTGGGTCAGGAGACCCCACAAGGGTGGGTCACGAGACCCCTCAAGGGTTGGTCACGTGACCCCAAAAGTGTAGGTCACGAGACCCCTCAAGGGTGGGTCACGAGACCCCTCAAGGGTGGGTCACGTGACCCCTCAGGGGTGGATCACGTGACCCCTCGGGAGTGGGTCACGTGACCCCTCGGGAGTGGGTCACGAGACCCCTCAGGGGTGGGTCACGTGACCCCTCGGGAGTGGGTCACGAGACCCCTCAGGGGTGTGTCACGTGACCCCTCAGGGGTGGGTCACGTGACCCCTCGGGAGTGGGTCACGAGACCCCTCAGGGGTGGGTCACGTGATACCTCTGGAGTGGGTCACGAGACACCTCAGGGGTGGGTCACGTGACACCTCCAGGGTGGCTCCCGTGACCCCTCAGGGGTGGGTGACGTGACCCCTCAACAGTGGTTCAGGAGACACGTCAAGGGTGGGTCCCGTGACCCGAGGGAGGCTTGTGGTGGGGAGCCTGAGTGCGCACGCGCGGCCCGCTTATAGGCCCGAAATGAGCCAGCCGCGGCTCGGAGAAAGGCCATCTCCTGGGGGCCTCCCCATGTTCCTCCACTCCTCAAGGAGGACCCCTTTACGGATGGAAGAAAAGGGGGATCTTCGCAGTGGTGGGTTCTGGCCAGAGGCGTCTGCGGGTTTGCCTGCACGTACGCCAGGTGCTCGCACAACGGGCCCAGGTGTTTGAGCCCCGTGGAGGCAGAGGGCTGCTTATTGCTGGATGATAGTGTCCTGCAGGGTTAAGGGACGGCGTGGGCACTCCCAGGGTCACAGAGGGCACCTGGCCTTTAGAGAGTTCCCTGGAAAATTCCTCGCCCAGGCCCTTGGTCCACAAGTCTATCCTGGGTACAGTGTCTGTGCCAGGCTGGGAGTGCTTCTGGGCAGTGTTCCCCAGGGGAAATCGCGTGGTCCTCTAGGTGGCAGGGAGGGCTCCTGTGTCCACGGACAGGTGCCCAGGGACCCTGTGGAACTGCTGTGACCTCTAAAGGGTGGGTCAGGTGAGCCAAGGGAGGTGTGTGCTTGGGAGCCTGAGTGCGCATGCGCGGCCCACGTATAGGCCCGACACGAGCCAGCCGCGGCTCGGAGAAAAGCCATCTCCTGGGGGCCTCCCCATGTTCTTCCACTCCTCAAGCGTGACCCCTTTACGGATGGAGGAAAAGGGGGATCTTCGCAGTGGTGGGTTCGCGCCAGGGGGGTCTGCGGGTTTGCCTCCACGTACGCCAGGTGCCCGCACACCGGGCCCAGGTGTTTGAGCCCCGTGGAGGCAGAGGGCTGCTTATTGCTGGATGCAAGTGTCCTGCGGGGTCAAGGAACGGCATGGGCACTCCCCGGGCCACACAGGGCACCGGGCCCTTAGAGAGTTCCATGGGAAATCCCCCGCCCATGCCCCCGGTACCCAAGTCTGTCCTTAGCACACTGTCTGTGCGGGGCTGAAGGTACTGCTAGGCAGTGTGGCCTGTGGGAAATCGTGCGGTCCTCTGAGTGGCAGGGAGGGCTGCTGTTTCCCCGAACAGGTGCGCAGGGACCCTGTAAAACAGCTGTGACCTCTGAAGGTGGGTCATGTGACCCCTCAAGGGTGGGGCACGTGACCTCCCAAGGGTGGGTCAGGAGACCCCACAAGGGTGGGTCACGGGACCCCTCAAGGGTTGGTCACGTGACCCCAAAAGGGTAGGTCCCGAGACCCCTCAAGGGTGGGTCACGTGACCCCTCAGGGGTGGGTCACGTGACCCCTCGGGAGTGGGTCACGAGACCCCTCAGGGGTGGGTCACGTGACCCCTCGGGAGTGGGTCACGAGACCCCTCAGGGGTGGGTCACGTGACCCCTCGGGAGTGGGTCACGAGACCCCTCAGGGGTGGGTCACGTGACCCCTCGGGAGTAGGTCACGAGACCTCTCAGGGGTGGGTCACGTGATACCTCTGGATTGGGTCATGAGACCCCTCAGGGGTGGGTCACGTGACCCCTCCGGGGTGGCTCCCGTGACCCCTCAGGGGTGGGTGACGTGACCCCTCAACAGTGGTTCAGGAGACACGTCAAGGGTGGGTCCCGTGACCCGAGGGAGGCTTGTGGTGGGGAGCCTGAGTGCGCACGCGCGCCCCGCTTATAGGCCCGAAATGAGCCAGCCGCGGCTCGGAGAAAAGCCATCTCCTGGGGGCCTCCCCATGTTCCTCCACTCCTCAAGGAGGACCCCTTTACGGATGGAAGAAAAGGGGGATCTTCGCAGTGGTGGGTTCCGGCCAGAGGCGTCTGCGGGTTTGCCTGCACGTACGCCAGGTGCTCGCACAACTGGCCCAGGTGTTTGAGCCCCGTGGAGGCAGAGGGCTGCTTATTGCTGGATGATAGTGTCCTGCAGGGTTAAGGGACGGCGTGGGCACTCCCAGGGCCACAGAGGGCACCTGGCCTTTAGAGAGTTCCCTGGAAAATTCCTCGCCAAGGCCCTTGGTCCACAAGTCTATCCTGGGTACAGTGTCTGTGCGAGGCTGGGAGTGCTTCTGGGCAGTGTTCCCCAGGGGAAATCGCGTGGTCCTCTAGGTGGCAGGGAGGGCTCCTGTGTCCACGGACAGGTGCCCAGGGACCCTGTGGAACTGCTGTGACCTCTAAAGGGTGGGTCAGGTGAGCCAAGGGAGGTGTGTGCTTGGGAGCCTGAGTGCGCATGCGCGGCCCACGTATAGGCCCGAAACGAGCCAGCCGCGGCTCGGAGAAAAGCCATCTCCTGGGGGCCTCCCCATGTTCTTCCACTCCTCAAGCGTGACCCCTTTACGGATGGAGGAAAAGGGGGATCTTCGCAGTGGTGGGTTCGCGCCAGGGGGGTCTGCGGGTTTGCCTCCACGTACGCCAGGTGCCCGCACACCGGGCCCAGGTGTTTGAGCCCCGTGGAGGCAGAGGGCTGCTTATTGCTGGATGCAAGTGTCCTGCGGGGTCAAGGAACGGCATGGGCACTCCCCGGGCCACACAGGGCACCGGGCCCTTAGAGAGTTCCATGGGAAATCCCCCGCCCATGCCCCCGGTACCCAAGTCTGTCCTTAGCACACTGTCTGTGCGGGGCTGAAGGTACTGCTAGGCAGTGTGGCCTGTGGGAAATCGTGCGGTCCTCTGAGTGGCAGGGAGGGCTGCTGTTTCCCCGAACAGGTGCCCAGGGACCCTGTAAAACAGCTGTGACCTCTCAAGGTGGGTCATGTGACCCCTCAAGGGTGGGGCACGTGACCTCCCAAGGGTGGGTCAGGAGACCCCACAAGGGTGGGTCACGAGACCCCTCAAGGGTTGGTCACGTGACCCCAAAAGGGTAGGTCACGAGACCCCTCAAGGGTGGGTCACGTGACCCCTCAGGGGTGGGTCACGTGACCCCTCGGGAGTGGGTCACGTGACCCCTCGGGAGTGGGTCACGAGACCCCTCAGGGGTGGGTCACGTGACCCCTCGGGAGTGGGTCACGAGACCCCTCATGGGTGGGTCACGTGATACCTCTGGAGTGGGTCACGAGACCCCTCAGGGGTGGGTCACGTGACCCCTCCGGGGTGGCTCCCGTGACGCCTCAGGGGTGGGTGACGTGACCCCTCAACAGTGGTTCAGGAGACACGTCAAGGGTGGGTCCCGTGACCCGAGGGAGGCTTGTGGTGGGGAGCCTGAGTGCGCACGCGCGGCCCGCTTATAGGCCCGAAATGAGCCAGCCGCGGCTCGGAGAAAAGCCATCTCCTGAGGGCCTCCCCATGTTCCTCCACTCCTCAAGGAGGACCCCTTTACGGATGGAAGAAAAGGGGGATCTTCGCAGTGGTGGGTTCCGGCCAGAGGCGTCTGCGGGTTTGCCTGCACGTACGCCAGGTGCTCGCACAACGGGCCCAGGTGTTTGAGCCCCGTGGAGGCAGAGGGCTGCTTATTGCTGGATGATAGTGTCCTGCAGGGTTAAGGGACGGCGTGGGCACTCCCAGGGCCACAGAGGGCACCTGGCCTTTAGAGAGTTCCCTGGAAAATTCCTCGCCCAGGCCCTTGGTCCACAAGTCTATCCTGCGTACAGTGTCTGTGCCAGGCTGGGAGTGCTTCTGGGCAGTGTTCCCCAGGGGAAATCGCGTGGTCCTCTAGGTGGCAGGGAGGGATCCTGTGTCCACGGACAGGTGCCCAGGGACCCTGTGGAACTGCTGTGACCTCTAAAGAGTGGGTCAGGTGAGCCAAGGGAGGTGTGTGCTTGGGAGCCTGAGTGCGCATGCGCGGCCCACGTATAGGCCCGAAACGAGCCAGCCGCGGCTCGGAGAAAAGCCATCTCCTGGGGGCCTCCCCATGTTCTTCCACTCCTCAAGCGTGACCCCTTTACGGATGGAGGAAAAGGGGGATCTTCGCAGTGGTGGGTTCGCGCCAGGGGGGTCTGCGGGTTTGCCTCCACGTACGCCAGGTGCCCGCACACCGGGCCCAGGTGTTTGAGCCCCGTGGAGGCAGAGGGCTGCTTATTGCTGGATGCAAGTGTCCTGCGGGGTCAAGGAACGGCATGGGCACTCCCCGGGCCACACAGGGCACCGGGCCCTTAGAGAGTTCCATGGGAAATCCCCCGCCCATGCCCCCGGTACCCAAGTCTGTCCTTAGCACACTGTCTGTGCGGGGCTGAAGGTACTGCTAGGCAGTGTGGCCTGTGGGAAATCGTGCGGTCCTCTGAGTGGCAGGGAGGGCTGCTGTTTCCCCGAACAGGTGCGCAGGGACCCTGTAAAACAGCTGTGACCTCTCAAGGTGGGTCATGTGACCCCTCAAGGGTGGGGCACGTGACCTCCCAAGGGTGGGTCAGAAGACCCGACAAGGGTGGGTCACGGGACCCCTCAAGGGTGGGTCACGAGACCCCTCAAGGGTTGGTCACGTGACCCCAAAAGGGTAGGTCACGAGACCCTTCAAGGGTGGGTCACGTGACCGTTAAGGGGTGGATCACGTGACCCCTCGGGAGTGGGTCACGTGACCCCTCGGGAGTGGGTCACGAGACCCCTCAGGGGTGTGTCACGTGACCCCTCAGGGGTGGGTCACGTGACCCCTCGGGAGTGGGTCACGAGACCCCTCAGGGGTGGGTCACGTGATACCTCTGGAGTGGGTCACGAGACACCTCAGGGGTGGGTCACGTGACACCTCCAGGGTGGCTCCCGTGACCCCTCAGGGGTGGGTGACGTGACCCCTCAACAGTGGTTCAGGAGACACGTCAAGGGTGGGTCCCGTGACCCGAGGGAGGCTTGTGGTGGGGAGCCTGAGTGCGCACGCGCGGCCCGCTTATAGGCCCGAAATGAGCCAGCCGCGGCTCGGAGAAAGGCCATCTCCTGGGGGCCTCCCCATGTTCCTCCACTCCTCAAGGAGGACCCCTTTACGGATGGAAGAAAAGGGGGATCTTCGCAGTGGTGGGTTCCGGCCAGAGGCGTCTGCGGGTTTGCCTGCACGTACGCCAGGTGCTCGCACAACGGGCCCAGGTGTTTGAGCCCCGTGGAGGCAGAGGGCTGCTTATTGCTGGATGATAGTGTCCTGCAGGGTTAAGGGACGGCGTGGGCACTCCCAGGGCCACAGAGGGCACCTGGCCTTTAGAGAGTTCCCTGGAAAATTCCCCGCCCAGGCCCCTGGTCCACAAGTCTATCCTGCGTACAGTGTCTGTGCGAGGCTGGGAGTGCTTCTGGGCAGTGTTCCCCAGGGGAAATCGCGTGGTCCTCTAGGTGGCAGGGAGGGCTCCTGTGTCCACGGACAGGTGCCCAGGGACCCTGTGGAACTGCTGTGACCTCTAAAGGGTGGGTCAGGTGAGCCAAGGGAGGTGTGTGCTTGGGAGCCTGAGTGCGCATGCGCGGCCCACAGATAGGCCCGAAAAGAGCCAGCCGCGGCTCGGAGAAAAGCCATCTCCTGGGGGCCTCCCCATGTTCTTCCACTCCTCAAGCGTGACCCCTTTACGGATGGAGGAAAAGGGGGATCTTCGCAGTGGTGGGTTCGCGCCAGGGGGGTCTGCGGGTTTGCCTCCACGTACGCCAGGTGCCCGCACACCGGGCCCAGGTGTTTGAGCCCCGTGGAGGCAGAGGGCTGCTTATTGCTGGATGCAAGTGTCCTGCGGGGTCAAGGAACGGCATGGGCACTCCCCGGGCCACACAGGGCACCGGGCCCTTAGAGAGTTCCATGGGAAATCCCCCGCCCATGCCCCCGGTACCCAAGTCTGTCCTTAGCACACTGTCTGTGCGGGGCTGAAGGTACTGCTAGGCAGTGTGGCCTGTGGGAAATCGTGCGGTCCTCTGAGTGGCAGGGAGGGCTGCTGTTTCCCCGAACAGGTGCGCAGGGACCCTGTAAAACAGCTGTGACCTCTCAAGGTGGGTCATGTGACCCCTCAAGGGTGGGGCACGTGACCTCCCAAGGGTGGGTCAGGAGACCCCACAAGGGTGGGTCACGGGACCCCTCAAGGGTTGGTCACGTGACCCCAAAAAGGGTAGGTCACGAGACCCCTCAAGGGTGGGTCACGTGACCCCTCAGGGGTGGGTCACGTGACCCCTCGGGAGTGGGTCACGAGACCCCTCAGGGGTGGGTCACGTGACCCCTCGGGAGTGGGTCACGAGACCCCTCAGGGGTGGGTCACGTGACCCCTCGGGAGTGGGTCACGAGACCCCTCAGGGGTGGGTCACGTGACCCCTCGGGAGTGGGTCACGAGACCCCTCAGGGGTGGGTCACGTGACCCCTCGGGAGTGGGTCACGAGACCCCTCAGGGGTGGGTCACGTGACCCCTCGGGAGTGGGTCACGAGACCTCTCAGGGGTGGGTCACGTGATACCTCTGGAGTGGGTCACGAGACCCCTCAGGGGTGGGTCACGTGACCCCTCCGGGGTGGCTCCCGTGACCCCTCAGGGGTGGGTGACGTGACCCCTCAACAGTGGTTCAGGAGACACGTCAAGGGTGGGTCCCGTGACCCGAGGGAGGCTTGTGGTGGGGAGCCTGAGTGCGCACGCGCGGCCCGCTTATAGGCCCGAAATGAGCCAGCCGCGGCTCGGAGAAAGGCCATCTCCTGGGGGCCTCCCCATGTTCCTCCACTCCTCAAGGAGGACCCCTTTACGGATGGAAGAAAAGGGGGATCTTCGCAGTGGTGGGTTCGGGCCAGAGCGGTCTGCGGGTTTGCCTGCACGTACGCCAGGTGCTCGCACAACGGGCCCAGGTGTTTGAGCCCCGTGGAGGCAGAGGGCTGCTTATTGCTGGATGATAGTGTCCTGCAGGGTTAAGGGACGGCGTGGGCACTCCCAGGGCCACAGAGGGCACCTGGCCTTTAGAGAGTTCCCTGGAAAATTCCTCGCCCAGGCCCTTGGTCCACAAGTCTATCCTGGGTACAGTGTCTGTGCCAGGCTGGGAGTGCTTCTGGGCAGTGTTCCCCAGGGGAAATCGCGTGGTCCTCTAGGTGGCAGGGAGGGCTCCTGTGTCCACGGACAGGTGCCCAGGGACCCTGTGGAACTGCTGTGACCTCTAAAGGGTGGGTCAGGTGAGCCAAGGGAGGTGTGTGCTTGGGAGCCTGAGTGCGCATGCGCGGCCCACGTATAGGCCCGAAACGAGCCAGCCGCGGCTCGGAGAAAAGCCATCTCCTGGGGGCCTCCCCATGTTCTTCCACTCCTCAAGCGTGACCCCTTTACGGATGGAGGAAAAGGGGGATCTTCGCAGTGGTGGGTTCGCGCCAGGGGGGTCTGCGGGTTTGCCTCCACGTACGCCAGGTGCCCGCACACCGGGCCCAGGTGTTTGAGCCCCGTGGAGGCAGAGGGCTGCTTATTGCTGGATGCAAGTGTCCTGCGGGGTCAAGGAACGGCATGGGCACTCCCCGGGCCACACAGGGCACCGGGCCCTTAGAGAGTTCCATGGGAAATCCCCCGCCCATGCCCCCGGTACCCAAGTCTGTCCTTAGCACACTGTCTGTGCGGGGCTGAAGGTACTGCTAGGCAGTGTGGCCTGTGGGAAATCGTGCGGTCCTCTGAGTGGCAGGGAGGGCTGCTGTTTCCCCGAACAGGTGCGCAGGGACCCTGTAAAACAGCTGTGACCTCTCAAGGTGGGTCATGTGACCCCTCAAGGGTGGGGCACGTGACCTCCCAAGGGTGGGTCAGGAGACCCCACAAGGGTGGGTCACGGGACCCCTCAAGGGTTGGTCACGTGACCCCAAAAGGGTAGGTCCCGAGACCCCTCAAGGGTGGGTCACGTGACCCCTCAGGGGTGGGTCACGTGACCCCTCGGGAGTGGGTCACGAGACCCCTCAGGGGTGGGTCACGTGACCCCTCGGGAGTGGGTCACGAGACCCCTCAGGGGTGGGTCACGTGACCCCTCGGGAGTGGGTCACGTGACCCCTCGGGAGTGGGTCACGAGACCCCTCAGGGGTGGGTCACGTGATACCTCTGGAGTGGGTCACGAGACACCTCAGGGGTGGGTCACGTGACACCTCCAGGGTGGCTCCCGTGACCCCTCAGGGGTGGGTGACGTGACCCCTCAACAGTGGTTCAGGAGACACGTCAAGGGTGGGTCCCGTGACCCGAGGGAGGCTTGTGGTGGGGAGCCTGAGTGCGCACGCGCGGCCCGCTTATAGGCCCGAAATGAGCCAGCCGCGGCTCGGAGAAAGGCCATCTCCTGGGGGCCTCCCCATGTTCCTCCACTCCTCAAGGATGACCCCTTTACGGATGGAAGAAAAGGGGGATCTTCGCAGTGGTGGGTTCCGGCCAGAGGCGTCTGCGGGTTTGCCTGCACGTACGCCAGGTGCTCGCACAACGGGCCCAGGTGTTTGAGCCCCGTGGAGGCAGAGGGCTGCTTATTGCTGGATGCAAGTGTCCTGCGGGGTCAAGGAACGGCATGGGCACTCCCCGGGCCACACAGGGCACCGGGCCCTTAGAGAGTTCCATGGGAAATCCCCCGCCCATGCCCCCGGTACCCAAGTCTGTCCTTAGCACACTGTCTGTGCGGGGCTGAAGGTACTGCTAGGCAGTGTGGCCTGTGGGAAATCGTGCGGTCCTCTGAGTGGCAGGGAGGGCTGCTGTTTCCCCGAACAGGTGCGCAGGGACCCTGTAAAACAGCTGTGACCTCTGAAGGTGGGTCATGTGACCCCTCAAGGGTGGGGCACGTGACCTCCCAAGGGTGGGTCAGGAGACCCCACAAGGGTGGGTCACGGGACCCCTCAAGGGTTGGTCACGTGACCCCAAAAAGGGTAGGTCACGAGACCCCTCAAGGGTGGGTCACGTGACCCCTCAGGGGTGGGTCACATGACCCCTCGGGAGTGGGTCACGAGACCCCTCAGGGGTGGGTCACGTGACCCCTCGGGAGTGGGTCACGAGACCCCTCAGGGGTGGGTCACGTGACCCCTCGGGAGTGGGTCACGAGACCCCTCAGGGGTGGGTCACGTGACCCCTCGGGAGTGGGTCACGAGACCCCTCAGGGGTGGGTCACGTGACCCCTCGGGAGTGGGTCACGAGACCCCTCAGGGGTGGGTCACGTGACCCCTCGGGAGTGGGTCACGAGACCTCTCAGGGGTGGGTCACGTGATACCTCTGGAGTGGGTCACGAGACCCCTCAGGGGTGGGTCACGTGACCCCTCCGGGGTGGCTCCCGTGACCCCTCAGGGGTGGGTGACGTGACCCCTCAACAGTGGTTCAGGAGACACGTCAAGGGTGGGTCCCGTGACCCGAGGGAGGCTTGTGGTGGGGAGCCTGAGTGCGCACGCGCGGCCCGCTTATAGGCCCGAAATGAGCCAGCCGCGGCTCGGAGAAAGGCCATCTCCTGGGGGCCTCCCCATGTTCCTCCACTCCTCAAGGAGGACCCCTTTACGGATGGAAGAAAAGGGGGATCTTCGCAGTGGTGGGTTCGGGCCAGAGCGGTCTGCGGGTTTGCCTGCACGTACGCCAGGTGCTCGCACAACGGGCCCAGGTGTTTGAGCCCCGTGGAGGCAGAGGGCTGCTTATTGCTGGATGATAGTGTCCTGCAGGGTTAAGGGACGGCGTGGGCACTCCCAGGGCCACAGAGGGCACCTGGCCTTTAGAGAGTTCCCTGGAAAATTCCTCGCCCAGGCCCTTGGTCCACAAGTCTATCCTGGGTACAGTGTCTGTGCCAGGCTGGGAGTGCTTCTGGGCAGTGTTCCCCAGGGGAAATCGCGTGGTCCTCTAGGTGGCAGGGAGGGCTCCTGTGTCCACGGACAGGTGCCCAGGGACCCTGTGGAACTGCTGTGACCTCTAAAGGGTGGGTCAGGTGAGCCAAGGGAGGTGTGTGCTTGGGAGCCTGAGTGCGCATGCGCGGCCCACATATAGGCCCGAAACGAGCCAGCCGCGGCTCGGAGAAAAGCCATCTCCTGGGGGCCTCCCCATGTTCTTCCACTCCTCAAGCGTGACCCCTTTACGGATGGAGGAAAAGGGGGATCTTCGCAGTGGTGGGTTCGCGCCAGGGGGGTCTGCGGGTTTGCCTCCACGTACGCCAGGTGCCCGCACACCGGGCCCAGGTGTTTGAGCCCCGTGGAGGCAGAGGGCTGCTTATTGCTGGATGCAAGTGTCCTGCGGGGTCAAGGAACGGCATGGGCACTCCCCGGGCCACACAGGGCACCGGGCCCTTAGAGAGTTCCATGGGAAATCCCCCGCCCATGCCCCCGGTACCCAAGTCTGTCCTTAGCACACTGTCTGTGCGGGGCTGAAGGTACTGCTAGGCAGTGTGGCCTGTGGGAAATCGTGCGGTCCTCTGAGTGGCAGGGAGGGCTGCTGTTTCCCCGAACAGGTGCGCAGGGACCCTGTAAAACAGCTGTGACCTCTCAAGGTGGGTCATGTGACCCCTCAAGGGTGGGGCACGTGACCTCCCAAGGGTGGGTCAGGAGACCCCACAAGGGTGGGTCACGGGACCCCTCAAGGGTTGGTCACGTGACCCCAAAAGGGTAGGTCCCGAGACCCCTCAAGGGTGGGTCACGTGACCCCTCAGGGGTGGGTCACGTGACCCCTCGGGAGTGGGTCACGAGACCCCTCAGGGGTGGGTCACGTGACCCCTCGGGAGTGGGTCACGAGACCCCTCAGGGGTGGGTCACGTGACCCCTCGGGAGTGGGTCACGAGACCCCTCAGGGGTAGGTCACGTGAACCCCTCGGGAGTGGGTCACGAGACCTCTCAGGGGTGGGTCACGTGATACCTCTGGATTGGGTCACGAGACCCCTCAGGGGTGGGTCACGTGACCCCTCCGGGGTGGCTCCCGTGACCCCTCAGGGGTGGGTGACGTGACCCCTCAACAGTGGTTCAGGAGACACGTCAAGGGTGGGTCCCGTGACCCGAGGGAGGCTTGTGGTGGGGAGCCTGAGTGCGCACGCGCGCCCCGCTTATAGGCCCGAAATGAGCCAGCCGCGGCTCGGAGAAAAGCCATCTCCTGGGGGCCTCCCCATGTTCCTCCACTCCTCAAGGAGGACCCCTTTACGGATGGAAGAAAAGGGGGATCTTCGCAGTGGTGGGTTCCGGCCAGAGGCGTCTGCGGGTTTGCCTGCACGTACGCCAGGTGCTCGCACAACGGGCCCAGGTGTTTGAGCCCCGTGGAGGCAGAGGGCTGCTTATTGCTGGATGATAGTGTCCTGCAGGGTTAAGGGACGGCGTGGGCACTCCCAGGGCCACAGAGGGCACCTGGCCTTTAGAGAGTTCCCTGGAAAATTCCTCGCCCAGGCCCTTGGTCCACAAGTCTATCCTGGGTACAGTGTCTGTGCGAGGCTGGGAGTGCTTCTGGGCAGTGTTCCCCAGGGGAAATCGCGTGGTCCTCTAGGTGGCAGGGAGGGCTCCTGTGTCCACGGACAGGTGCCCAGGGACCCTGTGGAACTGCTGTGACCTCTAAAGGGTGGGTCAGGTGAGCCAAGGGAGGTGTGTGCTTGGGAGCCTGAGTGCGCATGCGCGGCCCACGTATAGGCCCGAAACGAGCCAGCCGCGGCTCGGAGAAAAGCCATCTCCTGGGGGCCTCCCCATGTTCTTCCACTCCTCAAGCGTGACCCCTTTACGGATGGAGGAAAAGGGGGATCTTCGCAGTGGTGGGTTCGCGCCAGGGGGGTCTGCGGGTTTGCCTCCACGTACGCCAGGTGCCCGCACACCGGGCCCAGGTGTTTGAGCCCCGTGGAGGCAGAGGGCTGCTTATTGCTGGATGCAAGTGTCCTGCGGGGTCAAGGAACGGCATGGGCACTCCCCGGGCCACACAGGGCACCGGGCCCTTAGAGAGTTCCATGGGAAATCCCCCGCCCATGCCCCCGGTACCCAAGTCTGTCCTTAGCACACTGTCTGTGCGGGGCTGAAGGTACTGCTAGGCAGTGTGGCCTGTGGGAAATCGTGCGGTCCTCTGAGTGGCAGGGAGGGCTGCTGTTTCCCCGAACAGGTGCGCAGGGACCCTGTAAAACAGCTGTGACCTCTCAAGGTGGGTCATGTGACCCCTCAAGGGTGGGGCACGTGACCTCCCAAGGGTGGGTCAGGAGACCCCACAAGGGTGGGTCACGAGACCCCTCAAGGGTTGGTCACGTGACCCCAAAAGGGTAGGTCACGAGACCCCTCAAGGGTGGGTCACGTGACCCCTCAGGGGTGGGTCACGTGACCCCTTGGGAGTGGGTCACGTGACCCCTCGGGAGTGGGTCACGAGACCCCTCAGGGGTGGGTCACGTGACCCCTCGGGAGTGGGTCACGAGACCCCTCATGGGTGGGTCACGTGATACCTCTGGAGTGGGTCACGAGACCCCTCAGGGGTGGGTCACGTGACCCCTCCGGGGTGGCTCCCGTGACGCCTCAGGGGTGGGTGACGTGACCCCTCAACAGTGGTTCAGGAGACACGTCAAGGGTGGGTCCCGTGACCCGAGGGAGGCTTGTGGTGGGGAGCCTGAGTGCGCACGCGCGGCCCGCTTATAGGCCCGAAATGAGCCAGCCGCGGCTCGGAGAAAAGCCATCTCCTGAGGGCCTCCCCATGTTCCTCCACTCCTCAAGGAGGACCCTTTACGGATGGAAGAAAAGGGGGATCTTCGCAGTGGTGGGTTCCGGCCAGAGGCGTCTGCGGGTTTGCCTGCACGTACGCCAGGTGCTCGCACAACGGGCCCAGGTGTTTGAGCCCCGTGGAGGCAGAGGGCTGCTTATTGCTGGATGATAGTGTCCTGCAGGGTTAAGGGACGGCGTGGGCACTCCCAGGGCCACAGAGGGCACCTGGCCTTTAGAGAGTTCCCTGGAAAATTCCTCGCCCAGGCCCTTGGTCCACAAGTCTATCCTGCGTACAGTGTCTGTGCGACGCTGGGAGTGCTTCTGGGCAGTGTTCCCCAGGGGAAATCGCGTGGTCCTCTAGGTGGCAGGGAGGGCTCCTGTGGCCACGGACAGGTGCCCAGGGACCCTGTGGAACTGCTGTGACCTCTAAAGGGTGGGTCAGGTGAGCCAAGGGAGGTGTGTGCTTGGGAGCCTGAGTGCGCATGCGCGGCCCACGTATAGGCCCGAAAAGAGCCAGCCGCGGCTCGGAGAAAAGCCATCTCCTGGGGGCCTCCCCATGTTCTTCCACTCCTCAAGCGTGACCCCTTTACGGATGGAGGAAAAGGGGGATCTTCGCAGTGGTGGGTTCGCGCCAGGGGGGTCTGCGGGTTTGCCTCCACGTACGCCAGGTGCCCGCACACCGGGCCCAGGTGTTTGAGCCCCGTGGAGGCAGAGGGCTGCTTATTGCTGGATGCAAGTGTCCTGCGGGGTCAAGGAACGGCATGGGCACTCCCCGGGCCACACAGGGCACCGGGCCCTTAGAGAGTTCCATGGGAAATCCCCCGCCCATGCCCCCGGTACCCAAGTCTGTCCTTAGCACACTGTCTGTGCGGGGCTGAAGGTACTGCTAGGCAGTGTGGCCTGTGGGAAATCGTGCGGTCCTCTGAGTGGCAGGGAGGGCTGCTGTTTCCCCGAACAGGTGCGCAGGGACCCTGTAAAACAGCTGTGACCTCTGAAGGTGGGTCATGTGACCCCTCAAGGGTGGGGCACTTGACCTCCCAAGGGTGGGTCAGGAGACCCCACAAGGGTGGGTCACGGGACCCCTCAAGGGTTGGTCACGTGACCCCAAAAAGGGTAGGTCACGAGACCCCTCAAGGGTGGGTCACGTGACCCCTCAGGGGTGGGTCACGTGACCCCTCGGGAGTGGGTCACGAGACCCCTCAGGGGTGGGTCACGTGACCCCTCGGGAGTGGGTCACGAGACCCCTCAGGGGTGGGTCACGTGACCCCTCGGGAGTGGGTCACGAGACCCCTCAGGGGTGGGTCACGTGACCCCTCGGGAGTGGGTCACGAGACCCCTCAGGGGTGGGTCACGTGACCCCTCGGGAGTGGGTCACGAGACCCCTCAGGGGTGGGTCACGTGACCCCTCGGGAGTGGGTCACGAGACCTCTCAGGGGTGGGTCACGTGATACCTCTGGAGTGGGTCACGAGACCCCTCAGGGGTGGGTCACGTGACCCCTCCGGGGTGGCTCCCTTGACGCCTCAGGGGTGGGTGACGTGACCCCTCAACAGTGGTTCAGGAGACACGTCAAAAGTGGGTCCCGTGACCCGAGGGAGGCTTGTGGTGGGGAGCCTGAGTGCGCACGCGCGGCCCGCTTATAGGCCCGAAATGAGCCAGCCGCGGCTCGGAGAAAGGCCATCTCCTGGGGGCCTCCCCATGTTCCTCCACTCCTCAAGGAGGACCCCTTTACGGATGCAAGAAAAGGGGGATCTTCGCAGTGGTGGGTTCCGGCCAGAGGCGTCTGCGGGTTTGCCTGCACGTACGCCAGGTGCTCGCACAACGGGCCCAGGTGTTTGAGCCCCGTGGAGGCAGAGGGCTGCTTATTGCTGGATGATAGTGTCCTGCAGGGTTAAGGGACGGCGTGGGCACTCCCAGGGCCACAGAGGGCACCTGGCCTTTAGGGAGTTCCCTGGAATATTCCCCGCCCAGGCCCCTGGTCCACAAGTCTATCCTGCGTACAGTGTCTGTGCGAGGCTGGGAGTGCTTCTGGGCAGTGTTCCCCAGGGGAAATCGCGTGGTCCTCTAGGTGGCAGGGAGGGCTCCTGTGTCCACGGACAGGTGCCCAGGGACCCTGTGGAACTGCTGTGACCTCTAAAGGGTGGGTCAGGTGAGCCAAGGGAGGTGTGTGCTTGGGAGCCTGAGTGCGCATGCGCGGCCCACGTATAGGCCCGAAACGAGCCAGCCGCGGCTCGGAGAAAAGCCATCTCCTGGGGGCCTCCCCATGTTCTTCCACTCCTCAAGCGTGACCCCTTTACGGATGGAGGAAAAGGGGGATCTTCGCAGTGGTGGGTTCGCGCCAGGGGGGTCTGCGGGTTTGCCTCCACGTACGCCAGGTGCCCGCACACCGGGCCCAGGTGTTTGAGCCCCGTGGAGGCAGAGGGCTGCTTATTGCTGGATGTAAGTGTCCTGCGGGGTCAAGGAACGGCATGGGCACTCCCCGGGCCACACAGGGCACCGGGCCCTTAGAGAGTTCCATGGGAAATCCCCCGCCCATGCCCCCGGTACCCAAGTCTGTCCTTAGCACACTGTCTGTGCGGGGCTGAAGGTACTGCTAGGCAGTGTGGCCTGTGGGAAATCGTGCGGTCCTCTGAGTGGCAGGGAGGGCTGCTGTTTCCCCGAACAGGTGCGCAGGGACCCTGTAAAACAGCTGTGACCTCTGAAGGTGGGTCATGTGACCCCTCAAGGGTGGGGCACGTGACCTCCCAAGGGTGGGTCAGGAGACCCCACAAGGGTGGGTCACGGGACCCCTCAAGGGTTGGTCACGTGACCCCAAAAAGGGTAGGTCACGAGACCCCTCAAGGGTGGGTCACGTGACCCCTCAGGGGTGGGTCACGTGACCCCTCGGGAGTGGGTCACGAGACCCCTCAGGGGTGGGTCACGTGACCCCTCGGGAGTGGGTCACGAGACCCCTCAGGGGTGGGTCACGTGACCCCTCGGGAGTGGGTCACGAGACCCCTCAGGGGTGGGTCACGTGACCCCTCGGGAGTGGGTCACGAGACCCCTCAGGGGTGGGTCACGTGACCCCTCGGGAGTGGGTCACGAGACCCCTCAGGGGTGGGTCACGTGACCCCTCGGGAGTGGGTCACGAGACCTCTCAGGGGTGGGTCACGTGATACCTCTGGAGTGGGTCACGAGACCCCTCAGGGGTGGGTCACGTGACCCCTCCGGGGTGGCTCCCTTGACGCCTCAGGGGTGGGTGACGTGACCCCTCAACAGTGGTTCAGGAGACACGTCAAAAGTGGGTCCCGTGACCCGAGGGAGGCTTGTGGTGGGGAGCCTGAGTGCGCACGCGCGGCCCGCTTATAGGCCCGAAATGAGCCAGCCGCGGCTCGGAGAAAAGCCATCTCCTGAGGGCCTCCCCATGTTCCTCCACTCCTCAAGGAGGACCCCTTTACGGATGGAAGAAAAGGGGGATCTTCGCAGTGGTGGGTTCGGGCCAGAGCGGTCTGCGGGTTTGCCTGCACGTACACCAGGTGCTCGCACAACGGGCCCAGGTGTTTGAGCCCCGTGGAGGCAGAGGGATGCTTATTGCTGGATGATAGTGTCCTGCAGGGTTAAGGGACGGCGTGGGCACTCCCAGGGCGACAGAGGGCACCTGGCCTTTAGAGAGTTCCCTGGAAAATTCCCCGCCCTGGCCCCTGGTCCACAAGTCTATCCTGCGTACAGTGTCTGTGCGACGCTGGGAGTGCTTCTGGGCAGTGTTCCCCAGGGGAAATCGCGTGGTCCTCTAGGTGGCAGGGAGGGCTCCTGTGTCCACGGACAGGTGCCCAGGGACCCTGTGGAACTGCTGTGACCTCTAAAGGGTGGGTCAGGTGAGCCAAGGGAGGTGTGTGCTTGGGAGCCTGAGTGCGCATGCGCGGCCCACGTATAGGCCCGAAACGAGCCAGCCGCGGCTCGGAGAAAAGCCATCTCCTGGGGGCCTCCCCATGTTCTTCCACTCCTCAAGCGTGACCCCTTTACGGATGGAGGAAAAGGGGGATCTTCGCAGTGGTGGGTTCGCGCCAGAGGGGTCTGCGGGTTTGCCTCCACGTACGCCAGGTGCCCGCACACCGGGCCCAGGTGTTTGAGCCCCGTGGAGGCAGAGGGCTGCTTATTGCTGGATGCAAGTGTCCTGCGGGGTCAAGGAACGGCATGGGCACTCCCCGGGCCACACAGGGCACCGGGCCCTTAGAGAGTTCCATGGGAAATCCCCCGCCCATGCCCCCGGTACCCAAGTCTGTCCTTAGCACACTGTCTGTGCGGGGCTGAAGGTACTGCTAGGCAGTGTGGCCTGTGGGAAATCGTGCGGTCCTCTGAGTGGCAGGGAGGGCTGCTGTTTCCCCGAACAGGTGCGCAGGGACCCTGTAAAACAGCTGTGACCTCTCAAGGTGGGTCATGTGACCCCTCAAGGGTGGGGCACGTGACCTCCCAAGGGTGGGTCAGGAGACCCCACAAGGGTGGGTCACGGGACCCCTCAAGGGTGGGTCACGAGACCCCTCAAGGGTTGGTCACGTGACCCCAAAAAAGTAGGTCACGAGACCCCTCAAGGGTGGGTCACGTGACCCCTCAGGGGTGGGTCACGTGACCCCTCGGGAGTGGGTCACGAGACCCCTCAGGGATGGGTCACGTGACCCCTCGGGAGTGGGTCACGAGACCCCTCAGGGGTGGGTCACGTGACCCCTCGGGAGTGGGTCACGAGACCCCTCAGGGGTTGGTCACGTGACCCCTCGGGAGTGGGTCACGAGACCTCTCAGGGGTGGGTCACGTGATACCTCTGGAGTGGGTCACGAGACCCCTCAGGGGTGGGTCACGTGACCCCTCCGGGGTGGCTCCCGTGACCCCTCAGGGGTGGGTGACGTGACCCCTCAACAGTGGTTCAGGAGACACGTCAAGGGTGGGTCCCGTGACCCGAGGGAGGCTTGTGGTGGGGAGCCTGAGTGCGCACGCGCGGCCCGCTTATAGGCCCGAAATGAGCCAGCCGCGGCTCGGAGAAAGGCCATCTCCTGGGGGCCTCCCCATGTTCCTCCACTCCTCAAGGAGGACCCCTTTACGGATGGAAGAAAAGGGGGATCTTCGCAGTGGTGGGTTCCGGCCAGAGGCGTCTGCGGGTTTGCCTGCACGTACGCCAGGTGCTCGCACAACGGGCCCAGGTGTTTGAGCCCCGTGGAGGCAGAGGGCTGCTTATTGCTGGATGATAGTGTCCTGCAGGGTTAAGGGACGGCGTGGGCACTCCCAGGGCCACAGAGGGCACCTGGCCTTTAGAGAGTTCCCTGGAAAATTCCTCGCCCAGGCCCTTGGTCCACAAGTCTATCCTGGGTACAGTGTCTGTGCCAGGCTGGGAGTGCTTCTGGGCAGTGTTCCCCAGGGGAAATCGCGTGGTCCTCTAGGTGGCAGGGAGGGCTCCTGTGTCCACGGACAGGTGCCCAGGGACCCTGTGGAACTGCTGTGACCTCTAAAGGGTGGGTCAGGTGAGCCAAGGGAGGTGTGTGCTTGGGAGCCTGAGTGCGCATGCGCGGCCCACGTATAGGCCCGAAACGAGCCAGCCGCGGCTCGGAGAAAAGCCATCTCCTGGGGGCCTCCCCATGTTCTTCCACTCCTCAAGCGTGACCCCTTTACGGATGGAGGAAAAGGGGGATCTTCGCAGTGGTGGGTTCGCGCCAGGGGGGTCTGCGGGTTTGCCTCCACGTACGCCAGGTGCCCGCACACCGGGCCCAGGTGTTTGAGCCCCGTGGAGGCAGAGGGCTGCTTATTGCTGGATGCAAGTGTCCTGCGGGGTCAAGGAACGGCATGGGCACTCCCCGGGCCACACAGGGCACCGGGCCCTTAGAGAGTTCCATGGGAAATCCCCCGCCCATGCCCCCGGTACCCAAGTCTGTCCTTAGCACACTGTCTGTGCGGGGCTGAAGGTACTGCTAGGCAGTGTGGCCTGTGGGAAATCGTGCGGTCCTCTGAGTGGCAGGGAGGGCTGCTGTTTCCCCGAACAGGTGCGCAGGGACCCTGTAAAACAGCTGTGACCTCTGAAGGTGGGTCATGTGACCCCTCAAGGGTGGGGCACGTGACCTCCCAAGGGTGGGTCAGGAGAC
This sequence comes from Desmodus rotundus, assembly GCF_022682495.2. Taxonomy (NCBI): domain Eukaryota; kingdom Metazoa; phylum Chordata; class Mammalia; order Chiroptera; family Phyllostomidae; genus Desmodus; species Desmodus rotundus. Next base: position 9,959 of record NW_026527677.1, on the reverse strand, counting down.
CCCACAAGGGTGGGTCACGGGACCCCTCAAGGGTTGGTCACGTGACCCCAAAAGGGTAGGTCCCGAGACCCCTCAAGGGTGGGGCACGTGACCTCCCAAGGGTGGGTCAGAAGACCCGACAAGGGTGGGTCACGGGACCCCTCAAGGGTGGGTCACGAGACCCCTCAAGGGTTGGTCACGTTACCCCAAAAGGGTAGGTCACGAGACCCCTCAAGGGTGGGTCACGTGACTGTTAAGGGGTGGATCACGTGACCCCTCGGGAGTGGGTCACGTGACCCCTCGGGAGTGGGTCACGAGACCCCTCAGGGGTGGGTCACGTGACCCCTCGGGAGTGGGTCACGAGACCCCTCAGGGGTGTGTCACGTGACCCCTCAGGGGTGGGTCACGTGACCCCTCGGGAGTGGGTCACGAGACCCCTCAGGGGTGGGTCACGTGATACCTCTGGAGTGGGTCACGAGACAACTCAGGGGTGGGTCACGTGACACCTCCAGGGTGGCTCCCGTGACCCCTCAGGGGTGGGTGACGTGACCCCTCAACAGTGGTTCAGGAGACACGTCAAGGGTGGGTCCCGTGACCCGAGGGAGGCTTGTGGTGGGGAGCCTGAGTGCGCACGCGCGGCCCGCTTATAGGCCCGAAATGAGCCAGCCGCGGCTCGGAGAAAGGCCATCTCCTGGGGGCCTCCCCATGTTCCTCCACTCCTCAAGGAGGACCCCTTTACGGATGGAAGAAAAGGGGGATCTTCGCAGTGGTGGGTTCCGGCCAGAGGCGTCTGCGGGTTTGCCTGCACTTACGCCAGGTGCTCGCACAACGGGCCCAGGTGTTTGAGCCCCGTGGAGGCAGAGGGCTGCTTATTGCTGGATGATAGTGTCCTGCAGGTTAAGGGACGGCGTGGGCACTCCCAGGGCCACAGAGGGCACCTGGCCTTTAGAGAGTTCCCTGGAAAATTCCTCGCCCAGGCCCTTGGTCCACAAGTCTATCCTGGGTACAGTGTCTGTGCCAGGCTGGGAGTGCTTCTGGGCAGTGTTCCCCAGGGGAAATCGCGTGGTCCTCTAGGTGGCAGGGAGGGCTCCTGTGTCCACGGACAGGTGCCCAGGGACCCTGTGGAACTGCTGTGACCTCTAAAGGGTGGGTCAGGTGAGCCAAGGGAGGTGTGTGCTTGGGAGCCTGAGTGCGCATGCGCGGCCCACGTATAGGCCCGAAACGAGCCAGCCGCGGCTCGGAGAAAAGCCATCTCCTGGGGGCCTCCCCATGTTCTTCCACTCCTCAAGCGTGACCCCTTTACGGATGGAGGAAAAGGGGGATCTTCGCAGTGGTGGGTTCGCGCCAGGGGGGTCTGCGGGTTTGCCTCCACGTACGCCAGGTGCCCGCACACCGGGCCCAGGTGTTTGAGCCCCGTGGAGGCAGAGGGCTGCTTATTGCTGGATGCAAGTGTCCTGCGGGGTCAAGGAACGGCATGGGCACTCCCCGGGCCACACAGGGCACCGGGCCCTTAGAGAGTTCCATGGGAAATCCCCCGCCCATGCCCCCGGTACCCAAGTCTGTCCTTAGCACACTGTCTGTGCGGGGCTGAAGGTACTGCTAGGCAGTGTGGCCTGTGGGAAATCGTGCGGTCCTCTGAGTGGCAGGGAGGGCTGCTGTTTCCCCGAACAGGTGCGCAGGGACCCTGTAAAACAGCTGTGACCTCTCAAGGTGGGTCATGTGACCCCTCAAGGGTGGGGCACGTGACCTCCCAAGGGTGGGTCAGGAGACCCCACAAGGGTGGGTCACGAGACCCCTCAAGGGTTGGTCACGTGACCCCAAAAGTGTAGGTCACGAGACCCCTCAAGGGTGGGTCACGAGACCCCTCAAGGGTGGGTCACGTGACCCCTCAGGGGTGGATCACGTGACCCCTCGGGAGTGGGTCACGTGACCCCTCGGGAGTGGGTCACGAGACCCCTCAGGGGTGGGTCACGTGACCCCTCGGGAGTGGGTCACGAGACCCCTCAGGGGTGTGTCACGTGACCCCTCAGGGGTGGGTCACGTGACCCCTCGGGAGTGGGTCACGAGACCCCTCAGGGGTGGGTCACGTGATACCTCTGGAGTGGGTCACGAGACACCTCAGGGGTGGGTCACGTGACACCTCCAGGGTGGCTCCCGTGACCCCTCAGGGGTGGGTGACGTGACCACTCAACAGTGGTTCAGGAGACACGTCAAGGGTGGGTCCCGTGACCCGAGGGAGGCTTGTGGTGGGGAGCCTGAGTGCGCACGCGCGGCCCGCTTATAGGCCCGAAATGAGCCAGCCGCGGCCGGAGAAAGGCCATCTCCTGGGGGCCTCCCCATGTTCCTCCACTCCTCAAGGAGGACCCCTTTACGGATGGAAGAAAAGGGGGATCTTCGCAGTGGTGGGTTCCGGCCAGAGGCGTCTGCGGGTTTGCCTGCACGTACGCCAGGTGCTCGCACAACGGGCCCAGGTGTTTGAGCCCCGTGGAGGCAGAGGGCTGCTTATTGCTGGATGATAGTGTCCTGCAGGGTTAAGGGACGGCGTGGGCAGTCCCAGGGCCACAGAGGGCACCTGGCCTTTAGAGAGTTCCCTGGAAAATTCCTCGCCCAGGCCCTTGGTCCACAAGTCTATCCTGGGTACAGTGTCTGTGCCAGGCTGGGAGTGCTTCTGGGCAGTGTTCCCCAGGGGAAATCGCGTGGTCCTCTAGGTGGCAGGGAGGGCTCCTGTGTCCACGGACAGGTGCCCAGGGACCCTGTGGAACTGCTGTGACCTCTAAAGGGTGGGTCAGGTGAGCCAAGGGAGGTGTGTGCTTGGGAGCCTGAGTGCGCATGCGCGGCCCACGTATAGGCCCGAAAAGAGCCAGCCGCGGCTCGGAGAAAAGCCATCTCCTGGGGGCCTCCCCATGTTCTTCCACTCCTCAAGCGTGACCCCTTTACGGATGGAGGAAAAGGGGGATCTTCGCAGTGGTGGGTTCGCGCCAGGGGGGTCTGCGGGTTTGCCTCCACGTACGCCAGGTGCCCGCACACCGGGCCCAGGTGTTTGAGCCCCGTGGAGGCAGAGGGCTGCTTATTGCTGGATGCAAGTGTCCTGCGGGGTCAAGGAACGGCATGGGCACTCCCCGGGCCACACAGGGCACCGGGCCCTTAGAGAGTTCCATGGGAAATCCCCCGCCCATGCCCCCGGTACCCAAGTCTGTCCTTAGCACACTGTCTGTGCGGGGCTGAAGGTACTGCTAGGCAGTGTGGCCTGTGGGAAATCGTGCGGTCCTCTGAGTGGCAGGGAGGGCTGCTGTTTCCCCGAACAGGTGCGCAGGGACCCTGTAAAACAGCTGTGACCTCTGAAGGTGGGTCATGTGACCCCTCAAGGGTGGGGCACGTGACCTCCCAAGGGTGGGTCAGGAGACCCCACAAGGGTGGGTCACGGGACCCCTCAAGGGTTGGTCACGTGACCCCAAAAGGGTAGGTCCCGAGACCCCTCAAGGGTGGGTCACGTGACCCCTCAGGGGTGGGTCACGTGACCCCTCGGGAGTGGGTCACGAGACCCCTCAGGGGTGGGTCACGTGACCCCTCGGGAGTGGGTCACGAGACCCCTCAGGGGTGGGTCACGTGACCCCTCGGGAGTGGGTCACGAGACCCCTCAGGGGTGGGTCACGTGACCCCTCGGGAGTGGGTCACGAGACCTCTCAGGGGTGGGTCACGTGATACCTCTGGATTGGGTCACGAGACACCTCAGGGGTGGGTCACGTGACCCCTCGGGAGTGGGTCACGTGACCCCTCGGGAGTGGGTCACGAGACCCCTCAGGGGTGGGTCACGTGATACCTCTGGAGTGGGTCACGAGACACCTCAGGGGTGGGTCACGTGACACCTCCAGGGTGGCTCCCGTGACCCCTCAGGGGTGGGTGACGTGACCCCTCAACAGTGGTTCAGGAGACACGTCAAGGGTGGGTCCCGTGACCCGAGGGAGGCTTGTGGTGGGGAGCCTGAGTGCGCACGCGCGGCCCGCTTATAGGCCCGAAATGAGCCAGCCGCGGCTCGGAGAAAGGCCATCTCCTGGGGGCCTCCCCATGTTCCTCCACTCCTCAAGGATGACCCCTTTACGGATGGAAGAAAAGGGGGATCTTCGCAGTGGTGGGTTCCGGCCAGAGGCGTCTGCGGGTTTGCCTGCACGTACGCCAGGTGCTCGCACAACGGGCCCAGGTGTTTGAGCCCCGTGGAGGCAGAGGGCTGCTTATTGCTGGATGCAAGTGTCCTGCGGGGTCAAGGAACGGCATGGGCACTCCCCGGGCCACACAGGGCACCGGGCCCTTAGAGAGTTCCATGGGAAATCCCCCGCCCATGCCCCCGGTACCCAAGTCTGTCCTTAGCACACTGTCTGTGCGGGGCTGAAGGTACTGCTAGGCAGTGTGGCCTGTGGGAAATCGTGCGGTCCTCTGAGTGGCAGGGAGGGCTGCTGTTTCCCCGAACAGGTGCGCAGGGACCCTGTAAAACAGCTGTGACCTCTGAAGGTGGGTCATGTGACCCCTCAAGGGTGGGGCACGTGACCTCCCAAGGGTGGGTCAGGAGACCCCACAAGGGTGGGTCACGGGACCCCTCAAGGGTTGGTCACGTGACCCCAAAAAGGGTAGGTCACGAGACCCCTCAAGGGTGGGTCACGTGACCCCTCAGGGGTGGGTCACATGACCCCTCGGGAGTGGGTCACGAGACCCCTCAGGGGTGGGTCACGTGACCCCTCGGGAGTGGGTCACGAGACCCCTCAGGGGTGGGTCACGTGACCCCTCGGGAGTGGGTCACGAGACCCCTCAGGGGTGGGTCACGTGACCCCTCGGGAGTGGGTCACGAGACCCCTCAGGGGTGGGTCACGTGACCCCTCGGGAGTGGGTCACGAGACCCCTCAGGGGTGGGTCACGTGACCCCTCGGGAGTGGGTCACGAGACCTCTCAGGGGTGGGTCACGTGATACCTCTGGAGTGGGTCACGAGACCCCTCAGGGGTGGGTCACGTGACCCCTCCGGGGTGGCTCCCGTGACCCCTCAGGGGTGGGTGACGTGACCCCTCAACAGTGGTTCAGGAGACACGTCAAGGGTGGGTCCCGTGACCCGAGGGAGGCTTGTGGTGGGGAGCCTGAGTGCGCACGCGCGGCCCGCTTATAGGCCCGAAATGAGCCAGCCGCGGCTCGGAGAAAGGCCATCTCCTGGGGGCCTCCCCATGTTCCTCCACTCCTCAAGGAGGACCCCTTTACGGATGGAAGAAAAGGGGGATCTTCGCAGTGGTGGGTTCGGGCCAGAGCGGTCTGCGGGTTTGCCTGCACGTACGCCAGGTGCTCGCACAACGGGCCCAGGTGTTTGAGCCCCGTGGAGGCAGAGGGCTGCTTATTGCTGGATGATAGTGTCCTGCAGGGTTAAGGGACGGCGTGGGCACTCCCAGGGCCACAGAGGGCACCTGGCCTTTAGAGAGTTCCCTGGAAAATTCCTCGCCCAGGCCCTTGGTCCACAAGTCTATCCTGGGTACAGTGTCTGTGCCAGGCTGGGAGTGCTTCTGGGCAGTGTTCCCCAGGGGAAATCGCGTGGTCCTCTAGGTGGCAGGGAGGGCTCCTGTGTCCACGGACAGGTGCCCAGGGACCCTGTGGAACTGCTGTGACCTCTAAAGGGTGGGTCAGGTGAGCCAAGGGAGGTGTGTGCTTGGGAGCCTGAGTGCGCATGCGCGGCCCACATATAGGCCCGAAACGAGCCAGCCGCGGCTCGGAGAAAAGCCATCTCCTGGGGGCCTCCCCATGTTCTTCCACTCCTCAAGCGTGACCCCTTTACGGATGGAGGAAAAGGGGGATCTTCGCAGTGGTGGGTTCGCGCCAGGGGGGTCTGCGGGTTTGCCTCCACGTACGCCAGGTGCCCGCACACCGGGCCCAGGTGTTTGAGCCCCGTGGAGGCAGAGGGCTGCTTATTGCTGGATGCAAGTGTCCTGCGGGGTCAAGGAACGGCATGGGCACTCCCCGGGCCACACAGGGCACCGGGCCCTTAGAGAGTTCCATGGGAAATCCCCCGCCCATGCCCCCGGTACCCAAGTCTGTCCTTAGCACACTGTCTGTGCGGGGCTGAAGGTACTGCTAGGCAGTGTGGCCTGTGGGAAATCGTGCGGTCCTCTGAGTGGCAGGGAGGGCTGCTGTTTCCCCGAACAGGTGCGCAGGGACCCTGTAAAACAGCTGTGACCTCTCAAGGTGGGTCATGTGACCCCTCAAGGGTGGGGCACGTGACCTCCCAAGGGTGGGTCAGGAGACCCCACAAGGGTGGGTCACGGGACCCCTCAAGGGTTGGTCACGTGACCCCAAAAGGGTAGGTCCCGAGACCCCTCAAGGGTGGGTCACGTGACCCCTCAGGGGTGGGTCACGTGACCCCTCGGGAGTGGGTCACGAGACCCCTCAGGGGTGGGTCACGTGACCCCTCGGGAGTGGGTCACGAGACCCCTCAGGGGTGGGTCACGTGACCCCTCGGGAGTGGGTCACGAGACCCCTCAGGGGTAGGTCACGTGAACCCCTCGGGAGTGGGTCACGAGACCTCTCAGGGGTGGGTCACGTGATACCTCTGGATTGGGTCACGAGACCCCTCAGGGGTGGGTCACGTGACCCCTCCGGGGTGGCTCCCGTGACCCCTCAGGGGTGGGTGACGTGACCCCTCAACAGTGGTTCAGGAGACACGTCAAGGGTGGGTCCCGTGACCCGAGGGAGGCTTGTGGTGGGGAGCCTGAGTGCGCACGCGCGCCCCGCTTATAGGCCCGAAATGAGCCAGCCGCGGCTCGGAGAAAAGCCATCTCCTGGGGGCCTCCCCATGTTCCTCCACTCCTCAAGGAGGACCCCTTTACGGATGGAAGAAAAGGGGGATCTTCGCAGTGGTGGGTTCCGGCCAGAGGCGTCTGCGGGTTTGCCTGCACGTACGCCAGGTGCTCGCACAACGGGCCCAGGTGTTTGAGCCCCGTGGAGGCAGAGGGCTGCTTATTGCTGGATGATAGTGTCCTGCAGGGTTAAGGGACGGCGTGGGCACTCCCAGGGCCACAGAGGGCACCTGGCCTTTAGAGAGTTCCCTGGAAAATTCCTCGCCCAGGCCCTTGGTCCACAAGTCTATCCTGGGTACAGTGTCTGTGCGAGGCTGGGAGTGCTTCTGGGCAGTGTTCCCCAGGGGAAATCGCGTGGTCCTCTAGGTGGCAGGGAGGGCTCCTGTGTCCACGGACAGGTGCCCAGGGACCCTGTGGAACTGCTGTGACCTCTAAAGGGTGGGTCAGGTGAGCCAAGGGAGGTGTGTGCTTGGGAGCCTGAGTGCGCATGCGCGGCCCACGTATAGGCCCGAAACGAGCCAGCCGCGGCTCGGAGAAAAGCCATCTCCTGGGGGCCTCCCCATGTTCTTCCACTCCTCAAGCGTGACCCCTTTACGGATGGAGGAAAAGGGGGATCTTCGCAGTGGTGGGTTCGCGCCAGGGGGGTCTGCGGGTTTGCCTCCACGTACGCCAGGTGCCCGCACACCGGGCCCAGGTGTTTGAGCCCCGTGGAGGCAGAGGGCTGCTTATTGCTGGATGCAAGTGTCCTGCGGGGTCAAGGAACGGCATGGGCACTCCCCGGGCCACACAGGGCACCGGGCCCTTAGAGAGTTCCATGGGAAATCCCCCGCCCATGCCCCCGGTACCCAAGTCTGTCCTTAGCACACTGTCTGTGCGGGGCTGAAGGTACTGCTAGGCAGTGTGGCCTGTGGGAAATCGTGCGGTCCTCTGAGTGGCAGGGAGGGCTGCTGTTTCCCCGAACAGGTGCGCAGGGACCCTGTAAAACAGCTGTGACCTCTCAAGGTGGGTCATGTGACCCCTCAAGGGTGGGGCACGTGACCTCCCAAGGGTGGGTCAGGAGACCCCACAAGGGTGGGTCACGAGACCCCTCAAGGGTTGGTCACGTGACCCCAAAAGGGTAGGTCACGAGACCCCTCAAGGGTGGGTCACGTGACCCCTCAGGGGTGGGTCACGTGACCCCTTGGGAGTGGGTCACGTGACCCCTCGGGAGTGGGTCACGAGACCCCTCAGGGGTGGGTCACGTGACCCCTCGGGAGTGGGTCACGAGACCCCTCATGGGTGGGTCACGTGATACCTCTGGAGTGGGTCACGAGACCCCTCAGGGGTGGGTCACGTGACCCCTCCGGGGTGGCTCCCGTGACGCCTCAGGGGTGGGTCACGTGACCCCTCAGGGGTGGGTCACGTGACCCCTTGGGAGTGGGTCACGTGACCCCTCGGGAGTGGGTCACGAGACCCCTCAGGGGTGGGTCACGTGACCCCTCGGGAGTGGGTCACGAGACCTCTCAGGGGTGGGTCACGTGATACCTCTGGAGTGGGTCACGAGACCCCTCAGGGGTGGGTCACGTGACCCCTCCGGGGTGGCTCCCGTGACCCCTCAGGGGTGGGTGACGTGACCCCTCAACAGTGGTTCAGGAGACACGTCAAGGGTGGGTCCCGTGACCCGAGGGAGGCTTGTGGTGGGGAGCCTGAGTGCGCACGCGCGGCCCGCTTATAGGCCCGAAATGAGCCAGCCGCGGCTCGGAGAAAGGCCATCTCCTGGGGGCCTCCCCATGTTCCTCCACTCCTCAAGGAGGACCCCTTTACGGATGGAAGAAAAGGGGGATCTTCGCAGTGGTGGGTTCGGGCCAGAGCGGTCTGCGGGTTTGCCTGCACGTACGCCAGGTGCTCGCACAACGGGCCCAGGTGTTTGAGCCCCGTGGAGGCAGAGGGCTGCTTATTGCTGGATGATAGTGTCCTGCAGGGTTAAGGGACGGCGTGGGCACTCCCAGGGCCACAGAGGGCACCTGGCCTTTAGAGAGTTCCCTGGAAAATTCCTCGCCCAGGCCCTTGGTCCACAAGTCTATCCTGGGTACAGTGTCTGTGCCAGGCTGGGAGTGCTTCTGGGCAGTGTTCCCCAGGGGAAATCGCGTGGTCCTCTAGGTGGCAGGGAGGGCTCCTGTGTCCACGGACAGGTGCCCAGGGACCCTGTGGAACTGCTGTGACCTCTAAAGGGTGGGTCAGGTGAGCCAAGGGAGGTGTGTGCTTGGGAGCCTGAGTGCGCATGCGCGGCCCACGTATAGGCCCGAAACGAGCCAGCCGCGGCTCGGAGAAAAGCCATCTCCTGGGGGCCTCCCCATGTTCTTCCACTCCTCAAGCGTGACCCCTTTACGGATGGAGGAAAAGGGGGATCTTCGCAGTGGTGGGTTCGCGCCAGGGGGGTCTGCGGGTTTGCCTCCACGTACGCCAGGTGCCCGCACACCGGGCCCAGGTGTTTGAGCCCCGTGGAGGCAGAGGGCTGCTTATTGCTGGATGCAAGTGTCCTGCGGGGTCAAGGAACGGCATGGGCACTCCCCGGGCCACACAGGGCACCGGGCCCTTAGAGAGTTCCATGGGAAATCCCCCGCCCATGCCCCCGGTACCCAAGTCTGTCCTTAGCACACTGTCTGTGCGGGGCTGAAGGTACTGCTAGGCAGTGTGGCCTGTGGGAAATCGTGCGGTCCTCTGAGTGGCAGGGAGGGCTGCTGTTTCCCCGAACAGGTGCGCAGGGACCCTGTAAAACAGCTGTGACCTCTCAAGGTGGGTCATGTGACCCCTCAAGGGTGGGGCACGTGACCTCCCAAGGGTGGGTCAGGAGACCCCACAAGGGTGGGTCACGGGACCCCTCAAGGGTTGGTCACGTGACCCCAAAAGGGTAGGTCCCGAGACCCCTCAAGGGTGGGTCACGTGACCCCTCAGGGGTGGGTCACGTGACCCCTCGGGAGTGGGTCACGAGACCCCTCAGGGGTGGGTCACGTGACCCCTCGGGAGTGGGTCACGAGACCCCTCAGGGGTGGGTCACGTGACCCCTCGGGAGTGGGTCACGAGACCCCTCAGGGGTAGGTCACGTGAACCCCTCGGGAGTGGGTCACGAGACCTCTCAGGGGTGGGTCACGTGATACCTCTGGATTGGGTCACGAGAC